>NW_008236184.1:4601369-4609082 GCF_000691975.1 Corvus brachyrhynchos
GAGGCTGCGGGCAGCTGCCTGCACTGTGCGGGATTCGTGCGGCAAAGCCCTCGGGGACCCTTCGGCAAAACCTTTGCTGCCTCCGTGGTGCCCGGCCGTGCACAGTGAGGCAGCGAGCAGATCCCCTACAGCCTCTTCCTCCTCTTAGGGCTGAGCAATACTCTTGCTAAAAACAGGAGTTCTGCTATTTTAAATACCAGCTTGCGGGATGATTCAGTGTCTGCTCAGGCAGACACGAGGCAATGAGGATGTTGGTCTTCAAGCCTCATTTTAGGGGGAGTCTTTTCCTTCTGTGCTGGGTGTCCCCAACGATGTGGTGAGATGGAAAACCCCAGGACACTGGACAGGGTCCAGTGGCTCCCCTGAGCTGGGACCGCGAGGCGCAGCTTGTCAGGAAGGGGAGAATGCGCTGACCCCACTGCAGGATCAGCTCTCCAAACCTTTTTGGTCAATGCTCTGCAAGGCCTCCAGCGTCCCTGCAGCTCTGACAGCTTCCTGTACCTTTGGAGCTGGATCTTCCCTGCCAAATTTTCATTGCCTTGCTGCTTTTCCTTGCCCTATGTCTCCAGCACATCCTCCCTCCTCCAGATGGCGAGGTGAAGGTTCTGGCATGCCCCAGCCCTGTTCCCTGACCCCCCACTTTCTGTCTTGGGGTAAAACCCTCCCTCCAGCTGCTGCCAGAGCTCTTACATCGATAATGTCACTGGGAGCAGTAGGCTTTAGTAGAAAATTCCCTCTTTCAGACGTGATTGATTTGGATTCCCCCCAGTCCTGGTTTCCAGGCATCAACGGCTGCTGGAAACGCTCTCCTGGCGACAGAAAATCCATGGGAAAGCAGGCAGCCCGATGAAGTATTCATGGGGATTTTTATCACTGGTTTTTACCCGCTGCAGGAAAGTCAGCTTTATTTTTAGTGAATGATGGATCCAGCAGTAACACAGGAAAAATACTCCATCTCCCTTCGAGCTGCATGGGAGGCATTGGAGAGGCCCTGTGCCTGGGAACAGGAACTAAACAAACCATCTCCTAAGTGTTTCTCGGCTAGTTCTGGGATCATCAGAATGCTTGAAGGAGGCTGTGACTGATCCTCTGCTGCCCCAAGTGCTGCAGCCTGTGGCTCTTGGCGGACCCAAGGGGCTGAGCCTTCTGCAGCGCCCATTCCCATGGCCACAGTGTTCCCATCGGCTCCCTAATCCCCAACCTGCCTCTGTCCCAGAGAGAGCAGGAGAATGAATCATAGCTGATTAATTTGCCTCATCCAGAAGAATCTCCCTGAATTAGCAAATGTTTTGTTTTGTTTGTTTCTATAGTGGACAGGAAAACATCCCTCAGTGCCCAGCAGCTGCACCCATGGCCATACCAGCCCTGCCAGTAAGACCCCTGGGAGTCCCGGTGTCACTGAGCCCAGACAAGACACTCACATCTGGCTTCAAATGATCTTAAAACATATTTCTGAGCCAGCCAAGCTCGGCCACTGCCTTCCCGGGGTTTTCCCACTGCCTTTTCCCCATGGGCACTGCTTGCTGCCTGGCCGGTGCCGAGATGTGCTCTGTCAGCAGCAGATGCTTAATCTGTTTAAAAATAAATCCATCACTCTCCTGTGACTGATGGAAATCTGTTACAGCAAATCCCACTGCAACGTGGAACCCGGCCATGGCTGCCAAACTTCAGCACTTTCTTCCCTCTGGGCTCCAGAGAAGGGCTTGGGTCCCTCTGCTGTGGGTCTGGGGCAGCTCTGGAACTCGACACTCCCTGCCCGTGTTTGCGCCCGTTTCCTGACGCAGCCACAGGTAACACCCAGCGGGGACAAAGAAACCTGGGGCCTCTCCTTGCTCTGACAGGGATGAGCTGTGTGACCAAAAATTCCTGCTGTCTGTGCACTGTCATTGCGAGGGTGAGGAGCTGTGTCACCCAAAGCTCTCCATGGAAAACAAATGAGAAGGGTGTCCCACATCCCTGAGTGACCAACTATGTCCACAAAAACCCCCAAAAATTCTCTGAGGGACCATAAAAATGTGTAGAACTTCCTCCAGGGAAACAAGGGGCAGTAACAAGGGGTAAAGTGCAAACGGGGCTGTGGGGACAACGTTTTCTTCCTGGAAAGGTGAACTGGGAAATAGGGTGGTGTCTTTGGCCCCCCTGTAATTAAACAAGTTAATGAGTGATGGAGAGACTTTAGCAGTTGCCTCCATTCCAGGAAACAGGGGCAATGAAAGGTCTTGGTTCAGGGGGGCACCTCCACTCCTGCTGCAACCCCTTGGGAGGTGCTACTTTGGGGGTCCTGCCCATGAGAGCTGGGGTGCTCTCCCTGCCTCCGAGGGGTGAGGTGGGTTAGGCTGGTATAGATGCATTGGGGATCTGGCAAGTTCCCAAAAAAGGCTCAAATTCCTCTTCCCAGCACAGTGGTGAGCCTTTGCAACCCTGCGAGTCCTTTTCCTCTCGCAGTGCCAGGGGTGCCAGGGCCGGCAGGTGCCCAGGTGCCAGGTACCCAGGGAGGCACCGAGCCCATCCCACGTGGATCCCAGGAGCAGAGCAGTGCGTTGCTGGTGCGTTGCACAGGCGGGTACGGCAGCAGCCACGTGTGTCTGGGGCCAGGGCCAGCGTGGGCCAGCAGGGTCATCGTTCCCCATGGGCTGAGGGTGCTGGGGGATGTGGGCACTGTCACTGCCCTGTCTGCAGCCATGGCACCGTGTGCTGTGGGCAGGAGAGCTGCCTGGGGTCTGATCCTGAGCCCCTGAGGCTGAGGGGATCCTGCCTAGGCAGGGGATGTTTCTGGATGGGGGAAGTGGAATTACCCAAATTTATTCCCTATCAGGGAGGGAGCGGGAACTCCTGCAGCTTGCTGAGCTCCCCACTCACTGTGGGTGATGATGAAGGTGATGCTGCCTGACCCTGGGGTGTGTCCCCAGCTGTTGGGACCCTCCCTGGCAGGGGATTGGAACTGGATGGTCTTTAAGGTCGTCTGATCCAAATCACTTGGTGATTCTATGATCTCTGGGGCTGCATTCTCAGGATCTCAGGGGCTCCCCTGGCTCCTCCCCAGGTGCAGCCAGATGCTGCAGCAGAGCCCTGTAAGTGTTACCACCCTGTCTGGTTGCTCCTGGGACAGCTGCCAGGCAAACCAGCTCCATGGGGCTGTGGTTCCTGCCTGGAAGCCCTGGTTGTGGCCCGGGGTCCAAGGGATGTGGGATGACCCTGTTGTGGCCATGGGCGTCCCCACCGTGCCCTTGGGGCAGATAATCCCAGTGTCCTGTAAGCGGCTCACGCTGGGAGTGACTGCGGAGCCTTTGCCCTGCAGCAAGTGGGGCAAGAACTGGTTCAGTGAGTGACACCCTGTGCTGCCCACGGCCTCCTGCGTCACCCAGTGTGCTGAGTGCCATCTGCAATCAGGGCCTGTTTCACCCCCAAACCAAGTCCTACGGCTTCTGCAGCTCCTTAAGCCATCACCTCATAGCAGGAACCCCAGTGTTTTGTTGTCTTCCCAACTGGCTGGTAGAGAGAGGGGGAAAGGATTTCTTGGTGACAATAAGGAATGAGTCAGTTCTAGAGATTTGGATATTAAATCCTTAATTAGCGATAGACTTTGGTGTGCAAGAACCCAGCAGGGCTCTTCCCAGGAGTGCTGGCAGCAGTTGCAGTGCTGGCCTTGCTCCCTGCAGCTAATCCTGGTGGGCCTGGGGATTACCTGCTTGGACATGGTGTGTCCAGCCCCAGGACAGATTGTCCAAGGTGATCCAGCCATGCCACCAGCACCTTCCACTTGGGCTCCAGCTTGGAGCCAGGTGATACAGCCAGACATGGGGAGTGGGGATGGGTGTGCCTGATGATATCTTGTACCTGTAGGGACAGGAAGGATCTCTAAAATCCCGAAGCTTTGGCATCCAGGCGGGTTCAGTGCTGTTCTGTCTGTCAGGTGGCAAATCCCATATGTAATAGCAGGGACCTCGGCCTGTAGAGTGCAGCATCACACGGTTACAGAACACCCCTCTTAGCTACAACACCTTCTGAGGGCTTGCGAAACACAGCAGTGCCTAAAAATACCCAGTTGCCAAATTGCTGCTGTGGGTGCACTTGCAAGGTGTCTGTGGGACTTGGGTGGCCCAGCGTGGGGGTGCTCTGAACACATTGCCTGCACTGGTGGAGTTCCCAGCCCTATCCTTGCTCCCCTGTGCCCCCAGTGCCCTCGCTGTCCCTGCTCGGTGCCCAGCACCAGCCCTCAGTGCTGGCCAGGGTTCTGTGTGGGGCAGCCCCAGTCCTGAGCAGGACACAGCCCGTGGTGATGGCCTGTGCTCCCCCAGGAGCTCTCCGTGGAGATAGCAACAATTCGCATGAGGTCATGGCCAACCTGGCCATGGGCATCCTCCTGCAGCCCTGGGGCAGTGCTTGGGGTGACATAGGGCCTTGTGTCACCCCAAGGGGCTCGGAGTCCACAGCGGGGTGCTTGGTGTCTTTCCCCTCCCACCTGCCCCTGTCCCAGAATGGAGATGACTGTTCTCTGTGCCCAGGTACTGGGTGCTGTTGCTGGGCTGGGCAGATGCTGTGTCACTGTCCCAGTGGAGCAAGGTGGCACAGGGACAGCTGTGGCCAGCTGGGATGCACAGACCCACCAGAGACCCACAGCACTGGTGACCCCAGGAGACAGGCTGCCCCCATGGGAAGAGAAGCTGCCCATCATGGTCAGGGCTGCTTGGGGATGCTCTGCCTGAAGCAGGCAGGGGTCACCCCTGTGCCATGGAAAGGCAGGTCTGACACCCTGAGTGCTGAGTGCACCCTCACACTGTCCCACACCCCTGCTGGGGTGAAGGATGCCAGCAAGCCCTGGTTTGATGCAATGTGGGGAGGCAATTCTTCCCCTCCATCTCTCAGGTGAGGAAGCCAGCACCCCAGTCAGGAGTTAGGAGTGGTGCCAGAGCCCTCTTCATGGGCTCAGGAGTGAGTGAGAGCTGCTGGCATAAATTACCAGGCTGTCATCCCTGGTGCTGAGATTCCCAGGGAACAGCTTAGTGGTTCAAAGGGCTGCTGAGACAATTTTGCATTGCATGATCACAGTCCCAGAGCTCTGACGTTAAAAAATGTCAACAGTGAGGTGGTTTCTGTAGTGGGGCCGCCCGTGGCCCCAGGGAGTGGTCACAGCCGACCCTTCCTGGGGCCAGCCCAATTTATCACTTAGCACCAGGGTTTGGTGCTAAGTGATAAATTGGCCTAATGAACTCACGGGCTCCTTGTGCTGTGAGGAGCCCTCAGTTTGACATCCCCATGCCCCCCAGCACCGCATGCAAATGGCACTGAACCTGCTCAGCTCCAGTGGCACTTGAGGGATGGGAAGTGACACCCATGCTGGTGGTGAGGCTGGTGGCACTTGTCCAGCCTGGCATGGCAAGGATGCAGCCACCAACTGCAGCGGGTGTCCCCCACCCTGCCCTGGCTGCACCGCCAGATTTTGTTTTAGCCCCAAGATGAGAGAGTGCTTTGGGTGAGAGCACCAAGAGACTTGTCCTGTGCCACACTGGGGGATCAGGGCAGTGGATCCTGACTGAGACCCTAAGACGCTGTGGGTGTCATCTCCCTGCTCCTTCACCTCCTCCCTCCTGGTTCAGCGGTTGCTCTGCTCTGGTCCCCTACACCCCATCACTGAGTGCTCAGAGGTCTCTGAGGTGACTGTCCCACTCCCAGAGCTCCCCCACAGCCTCCCCTGTCCAGAGCAGCATCCCGGGCCCCTTGTTCTCCCATGCCAGCAGCCCTGTGCCCTCAGGTGCTGCTGCAGTTCCTGCTCCCACTGCCTGTGGATCTGTTCAGGTTGTGCATGGGATGGAAGCCCACAGGAACCACTGTTGTATTTGTTTAACACTTCAGCGAGGAGCAAAGAAACCACAGCAATTAAAGCACTTGGAAACCCTGGCAATCTTTACTCTGGACAAACTCCCTGTCCCACGGCCAGCATGCCAAGGCTGACTCTGCTGGCTCTCAGAGGTGTGAGGAACGCTTCGCAGCTGGACCAGGAGGGTCACACTGCAAACACCTCCCCATTGATCGATGCCACGTCACTTGCAGGAAACAAACCTCCCTTTGTTCCAGGAATCAAACTTTCCAAGGCTTGAGCCTTGGAAGCTCTCAGCAATGTTTCCATCACCCTCTGTATCTTCCAAAGGGAGTCTGAACTGAACCAACACTACTGGGAAGTCCAGAGGCTGTGCCTGCTACCAACCCCAGCACAGCCCAGTGCCGCCTGTCCCCAGTGCCAGCAGTGCTGCTGTCCTTAGGACAGTGGGACCGTCACCTGTGAGCAGCGGGCACACTGGGCACACTTCATGCCCAGGTACACCACATCCCCCAGCACACTGCACCTCCAGACACAGCCCCATGGCTGGCCAGGGGGCTTGGCAGCTCCAGGGTGTCAGGCAGCTTCTATCCAGTATGGGAATAATTGGCAATGCCAGCTTCCCAGCTAATATTTCAACCAGGATTTTGCAGGCTTCCACAAAGGGTCTCTTTCTGTGCCACTGCACTGTTCCGTACGGGATAGGTTTTTCCCAGGGAGCACCTTCTGCCCCATGCTGGGACCCATCTCTCACCCAAGCAGAGGCTGCAGCAATGAAAAGGGATGTAGGACCTCACTGATGAGGCTGGAGAAATGGAAAAGGAGGGAGCCCTGGCGATGAAGGGGAGCTGGCCATGCTGGTGGGAAATCCCTGGAGCTACAAATCTGCCTGCAGTTGGGGACAGGGGCACACTCAGCTGGGGACAGAAGTGGGAGGGGCACGGGGGCCAGGGCAGTGGGTGGCCGCATTCCCACTCTGCCCCTCTCTGACGCTGACCCGGTGACAGCAGGCCTCAGGCCGTGTCCCTTGAGGTGGCAATGGGCACGTGTTCCAGCAGAACCCAGGCCAAGTAGCTCCATCCTGGCAGTGCCAGCACCCTTCCCAATTCCAGCCTGTTCCCTCCCGTTCCCATGGCAACCTGTGACCTCACTGGGTTCCTTGGAGCTCTGCCAGCATTTTCAGCAGAAATAAAGCCAATGACCAGGGTTGTCCTGCTGCCCTCCCTGTCTGTAGTGGGTCTGTCACACCTGGGGCTCAGGTCAGGGCTGGCTCCTCTGCCGCAGGACTGACGTGCCACATTGCAGGTCTCACACTTGGTGCCCATCACTGTGGCATCTGCCTGACCCAGCACTCCTGGCTGTAGCAGCCCCTGAAATACAAGGGGCACCGGGGCACTCTCTTCCCTGCACAGCTTCAGCTGCAGCCAGCGCTCAGTTTTCCAAGTGCCCGGTTTTCCCAGTTTTGTCCTGCTCGGCAGAGAAAGGGCCGGGATGGAGAAGAGGGATCAAGAGTGAGACAAACGGAAATGAATGGAGAACTAGTCCCTCTGCTCTGCGTGGTGGTGCCACTTGTCTCAAGGTCCTCCCCTGCCTAAGGGTCCCTTTTGGCCTGGGGTCCACTTTCCCAGGGCTCCCATCTGGTCTAAGGTCCCTCCTGGCCTGAGGCTCTGGCTGTTCCCAGGGGTCCCATTTGCCCAGGGATCCCTCTTGGTCTCGGGGTTCTGTGTGGCTGGAGGTGTCTCTTAGCTTTGGCTGTGCCTGGGGGGGTCTCTCTCGGCCCGGGGCTCCAGCTGTGGGTAGGATTCCGTGCCGGCCCGAGGGTCCCACACGCCTGGGGTTCCCTCTCGCGCTGGGGGTCTCTCTCGGTGCGGAGTTCCCTCGCGGTGCGGAGCGGA
>NW_008236184.1:4610201-4614835 GCF_000691975.1 Corvus brachyrhynchos
GGGGCTCCCGTGGGGCGGCCCCAGCTACGCGGCCTCGCTGTTTCCCACACCCCGCCTGCTCCTTTCTGTGCCCCCGTGGTTTGCTTGGCAACTCCCCCAGCCCAGCGGTGTGAGCAGCCTGCGATGGGTGCGTGGTGCTCGGCGGGGGCAGCTCAGGGCCTTGTTTTCAGGCAGATTTCACCCTGTTCCCGCTCGCCACGTGTGCGGTTTGCACCTCAATCTCCACCCCTGGCGGGGGGACAAGCAGAGTGCGGGTCCCCTGAGACCCCCGTGCTGGCGCTGGGCTCCAGTGCCCTTTGCCACTGCTGATGTCTGCGGGTGATCAGCGAGGAAACACGAAAGCCCTTGCGAGGCCCTGGGAAGATCCAGGTGTCCCCCAGCCCCAGGGCTGCTGTGGTCCCAGCCTTGAGGACCACAGCCCCTGGCGGGCCTCGGAGGTGGGTGGCCCACCAGCTGTGCCTTTCTCGACTGGGCAGGGTATCCTGGAGCAGCACGGCATGGACGTTGGCAGCCCCTGGCATGTTTGTCTGGGGTGGTTTGCTGGAGCTGGGATGCGCCGTAGCAGCCAGGAGAGATGGGATGGTGCCAGGAAGGGGGGAGAAGGGCTGGCTTCCAGCTGCGGGGGCAAATCCCCCATCCATCGCTTCCAGAGCCACCTCCAGATTCATTAGCGTGGACAGGAGCTAGCTGGATTCACCCTCTGACCCTCTGGTGGTGGGTGTGTGGAGCGCGGACGTGTGCCCTGTGGGTGCCCGCGGCACAGCGGCACCGGGGCCCCTCAGTGGGAGCAGTGGGAGAGGGTCCCGGCACCACCATCCCGGGCTGGGCACTTGTGGGAGGCACCTCGCGTTTTGCGTCCAGCTCTGCAGGGCTTGCATAATTCCTGCCTGAGCAGGCTCTGGGGAGGCGCTGGGAGTGCTGCCGGCAGACTGCAGGATGGGACCCGGGGCACCTGCCGGGCACCCCAGGGCATGGGGCAGCCTGCGAGGAAATCAGCCCCTTAATTCTGGCTATTCCTGGCACTTGGAAAACCCTGCCAAGAGAACCAGGCATGCAGCACCACTGCTCCCTGGCACATCCCCTCCCTCCTGGCTTGGAGCACAGGAATATTTCCCTGTCAAGAGGAACATACTGTGTTTTTTGCCCAGCGGGGGCTCCTTGCAGCCCAGCCGTGGGGTGCAGCATCTCGGGGGCTGTGGCAGTGAGGGGGGTCTGTAGTTGCAAGGGGTCACACTGCTGTGGTTGCCACTGCTGTCCCTTCAGTAACAGATGTGTGTTCCCAGTTCAGCTTGCATGAAGTTTACCAGCCAGGTTGCAATCAGCCTTCCTGGCCAGGTTGGAATCAAGCTTGGAATCGAGGCTCTAGGTCCTCGTGTTTGTGCAGGAGGGATTTTCCACCATGTAAACACTATGGGGAGGATGTCACATCCCCTTTCCGGTTCAAAATGCACCCAGGGTGTTGATCCTTGCTGCAAGTGAGGGGCTGCTGTCACAGGCAGCTCCTGCCATGGCAAATACATCCCCTGCTGCTGCTCCGCGTGGATTTGCCGCGGTCCAGTGCCTGGCTTGTAATTCTGTGTAATTCCTTAGGCCAAATGGGACTGGAAGACGGAGCGCTGGACGCCCGCTGCTCTGCAAGCTAATTAATGGCCCAGGGATGAGATAAGCGGCGAATATTGATGGTGCAGATCCGCAGCCTGGCCGGGGCGGGAGGAGCGGGTGGCACACAGGGCAGGCCATGCTCCAGGCAGGGTCTGTGTTCCCCACTCCAGGGAAAGCCTCGGCTTCAGGCTCACCTGAAACCCAGCCGTGCCCAGCATCCTCTAAAGGGAAGGTGCTGAGGAAATTTCTAGTATTGCCTGTGATCCCAATTAATTACATTCTGAGGGTATTTATCTATCTGTGCAGTTCCAGCTGGAGCTCTGAGGACAGTGTTCCTTGCATCAGAGGAGCTCCGGGTTTGGATTCCTTCCTTGCTGGAGAGGAGCCTGAAAGGTTCCCAACTCTCTGCAAAGGAGAAATTTCAAGAGGTGGGGCTTTCAAACCCCCTCTTTTAGTGTACACACATTTTGTTTTGGGGGGATATTTTTCCTGGAACACAGTGAATTTTAGTGCCGGTATATGTGAGAATAAGGGAGCAAAGATGTGTGGAAAACTGGAACACCAAAGATGTATTTGCTGCCTCTGGAAACTTTGTTTTCTGCTCTTGTTATGTTTTTCCACAAATGAATTTTCCTTCCAACCAGTTGGATGGGGAAGATAATTTCCTGCGGGGTGAGGTCAGGCTGTGCCCTGGGGAAGAGTCCGTGAGGTCGGACTGGGGCTGGGGAGGCTGTGACCCAGCTGCTCGGGGCAGCAGTGCCAGCGGTGCTGGGATGAGCCGGGGTGGGGCTGAAGCCCCTTTTAACCCTGCTGTGGTGTCTGGGCCGTGCCACACCACAGCCCTGCTGTTCCCGGCCCCCCGAGGGTGACGGTGCTGAGATGTGCTTCACATGATCACATCTCCCCTCCCTGTCCCTGTGTGCTCGGAGGGGTGGGCAGGCTGTGGGGTGCCCCAGGTGGGCCAAGGTGAGATCCCAGTAGAGGAGCTGGGCAGGTGCAAGGTCCAGAGCTGATCTGACCCCAACCTCAAAGACGGGGAAGGCCCCAGCGTCGGGTGAGGGCTCTCCTTCGCACATCGGTTGGGCCGCAGGAATCACAGCTGGGTTTGCTCCGTGGATCCAGGCTGGAGTTGGATTTAGAATCACAGAATCATGAAGGTTGGAAAAGCCCTCTGAGGCCATTCAGTCCAACCCTTCCCCCAGCACTGCCAAGGCTGCCACTGCTCCATGTCCCCAAGTGCTGCATCCACACAACTTTTGAACATTCCCAGGGACGGGGACTCCACCACTGCCCTGGGCAGCCTGGGCCAGTTTCCAGACCTGTGCCATGGGTTGTTCCTAAACAGGAGCCCTCAGACAGAGCCAGTGTGGTGCTGAGTCAGGCAGTGGCCCCATGCAGAGCCCTTGGCTCCAGGCTCCGCAGCCCCGGAGCTGAGCTGTGTTCCCCCAGCTGGGGCTGCTCCTGAGCACGCACTGCCCATGGATGGGGATTTCCTTCCCCATCTCCAGAGTGTTTTCCAGGGACGGGGCCATGGAACACCGAGGGCACCTTGTCCTATGGCCCCCATTCCTGAGACACTGGGAGTGCTGGGGGGGAGTGGAGCTCGGAATATTTGGATGCCTTGAGGACCTGCAGCAGCCCCTGCCAGCCCAGCAGCTCCAGCTCTCCCAGAGCCCAGCCCCAGGCCCTGCTGGTGGAGCCACTCCTGGCGGTGGGAGAGCTTGGGCAGCTCTCTGAAGGTGCAGCAGTGGGGCCATGGGGTCCAGCCATGCCCGTCCCTGCATGGGGGTTCACCTGGGTACCCCCAAAAGGGCTGTGGAGAGTGGTCAGAGGGGACAGATCCCATCAGTGGAGCAGGGCTGAGCAGGTCACCCATGGACATCCTGAGCAGGGCAGTTCCCAAGCTATTCCAAACTTTAGGATTGATGTCCCAGGCACTTCATCCCCAGATCCCAGCATTGGCTGCAGGTCCATGGGCATCAGCCATCTGGAGCAGTGAAAATTCTTCTACCTGAATGTAATTCCATGCAATCTGATTTTTTTGGGACTGTAAATCATAATTTGTGGACTTAAACCTGAACTATTCATCAGCATTGGGATAACGGGTTTTTAATTAATTAGCATATTGTGTGATGCCATGTGGAGATTTTTGAGTGAGGGGGATGCTCATGGTGTTGGTCCCAGCGATGCCTGCATGCCCGCCTGCCAGCAGCACCAGATAAAATCAAGGGAAAACTGACTTATTTTAATTATGTTATGAATATTTCTGTGCATGACTCCAGAGCCTGCTCCACACAGGTGATGCTCACCTCTAGTATCCATTTCCGAATATCCTGACAGCCCATACCGAAACAAAGGAAGGAAATTGCAGCCACTGGGATATTTTTTCTTATTGTCAGCACGGAAATGAGCTGCTGGAGCATCCAACTCCGAGGTCCTGTTTTCCCAGAGCACATAGTATGTAGGTCAGGGATGTTAAAAGCTGCCATGGCTGGCTGTGGATTTTTAGACTCATCCATCCAGAGCAGGAAAATTCTCCTCCTCTTGCCCTTTGTGTCAGCTGGAATAACCATCAGCTTCACAAACCAGCGGATGTGGGTCTGCCCACTCCGGGAGGATGGAGGGCAGGCAGTTCGAGGGATGATGGGAGGGCATCCCTGTGGGGAGAAAAGACCCCTATGATGGCACAACAAAAACGCAGGAAAGGATGACAGTCACTGCTTTGGTGTCACTGGGGGGTTCTCTCGTGGTCCCCCCACTCTCACACATGCGGTGACCAGCATGGGGGTGCTGGGAGAGCACCCACCCCCAACCACAACATCCCAAGGGGTCTGGTGGGTTGTTCAGGCTGAAAAACGCCCTTCTGCAAATTCTAAAAAATTCTGTGAAAGGTTGATTTTCTATTTTGGAAATAATGTGTCGCTTTAGAGATTATTTGAATTTATTTCTGAGTCTTTCTGCACATCAAGGGCCTCGGTAATGCCGCCCCCCTCCCCCCCATCCCCCCCGCAGCAGGCAGGGCCCGCGGCGCG
>NW_008236184.1:4614890-4616100 GCF_000691975.1 Corvus brachyrhynchos
CGCGGCGGGGGCGGGCCGGGGGGGGAGCCGGGTGATGGTCACGGGGCTTTTGGTGGCCCGCGGGGAGCCGGGTGACTGTGGCCCGGCGGGGTCACGGGGCTGTGGGGGCGCCTGGAGGTGCTTTAATGTTTCCCTTCGTGACCTGGAACGCTCCCGCGTCATTATTTCGGGCAGAATTGCCGTGTCCCTGGGGCTTCCTGAGGGAAATCCCTGAGGTCCGGGTATCTGGGCATCCCACGGAGGCAGGGTCCAGGGGCTGTGTATCCTGCGGTGCCAGACGGCCACGCATCCCACAGCGCCGGGGGCCGGGTGATGTGCCTCCCACAGCGGGGGCTCAGAAGCCACCATGGAAATAGGGGAGGCTGGAAAACACCCCGGAATGAGGGACTTCCTCAAGGAATCGCATCTGCTTGCTTTGGCAAGAGCAGAGGGAAGGGGTTGAGATGAGGGGGGTCCAGTCCCAGGGCTGGGAGTTGGTGAGGTCATAAATGAACAAAAATTGGGTGTAAGGGGAAGCAAAGTGACGCTGTGGGTAACTGGTGCCCTGCCCTGGGCAGCACAAACTGCTCCAGGGATGCTGGGCTGAGGCCGCGATGGAGCTGGGGGCTCATCCTGATGCTCCCAGCACTCTGCCTCGTGCCAAGAGTGGCTGGTCCTGTGCTGGTTCTGCCCATGGGTCTGGTCCCATCCATGGGTCTGGTCCTGTCCACGGATCTGATCCTCAGTCCCTGACCCAGCAAGTGCTGCAGGAAGCGCTCCCAGGCTGTTGGTGCGATGTGTCACTGTGATGACAGAGAGGAATCATCTTTTAGGCGGAGATAAAAGGTGGTGGGAGTTTTATTATTCAAATAGAAAATAACTTCCTCCTTCCCAGCACGCTGCACTTCCTGGGAATTGTGTGGGGATAAACTGGAGCAACACATGGAGTGGGGTGCGTGTGCTCACAGGGGCCAGGTTTGGATCACAGGCGGGGGATCGAGGGGTCCTGGCTGCAGCTCTGCAGTGGGGGGCTTTCACCCCTCGCCATCAGCTCTGCTGCCAACAGCCTTGCAACTGCCATTGACAAAACCTTCGGGAGTTTTTGGGTATAAATTGGATGAGCCAGAACTGTCTGACAAAACCTGCCTGTCAGGTGCTGATGTGCTGGGAGGCGCCTCGAGTGGGTGAAGATGGGCAGAGGCAGTGGGGCAGGGTGGGCAGCTGTGCAGGG
>NW_008236184.1:4616350-4626466 GCF_000691975.1 Corvus brachyrhynchos
TGTCGGTTGGTGTTGTGCTGGGAGGTGCCTCGAGTGGGTGAGGATGGGCAGAGGCAGTGGGGCGTGGTGGGCACCTGTCCAGGGTACCTGCCCCAGTCCCTGCCCCCGTTCCTGTCCTGGGCTGTGCACCCCTTAGTTTTAACCTCTGGCAAGCCCTGAATCTGCTGCTTTCCCAGGGCACAGGGAAGGTCAGGATGCTAACCCAGGCTGTGCTGTGGATGCGGGGCTCTGAGTGGGTGCACTCACCCGCAGCAGCACAAAGCAGCACGGTGCCATCCCCACAGGACCCTGGGAGCACACACAGGTGTCTGGGAAGGACAACCCAGGGCTTGCTATCTCATGCCCTCCTGGCAGGCAGGGACTGGTTTGGGGGACCCCTGGAAGTGTCTCCCCATGTTTCCGGTCCCATGGGGACTCAGCCGAGCACGGGCTGTTGGTGTTGGATCGTGGAGTGGGAATGGGCACACACTGTGCTGTCGGGGGGGTTTGTTCCTGTGGCACCAGGAACTGCTGGGGGCACCAGGGCCTAGAAGGGGCTCCCCCACACCTCGCTGGTGTTTAGAGGGGCATTTCCAGCCTTGCCAACCTGATGAGCTCTTCTTGATGCAGTTACAAGGGAAGGGATGTGAGGTGGGTGTAAAGCTGGGGTACAGAACAACACCCATAAGGACCACAAATTTTTGGTGAATTTTCCCTCGGAGCTGTCTGTTTGCCAGAAAAAGCCTTTGGGAGTGGGAGGGAGGGAAAGGAGGTGGGATGCGAAAGGCTGGGGAGCTGCTGCAGCTCCAGAGGTGTCCTGCAGGCAGACACAGAGCTCTGGGCAGCCTGAGCATGGTGGGCCAGGGAAGGGGTGGGCGATGGATGATGGTGTTTGACATTGGGGTGTGTGATGGATGATGGTGTTTTGTCATGGGAATGGCGCCATAAGGAGGAAGTTTGTCCACAGGATCAGCAGTAAAAGATCTGCACTTAAAGGATCTGCGGCAGAAGTGAAGGAGCTGCATCTTCACCAGGGCCCTGCAGCTTCTCCCCAAAGGTGAAAGCTGCTTCTGAAGGCGGGCTCTGCTGTGCCCATGGGCAGCGTGGGCTCCCGGCCCCCTCTCCTCCTCTGCCGGACCTGGAGGGGCTGGGTGAGCTCCAAGGGTATCACCCTGAGACCTGAGGCCCTGGGTGGGCATGGGCTGTGGGCGCTGGGTCTGTCTGTGCTGCTGCACCAGCCATGCCCTGTCTCCCCATCGTCCTGGGCTCACTCAGAGCCTCCTGTGCCCTCCAGGGGTCCTTCTCCCCAACACCCTGGGCCTGATCAGGGATGGGAAGGGTAGAGCGTTGTGGTGCCCATCGGTGTTTTCATGGCACACGTGGCACAGCTGGTGGCTGCCTGTGTCCCACCAGGCTGCTGCTCCTTGGGTTTGAGGCAGTTTTTACCTGTGAATTCAGGTCCCTCATGAAACCCAACAGAGGAGCAGATGATGTCAGGATGAGCTCGTTCCAGTGGGTTTGGTTTAGCCCAGTTATTCCGGGCAGTATCCAGCACTGCAGCGTGGTACCTGTTTCCTTGGAGACTGCAGGGAAGCAGAGGAGCGGCACAAACCCGGCGGCGGCGGCACCGCACACAATTAGCACAAACACTGGAAATGTCAAGGGAGGCTAAAAATAGCCCCACACTGTGGCCACCCCCCAGAGCCCTGGGGAGCACAACACGAGGGACCCGGGCTCTGCTCGGCATCACCTCCCGGGCGGCTGCGGGGCTCCAGCGTGTGCCCGAGGGGCTCGCTGTCCACACAGGCAGGGATGCAGGCAGGGATCATAGGATCAAAGAATCATTAAGGTTGGAAAAGACCTCTAAGACCATTGAGTCCAAGCATTAACCTGTGGATGCAGGTGTGGATGCAGCTCCAGCTCAGCATCCTTGCTCCTCTGCCCGTTCCCCAGGTGAGGGTGTCCGCAGGGTGGTTGCCACATATTCAGGACTGCAGCCCCCTGGACTTAAGTGGGTTTGGTAGATTTAGGTTTTCCTGAAGCTGGGTCTTTGCCCAGCAGGATTTCCCCTTGGATTTTCCTCGCCAGTGGCATGGCTGTGCTGAGGGCAGCACGTTGTGGCCGGGCTCCTGGTGTTTCCAAACGTTTTTTTTCAACGACCCAACCTGTGGTGGGTCAGGAAGTGCTTTCTGCCAGCCCTGTGTGGGGCATAACCGTAACCCCTGTGCTCGCCCCCGCAGCACTACTTCACTGTTAACTTCAACCATGAGAACCAGAAGACCCTGGAGCTGAGGACCGAGGATGCCAAGGACTGCGACGAGTGGGTGGCAGCCATAGCTCACGCCAGGTGTGCCCTGTGCCTGTGTGTGTGTGGGGAGGGATCGAGGTGAAGCTGTGCTGAGGGTGGCTGGGGGGGGCAAGACGCTGCCAGCAGGCAGAGCAGGACACTTCTGCCTCCCAGCCCCATGGTGGGGACCCTCATGCTGAGTGGGGGCTGTGTTCAATTGTTCCCCGGTCCCCATTCCCATCCCTGTCCCATGCAACTGGTCACCCTGGCAGCCTGGCCCTGCCTGTCCCAGCCTGGTGCCAGAGGGATGCCTGATTCACCCTCAGGCTCAAAGCCCATCTGGAAGGGATTCACCTGGGATAGCAAACCTGGTCAGGAAGGGGTTTGTCCAGGATCCTGTCTGTGCCATGGGAGTGCTGGCACAGCCCACCTGCCATGGAGAGCAGTCAGGAACCAGCACAGTGCAGATGCCCCTCGGGGGAAGGAAGTGCTGGGCTGGCAGCGAGGTGTGGGATCAGGTGGGAGCTGCGTGCAGGGAATGGGAGAAACACCATCCCCTGCAGCCCCTGCCAAGAGTAGGACTTTGTAGGTGCTTGCGCCACATGTGGTCTTCTTCTTCTTAAACTCTTGGAATGTGGCAGGTGACAGGTTCGTCCATGGGTGTTTGGGGATCTTTTTTGTCTCCTCTGATTTCATTAAAGTTTGCTCTGTCCTTTCTGTTTGCCCCTTGTGGGAACCCGTATCCTCACCAGATGGGCCCTTTCTGAGCAGCAGCATTCCCAGCTGTGGGAACTGCCCCCTGCTTTGTTCCCCCTGCTGGGGTGTGAGCCAGAGGCCCTGGGAAGGAGGAGCCCTTGCCAAACCGCAGCCCCTGATGCTGGGGTCACATGCCGGGGCCGCGGGGCAGGGTCTGCAGGGGAGGGATGCTCACGGCCGTGTCTGCTGCAGCTACAGGAACCTGGCGACAGAGCACGAGGCGCTGATGCAGAAGTACCTCCATCTCCTGCAGATCGTGGAGACGGAGAAGACCGTTGCCAAGCAACTCCGGCAGCAGATCGAGGACGGGGAGATCGAGATCGAGCGCCTCAAGGCCGAGGTGAAGCGCCTGGTGCTGCCCTGTGGATGCACTGACGCTCCTGGGGTGACCCGTGGGAGGGCGGGTGGCATCCCCGTGTGGGCAGGGGCTGGGGGTGGCACTGCTGGTGTGGTTCTGCTTCTTTTAGTGACACCGGGCTGGCCCTTCTCCTGCAGGAGGGGTGAGGGCATCGCCCCCCCCTTGGGGATTTTTCTGGCAGGAGTGATGAAGCAAGTGGCTGTGAGCTGTGCCATCCCAGCACTGTGCGTGTGGGGGGCTTGAGATGATCCCTGGAGCCAGGAAGCTGTTGGAATAGGGAAGAGTTCACACCAGCAAGGAGCACCGGGGCTGGTCCTTGCCTCTTGTAAGCGAAGAAAACAGTCGCTGTGTCCTAGAATGCCAGAACAGTTTGGGCTGGAAGGGATCTTACAGACCCTCCTATTCCACCCTCTCCGTGTCCTCCTCTGGAATCATTCCAGCAGCTTCACGTCCCTTTGATGCTGGGATCCCAGAGCAGGAGGCAGCTCTGCAGTGGGGCACACCTGAGCGGGGCAGAGGGTGTCTCGTGCTCCCCGGAACCCCAGGGATTCGCTGTGCTCGGTGCTGTGACCACACGGATGCTGCTCTGTGCAATCCTGTGGGATCAGCCCGGGGAGCCCCTGCCTGCAGCGTGCCCCGGGAGCTCTGGCAGCAGTTCCCTGCCGGGTGTGGGAAGGGTGACACGAGGCCGGGTATGGCAGACAGCAGCAAGGTGCACAGATGACTCAGCAGACGGTGCCGAGGGACACGCGTGTCCCTGGGGCACCTGGGAGGAGGAGGCTCAGGAGATGCCTGGCACTGGGGGCGATGCTCCTCGGTGGGGGTCTGCTCTGTGGCATTGGGGATGCTCGGCAGAGGGAGAACCCTCGGTGGTAACAGGGCTGCCTGGTGCTGTGGGAGATGCTCGCTGGCAGAGGGGATGCTCGGCAGTGGGGTATCCCCTGTTTCCTGGCCACCCCCGTGCTGCCTGGCTCTGCCCTGCAGCACTGTGCCCCCCGGGTGCCCCTCACCGCCTGGGCTCTGCCTGCGGGTGCTGCTGGCACTGCTGCTGCGGTGGGTGGGCAGTGGCGACAGTGAGCGTGGGGCACCCTGGCACACCCCAGAGCCAGTGCTGCTGCCAGCCCCCTCCTCTTGCCTGGCAGGGGGGTGGGCAGTGGCACCGGGGTGGGGGCAGCCACGAGTGGGTTGGCAGGGCTGAGACCTCAATGCCAAATCACTCAAAACCTCAAAATTGCCCCAGAAGAGGTATCTGAAGAGACAGTGAGGGCAGGGGTGGTTTCACCTGTCCTAATGGTGGGCTTTTCCTTAAATTTTGAATTTTTGGGTTCAAATGGGCTGGTCAATAGCAATCCCTGACCATGTGCTGGGGTGTGCTGAAGGTTCTTTTAGTCTTGCAGGGCTGAGGTGCCACAAACCCTTCCCAGGAGTGCTGGCTTTGTGCTCTTTCTGCTCTCCAGCAGAACAGATCAGCCCTAAAACTGCCCTGGTTGCAGACTGTGCCCCCCATTTGGGGGGTGTTCTCCTGGGACCTTGATCCTGCTCCCCAGGTCTGGTCCAGCCTCCAAGTCAGGGTGATCCCCAACCCCCTGAGGGACCAAGGCAGGACAATGAGCACCCCCAGGAGCTGGATCCAGGGAGGTGGGAGATGTTGTGATCCCTGGAACGAGCTGAGCACAGCTGCAGTATCTCCTCCCCAGGCTCAGACACACTGCTGTCACCTTGGTTGGTGTGGGGGTTTTCAGTCTTCCCCATACTTTGAAGCAGGGATCAAATTATCAGCTCCTACTGTAATGTGGAAATTTTGCTCACTCAATTAAAAAAAAAAAAGAAACCAGAATAAAACCATGGCACTGTCAACCCCCTTCTGTGGGTCCCTCCATCCTGGTAGGGGGTGGCTTTGGTGCCCACAGAACCTTCAGTGCAGGGGGTGTGGAGCGGGTCCTGAGGACTCAGGGCTCCCTGGGAGAGCACATAGAAAGCAAAAAGCTCTAAAATCTCCTCTAACATCTGATCCATATAATGAAATGTGGTGAAACAGATGTGTAGAAGCTGGCTCGGTGACCATGAGCCTGTGGCCACCAGCTCTGGCGTGTTCTTGCTTTTTCCAAACAGTCCAGACACCAAACTCCACCTTTTTTCCTTTCTGTCCAAAATGGGACATCTTCCCCCCACAAGAGAGTCCTCTTTCCAAGTTGTTTTCTTCTGTTTTCTTCTATAAAATTAAAATCCAGATCACATTTTCCCAATTTCCCACGTTCTGGATGGCACATGTGCTTCTTTCTTGCCTTTTCCTGTCACTTTCCAAGTGGTTTTGGCCGTGGGGGCCGGGACACACGATGAGCAGAGGAGGGAGAGAAAGTACAGGGAGAAACAGCGAAACCAACACCCGGGAGCTGATGGCTGTGATCCCACATGTGCGGGAAGCACGGCTGGGGGGGCTGCTCCCCGCCTGCACATTTTGGGGTCCAAATGCTCGAGGTTTTTCTGCCATTTTCTCTCCAACTTGTGTTTCTTGACTCGCTGTGAAGGCTTTTTTGGGGAACAGGGATGGGGTTTGGATTGGGCACCCGGCAGGATTTCCAGGTCCCGGTGCTGGCAGTGTGTTCAGGGGTACTCCTCAACTGAGGTGTTGGGGACAGTTTGAGGAGCCCTGACAGCTCTGGCAGGTTTCTTCATCTGCTTCATCCACCAATTGAGTCCCCATCCCTGGAGGGATTTAAAAGCCATGCGGATGTGGCACTTGAGGACAATGGTGGCTTAGTGGTGGCTTTGGCAGTGTTGTGATCAGGTGGACTTCATGATGTCAGAGGGCTTTTCCAGTCTGAAATACTCTGTGGGCCTGTGGTTCTGTGAGTCTGTGATGCCCGTTAAGACAGACCCAGCATGATGTGTCCGTGTCTGTTGTTAAACCGGAGGCTCACACCATTCCCCTACACAGGGGCAGCCCCTGGGATGCCCTCAGCCCCTGGGATGCCCTCGGTGACCAGGATGCCCTCGGCCCCTGGCATGCCCTTGGCCCCTGGGCGGCACCAGGCAGCTGCTCACCTCTGTGCCCACAGATCGCATCCCTGCTCAAGGACCACGAGCGCATCCAGGCCAGCCAGAGCAGCGCGCCCAGTGACGATGACAGCGACATCAAGA
This sequence comes from Corvus brachyrhynchos, assembly GCF_000691975.1. Classification (NCBI taxonomy): domain Eukaryota; kingdom Metazoa; phylum Chordata; class Aves; order Passeriformes; family Corvidae; genus Corvus; species Corvus brachyrhynchos. The sequence goes on from NW_008236184.1 coordinate 4,622,872, forward strand.
AGATCAAGAAGGTGGGTGGTGGTGAGGGTTGGCACCCGGGGGGTCCCAGCAGGCACAGCAGACACGCTCCCTGGGGGGCTGAAGGGGGTGTCTGAGCAGGTGCTTCGGTCAGCAGAGTTTTTAGGAGGAAAATGTGTTCTGCCCAAGTGGGAGCCCGTCTGTTAGCAGGGCACGAGGTGTCCTGGCCAGTGCTGGCTCCTGCACCACCAGCCCCTCTGACTTCTGTTCCCATGGTTGTCACAGCTTTTATTTTGGCAAAGGAAAAGCCATCACCCCAGCAGCATTCCCACAGGGAGCAATAGACCGGCCCAGGCACCCCCTTTACTGGGGGCTGGAGAGCTGGGCACAGAGCGGGACATGCTGCAGGTGCCCAGTTACACAAGGAAGGGATCTTAAACCTCATCTTGTTCCACCCCCTGCCGTGGGCTGGGACACCTTCCACTATCCCAGGTTGCTCCAAGCCCCATCCAACCTGGCCTTGAACACTTCAGGGATGGGGCAGCCACGGCTTCTCTGGGCACCCTGTGCCTGGTATTCAAATGAGCCATTGGATTCCCAGCCTGGAGAGTTCAGAGCAACACCAGGAAGAGGCAGCAGCTCGGTACAGAGCCAGGGAACCTCCCGGCTGCCCCGTGCCGAGCGAGGGTGCCTGCCTGGCCCCCAGTCCTGTCCCTAACTCCCAGCTGCTGCTCCCTCAGGTGCAGAGCTTCCTGCGGGGCTGGCTGTGCCGGAGGAAGTGGAAGACCATCATTCAGGACTACATCAGGTCCCCCCATGCTGACAGCATGCGCAAGAGGAACCAGGTGGTGTTCAGCATGCTGGAGGCTGAGGCCGAGTATGTCCAGCAGCTCCACATCCTCGTCAACAACTTCCTGCGGCCGCTGCGGATGGCTGCCAGCTCCAAGAAGCCGCCCATCACACATGATGATGTCAGCAGCATTTTCCTCAACAGGTGAGCTCCATCCTGGGCTCCAGGAGCTCTGGGACATCCCAGCAGCTCTGGACACCTGCTGCCCTCCCTGGGCCCTGGGTGCTCAGTGCCAGGGCTCCCTGGGAGCCTGCAGCTCCCTCTCTCCCTGTGCCTCCAGGAACCCTCTGCACTGCCTTGAGCAGCTGTCTCCCAGCCAGCTCAAGGGTTGCCCCGCTCCCCCTGGGCTGAGGATTTTGTCTAATTCCTTATTATTTACCTCTTGTTCATCTGTCTGTTCTTGGTTTGGCTTAGTCCTGTCTTGGTTCCTCTTCCAGTGAAACAATCATGTTTTTGCACCAAATTTTCTACCAAGGCCTGAAGGCACGGATCTCCAGCTGGCCCACACTGGTGCTGGGTGAGTGCTGCTGCCTCCTCCTCCTGCTGCTCCTTCTCCTTCTGCAGCTCCACAGGCATTTGCCAAACAGCAGCAAAACACACCACACACCATGTCCTCACTTGGTCATGTCATCCACAGAGTAAAAAACCCCAGGGCAGCCAAATTCTGGTGTTCCTGGTTCTGCCGGGAGGTGGGAGGTGGGACTGGACTGTGCACAAGGAGGCTGATGCTGGAGAGCATCACTGTGTCCCACTAGATCCTCTTCCAACTCAAACTGGGCAGAGCTGGGGGGACACAAGGAGCAGGAGAGCTCAGGGTTGCTCTGGGTGGGTGAGGGGATCAGGGGACTGTGTCGGGCCACAGGTGTGGGCCGGTGCATCCCACCCACCTGCCCTGCTCTGCCTGCAGCCGACCTGTTCGACATCCTGCTGCCCATGCTGAACATCTACCAGGAGTTTGTGCGGAACCACCAGTACAGCCTGCAGATCCTGGCCCACTGCAAGCAGAACCGGGACTTTGACAAGCTGCTCAAGCACTACGAGGCCAAGCCTGACTGCGAGGAGAGGACCCTGGAGACCTTCCTCACCTACCCCATGTTCCAGGTGACCACTGGAGCCAGGATTGGCCCCAAGGATGCTGAGGGAGATGGAATAGGCAATGCAAACCCCATCCCCACAGCTGGCATTGTATGGTGGGGAGGCAAAGCCTGGGTGAAGGTGGCCCAGGGCTGGACCACCTGCTGAGGGAGGACTCTGGGTGCTGCTGGCTCCATGGTTACCCCACACCTCTGGGACTTGGCAGGGAACAGCAGGGCACAGCCCCACATTGTTCCCCCTCTTCATTCAGCTTTGGCACAAGCAGCTTTGAAGCTTTAACCTCTCAGGTCAGGGTGTCCCTGGCCAGGGTGTCCCCAGCCATGGCAGGAGCAGCCCAGGGTGGGCCCCTGCTGGCCCCAGTGCCCCCCACTGACCTCTGTTTTGCTCCCTCGTGCTGCAGATCCCCAGGTACATCCTGACACTGCACGAGCTGCTGGCTCACACCCCCCACGAACACGTGGAGAGGAACAGCCTGGATTATGCCAAGTCCAAGCTGGAAGAGCTGTCCAGGTGAGAGCTGCTGATCCATCCCCGCGGTGTGGGACGGGTCCTGGCTGTTTCTGGCCGGGGGCAGTGTTTCCCAGGGCTCCTGGATGATGAAATGAGGGCTTTGGAGGACTGGGATGGCTCAGAGTGTCTGGTTCTGTCCTCTGTTGAGGGCTGGCAGGACTGGTGGGGCTGCCCCACGGGACAGCACCAAGTGACTCCGAGATCTCCACATGAGCACTTGGGAATGGGCCATAATTCCCTGGTTTTTATCCTCTTCCCCCCCCAGCCCATGGATTGGAGTGTTCTGGGTGTCAGTGCCAAACCCACCAGTGCACTTTAAGTTCTGTAAAGAGTTTCCATCCCTTTTCCCACTCCTCAAGGAGCAGGAATATCAGAGGGGGCTGGCGATGGGGGGATCTGTCTGCCCTAAATCTGAATTTTGTGTTTTCCAAGCACTCAGATTTCAATATTTATCAGCCTGGAGGTACAGTCCAGGCAGATGTACAGCTCCTGACTCTCTCTGGGTGGATACTGCTGTAATTCCCTTGATATTCCTTCAGTTTTGGTTTTACCTGGTGCAGCCCAACCATATGTCCAAAGGGGTTGGGAAAACTTGTGCAGATCCCATCCCAGCTCCAATTTCCTCCTCTCCCTCCTTCAGGATAATGCATGATGAAGTGAGTGAGACTGAAAATATTCGGAAAAACCTGGCAATAGAGAGGATGATCATCGAGGGGTGTGAGATCCTGCTGGACACCAGCCAGACCTTCGTCAGACAAGGTCTGTGTCGGTGCCAACCTCCCTCCCCTCTGCGGTGACCACGAGCCCCATGTCCCTGTCCCTGTCCCTGTCCTGTGTGCTCTGCTGGCCTGTGAAATTTAAAAACATAACTAATTTCTTAGTTTTCACTGATCAGAAGCACATCACGTTCAGGCAGTTCTGGCACTTCTAGGCAGTTTTGTCACTGTGTTTTTCCACATCGTGGCGCAGGAGGTGCATTTTGGCTGTTTCCCCACCCAGGGAAGCAGCAGGACCACGCTGAGCTCCCAGTGCCGGTGGGGTGCCCTGGGATGTGGGTACAGGGTGGGCTGGGGGCCATGGTTGGTGCCTCTCAGCTGCTGGGTGACCATAACCTGGGGGGCTGCTCCCAGCCCTGGCACTCGGGGACACGCTCGGTGCCGTTCCCCGCGGGCCCGGTCCCCC
>NW_008236184.1:4627162-4631758 GCF_000691975.1 Corvus brachyrhynchos
GCTGGCAGGACTGGGGGGGCTGCCCCACGGGACAGCACCAAGTGACTCCGAGATCTCCACATGAGCACTTGGGAATGGGCCATAATTCCCTGGTTTTTATCCTCTTCCCCCCCCAGCCCATGGATTGGAGTGTTCTGGGTGTCAGTGCCAAACCCACCAGTGCACTTTAAGTTCTGTAAAGAGTTTCCATCCCTTTTCCCACTCCTCAAGGAGCAGGAATATCAGAGGGGGCTGGCGATGGGGGGATCTGTCTGCCCTAAATCTGAATTTTGTGTTTTCCAAGCACTCAGATTTCAATATTTATCAGCCTGGAGGTACAGTCCAGGCAGATGTACAGCTCCTGACTCTCTCTGGGTGGATACTGCTGTAATTCCCTTGATATTCCTTCAGTTTTGGTTTTACCTGGTGCAGCCCAACCATATGTCCAAAGGGGTTGGGAAAACTTGTGCAGATCCCATCCCAGCTCCAATTTCCTCCTCTCCCTCCTTCAGGATAATGCATGATGAAGTGAGTGAGACTGAAAATATTCGGAAAAACCTGGCAATAGAGAGGATGATCATCGAGGGGTGTGAGATCCTGCTGGACACCAGCCAGACCTTCGTCAGACAAGGTCTGTGTCGGTGCCAACCTCCCTCCCCTCTGCGGTGACCACGAGCCCCATGTCCCTGTCCCTGTCCCTGTCCTGTGTGCTCTGCTGGCCTGTGAAATTTAAAAACATAACTAATTTCTTAGTTTTCACTGATCAGAAGCACATCACGTTCAGGCAGTTCTGGCACGTCTAGGCAGTTTTGTCACTGTGTTTTTCCACATCGCGGGGACGGAGGTGCATTTTGGCTGTTTCCCCACCCAGGGAAGCAGCAGGACCACGCTGAGCTCCCAGTGCCGGTGGGGTGCCCTGGGATGTGGGTACAGGGTGGGCTGGGGGCCATGGTTGGTGCCTCTCAGCTGCTGGGTGACCATAACCTGGGGGGCTGCTCCCAGCCCTGGCACTCGGGGACACGCTCGGTGCTGTCCCGCGTGGGCCTGTGCCCCGCAGCGCTCCCCCGGTGCTGGGGCTGACGGCAGCTGCCCCCGCAGGGTCCCTCATCCAGGTGCCGATGTCGGAGAAGGGGAAGATCACGCGGGGCCGGCTGGGCTCGCTGTCGCTCAGGAAGGAGGGCGAGCGGCAGTGCTTCCTCTTCTCCAAGCACCTCATCATCTGCACCCGCGGCTCCGGGGGAAAGCTGCACCTCACCAAGGTGAGGGCGCCAGGGGGACCCGGCAAGGGGTGGGTGGCTGCTGCTGCTCCCCGGCCCTGGAGAGGGGGCAGAGGGTGGCCCAGCTGTGCTCTGAGCTGGCCGGGCTCTTGGTGACAGAGGGGTCCAGGGACCACCTCACCCTCCCCTGGCGCAGCCCCAGGAGTGCTGGGCTGGGAGCCTGCGGCCACACGGATTTATTTCACGTGGTCCTTATCGGAGCTGAGTCACGGGAGAGATGAGAAACTACAAGATCTTGATAAAAGAATTTACCCTGATCTGCAGCAGAAACGCTGACAGTCTATTCTGGAAGAAACTGGAATCACAGCCCAAACTGTCTGTAGTGCTCCCGGCTCCTCTGCTTGCTCCCTGGGCTCCTGTGTTTATTTGGGGAAGTTTGGCAGTTAATTGAGCAAGAATCTTACAGAAATTGCTTGTTACTGGCATTAAATTATCAGTTTGAAGAATTACAGTCCGTGGCAAAGAGCTGATAATTGCAACAACAGACTTCGGGAAAATTAAATTTAAAGCTCCTATTAAATAATTTATAAACAAATTAGTTGATCAGTTCGACAAGGAAAACCCAGAGATCCCAGCGGGCACAGATTTTTTTTCCCAGTGAAAGCAGGCTCTGTGCTGGGCATGGGCTGTGTGTCCCCCCCGTCCCCTGGGCTGTGAGTGCCCTCCCTGGGGGCATCGACCTGTCCCTATCCCTGGAGTGGGGGCCGAGGATAGGCGAACCTCCCGCCCCTAAAAAAAAGGGGCCCGCGTGCGGACGCGTGACTCCCGCCCTGGGTGGGGGCTGTAATGGGGGGGCCGGGGGATCCCCAGCCCCCAGGGTCCCTCTGCTGAGCCCATCTTGCCCCCCTTGCAGAATGGAGTGATCTCACTCATCGACTGCACGCTGGTGGAGGAGCCCGAGAGCACCGATGAGGACGGTACGTGGTGGGGAGGTGGGTGGGGGGTGGATCGAATTCAGGTGCCAATAGATACAAGGAATCCACAATTGAGATTTAATTAGGTTAATTATTTACTGACAACCAAGCAGACCCACACTTAGACAGACCTGACCTTCCTGGGGCAGCCAACAACCCACAAAAACCTGAATAAACCCACCTTAGAATCTGACTAAAGCCCTTGCTGGGAGAGAGGGGATGGGAAAGGCTTTCCCAATCACTCTGTGGGGTTTTCTGTTCCAAAGCCAAAACATCAGGACAAGACATTGACCACCTTGACTTCAAAATCGTGGTGGAGCCAAAAGATTCCTCATCTTTCACCGTTATCCTCGTGGCCTCGTCCAGGCAGGAGAAGGCTGCATGGACCAGTGACATCAGCCAGGTAGGACCCAGCAGGGAGGGGGTGTTGTGTGTGGAGATATCAGGATGAGGAGCTGCCATGGGATCCCTGCTGGGCTGATCCCTGCTGGGCTGTGGCATCGGTTTGGGCACCCAGGTTAACTCCTGGTTTGCTGTGTGACTGTGGCCCCACTGCGAGCCCTGTGGAGCTTTCCTGGTGCTGTTGGGGTGTCGGGATCTGCTGCGGGCTGAGGTTTTGCTTAGGTGGAGCACTGAGCCCTGGGTATCCACCCAGGGGGAGCAGAGGGGTTCCTTGGGGCTGACTGGGAGCCAGGGTGCACCCAGAGCCCGGCCATTGCCACTGAGGTGTCTGGTGGCTCAAGGAGGAGGAGGTGGAGGAGGAAGGTGACACAGCTGCAGTGGGGTCTGTCCCGTCACTGTCCTCCTGCACACCTTGGTCTGGGATGTGGGTTCCTCCTCTGACTCTGACACATGGTACAGTTTCCACCTGCTCTTCATTTGCTTTCTGCAAATGACCCTGAAAACGTTTCTCCCAGGTGGGAGGAAGTGGCAGAGCTCCCAGTTCAGTAGGGATTGCTCCCTGCCGCCTCTGCTGGGCCATGGCCTTGCCTGCTCTCGTGTTGGAGGTGGGATGCAGTGAGCAGCGATGTGTCTGGTCTGGATAAAGCCAAACCCTGACTTTGTTCCCCTCCCACCCGTGTCTCTTCCAGTGCGTGGACAACATCCGCTGCAACGGCCTGATGATGAACGCCTTCGAGGAGAACTCCAAGGTCACCGTGCCCCAGATGATCAAGTGAGTGTGGAGAGGGCTGGGACACAGCTCCTGTGGCAGCCGAATGTTGCCAGGAGTCTTGGGACCTCCCTGGGACCCCTGCAGCCTCCCTGTGTGCTCCGTGGGCTGTTCCAGTGTGGTGATTAGGAGCGTTAATAAGCTGTTGAGGGATTTGTGTGGGATGTGCTTGGGGAGGTGGGAATGTCAAAGTGGAGAGTTTAGAGGAAAATAACAGTAGTAAGGAGGGGGTAAAAGTGCCAGAAGGGAGGGGCCCTGGGGCTGTCATCCCTGTAGGCACTGGGGTGCAAAGGCTGTGCTAGAACACGTGTGGGACAAGGCGGGCTGGTCCCAGCCAGTGGGATGGGGCAGCACAGGGGTGTTCCTGCTCCATTCCCTGCTGCCAGGCAGGGGAAGGGGCTTGGTTTGTGTGCACCCGGGGATGGCCCATCCACATCTTTCTGCCTGCTGAGCACTCCACCCATTCCAGGGTGTGGGCTTCCAGGTTTTCCCCTGGGAGCATTCCCAGCTGCGTTTTTCATGGGGACACCCCATATGAACAAGGCTCGTTCCTGCACCGCTTTCCATGGTCTCTTGGTTTCGTTCCAGGCTGGAACCACAGATATCTTGTTTCTCTGCAGGTCTGATGCCAGCTTGTATTGTGATGATGTTGACATTAGGTTCAGTAAAACGATGAATTCCTGCAAGGTCCTGCAGATCCGCTATGCCAGCGTGGAGCGGCTGCTGGAGAGGCTGACGGACCTGCGCTTCCTGAGCATCGACTTCCTCAACACGTTCCTGCACTCCTACCGCGTCTTCACCACCGCCCTCGTCGTCCTCGACAAGCTCATCACCATCTACAAGAAGCCGATCAGTGCCATCCCTGCACGGTGAGGCTGCAGCGCTCCCTGGGACCTCTCCTGTCCCTGGTGGGGGGACCCTGCCACTGCTCCTCATCCCCTCTCTGTCCCCAGTCTCTGCACCCCCACCCTGCCTGGCCCCGATGCTGCCCTGGGACCTGTCCTGTCTCCCGAGGACCTATGGCATCTGGGGGGACTGTGCCACCACTCCTCCATCCCCTGCCTGCTGTTTCGGTGCCCCAAACCTGCCCAGCCCTGGTGCCACCCTGGGACTGTGTCACCTGCTCCTCATGGGCTGTGACACCCCCAAACAGGGCAAGGAGATGAATCTAAGCTCTGCAGATGTCCCCACTCCTGGGAGGGCCAAGTGGTGGCCGCGGGGTGGTGGGGCTCTTGTTGGCTCTGCTGTACCTGGG
>NW_008236184.1:4631798-4641307 GCF_000691975.1 Corvus brachyrhynchos
TAGGGAAAGTGCCAGCTCAGCCTCTCCCTGTCTCTCCAAGGTCCCTGGAGCTCCTGTTTGCAAACAGCCAGAACAACAAGCTGCTCTATGGGGAGCCTCCCAAGTCCCCCAGAGCCAACCGCAAGTTCTCGTCACCGCCGCCACTCTCCATCACCAAGTCCTCATCCCCCAGCCGCCGGAGGAAGCTGTCCCTCAACATCCCCATCATCACGGGGGGGAAGGCGCTGGACCTGGCGGCGCTGAGCTGCTCCTCCAATGGCTACGCCGGTGTGTACTCCTCCATGGCCCCCTTCAGCAAGACCACTCTGGACATCAACAAGCTGTACGTGTCCAGTAGCTATCCCAATAAAATCCCTGATGAAGGAGAAGCGACCTCAGAAAAGCAAGAGGAGTCGCTGCCAGGCAAGCAAAGTGAGTCCCTGCGGGTTTGGGGATGGGGGGCTCTGGCGCAGAGGGGCCAGTTTAGGTGCACGCACAGAGAGCTCCTGCCTCCTGAAACCTCAGTAACTTTTAATAACAAGAGCAAAAAAACCACCCAAATTCCCCCACCTCAAACAAAAAACCTGTTCCAAAATATCCCACAGAAACGGCAGAACTCTGTACCTTTTCTATACATGGTGGCCGCATCCAAAGCTGGAATGGGTTAGACTTCAGGAAAATTGGGAAGAACTAAAACGTGGCTGTATTTGTGTGCAGTGGGTGTAAAGGGGTTCCCTGTTCCCCCCAGGCTCAGAGGTGTCTGTCAGGGAAGAGTCGGACACGGATCCCAACCACAGCGATGAAGCAGAAGCTGAAACTTCCCCAACGAAATCTCCAACAACTCCCAAGTCCATCAAGTGCAAAAATTCATCAGGTAATGAGTGAGCCAAGGTCCAGGTCTGGGGGTGCCTGTGTGGTGGGGGGCTGGCACATGTGGGGAGCAGTGGTGCCCACAAGGCTGTTGGATTTCTTCTCCCGCAGATTTCTCACTGTTTTCCTACAACAACGGCGTGGTCATGACGTCCTGCCGGGACCTGGACAGCACCCGCAGCGCCCTGTCCGCTACCTCCGCCTTCGCCATCGCCACGGCGGGGGCCAACGAGGGGACTCCCACCAAGGAGAAATACCGCAGGATGTCCCTCGCCAGTGCAGGTACCTGCCCCCGAGGGAGTGCGTTTGGGCTGCCCATTTCCACCATTCCCAGATGCGTTTCCCTCCAGGCGCACTGTGGCCAGGAAGAGCCCTGTTGGGGGTGCCCAGAGCCCCCAGAGCCCCCAGAGCTCAGTGCCTGCTCCAGGCCATGTCCCGGGAGTCTGGGCATGGTGCTGCCCAAGGGATGTGCAGGTTACAGGTGGCCCCAGGTGTCCCACTGCCTCCTGATGCAGCAGCTCAGGGGTGCTCAGGAAGGGGGGTGCTCCTTCGGCAGCCCTACAGCAGCTGTGAGTGCTTCCTCAGGGAGCTGTGCTGTGCTAAGGGCTCACTGGCAGTTTCAGGCTTCCCGACGGACCAGCGGAACGGAGACAAGGAGTTCGTGATCCGGAGAGCGGCCACCAACCGTGTCCTCAATGTGCTGCGGCACTGGGTGTCCAAACACTCACAGGTGGGTGGTGGGGGCTCCTTCCCTCTTTACCTCCCACCCTGCCACCAGGAATTCAGCTGCATGCTGGGTAGCTCAGCCAAGGTTCAGCTGAGAAGGCAATTTGGCACTGAGGTTTTAATGAAGCAAAGGAGTGTAGATGGCGAGGAGCGAGCAGCTGGGATCCCCCAGCAGGGGAACAGGGGTCACCTCCCAGTGTTGGCACAGTTGGAGTGCAGAGGAGGGGAGCTGGATCTGCCATCACCCCCCAGCTGGGTGCAGAGGAAGGGGAGTCTCTGGGTTTGGTGCCAGTTGGGATGCTCAGGATGGGGTCAGGGCTCGGGCACTGGGAGATTTCCCTGCTGTCCTGTCCCTCCCTGCACTGGTGACTGGGGGCAGTGGGAGCGGTGCTGTACTGGTTGTCACTGGGAAGTCACGCAGCTCTCCCAGGCCTGGTGATGCCGATGCAATGGAACTGAGTGAGCCTGGTGCCTTCCTGTGCTGGGATTTTTCCAGGAAGAGGCAGTCCCTGTCCCAGCTGGGTGACAGGAGCAGTCCTGCTGGGATCAATGTCACTCCCAGCATAGTAATTCCATGGCTGTGTCGGCTTTGGCAGGACTTTGAGACCAATGAGGAGCTGAAGTTCCGGGTGATCGGCTTCCTGGAGGAGGTCATCCATGACCCCGAGCTCCTGACCCAGGAGAGGAAAGCGGCTGCCAACATCATAAGGTGAACGGCTGTGAGCAGGCGGTGGCTTTTCCTGACACTGTGCCAGCTGCTGGCTGTTTCTGCTCTCACCTGGGATCACAGCAGGCATGAGGGCTCCAGGAGGGACTGTGCCAGGGGCTTGGGAGGTGCCATGGAGGAAGATGAGGAGGTGGATGGGTGGTGCTGGATGCATTCAGCCATCAGGACGTGGTGGGTGTGACCATGACCCCCTTGGTGCGTGGCCGAGGTTCAGTGTTGAACCCAGTGGGTGCGTGGCCCTTGCTGCTGTTGGGTGCTGGTGTGACACCGTGGTCAGGGGCTGTGCTGAGCAGGGCGGCTCTGGCACTCAGTGTGTGCCCACCCCATGCTGAGGGCAGGGCACTCATCTTGCAGCAGGGCTGACACGTGGGACCACGTGGCCTTGGCTAAGGAGTGTTTTTCTCTTTAAAATGAGAAATGGGACCGAAGGGTTCTCATGAAACACAGGCCAAGTGTTTGATCCATGCAAGTCCTTGGAGCCATGCTGCCCTGTTGGAGCTGTGTGGGTCTGGTGGTTTCCCAGCTGCAGTAATCCTTTCTTTCCATGCCATAGGACCTTGACGCAGGAGGATCCAGGAGACAACCAGATAACCCTGGAGGAGGTTGTGCAGATGGTAAATAGTCCTTTCCTCCCTCCCTGCCCCTGGTGGCTTGGGGTGGTGGAAGGGGAACAGCCAAAGGTCCTGATGCTCCGGCACACCCAGCTTGCGGAAGAGTGAGTCTCCAAGCCCCGTGTCAGGCTGCAGCTGCAAAGCAGGGAAAGGCTTTCTGGAGAGGGGCCAGCTGTGAGCACAGCTGGATCTGTTACAGGCAGAGGCAACACTAACCAGCCCACAGGCACATTATTCCCCCTGCAGTCAGTAGAATGGCTGGAGAGGGCACGGAGACACCTGCCTGCTGCTGCCTCTGCCTGCTGGAGGCATATGGGAAAGCCCCGGGGGTTCCCATCGTGTCCTCTATGTCCCCAAACCTGCTCCAGTTCCAAGTGATGGGCTCTGGCTCAGCCATCAGTGCTGCTTCCCGGGAGGAGAGCCCTGGGAATGTGCCATGGATTTAGAACCCCCAGGGTGGCTGCAGAGCACTTCCTACCTTTCTGCATTGAAAAAAACCCCAACCAAATCTGTTCCCAGAAGAACACAAGAGCCACTTGAAGCTGGCCTGGTGCACCCGAAACACACAAGATTCTGTCCCCTGGCTCTGCCGGTGGCTTTGGGGGCGGGGGGGCCAGCCCCTCCTGGGCTTTGTTTGAGCTGTTGCCCATAACTGTGTGTTCTGGGAACTTCCTCTGAAGAGGAGAGAACAAACAAGCCCTGGGGGCTTCGCTCTGCTCCTCAGGCTGAGCGGCAGCGATCTGCAGTCAAAGGCATGGTGGAAACGGGAGGGTGCCCTGGGTTTTGGGGAGCACACCATGAGCAGAGGGTGTGTGTTGTGCTGACCCTCAGCAGGTACCTCTGGGGTGCCTGCAGCCCCCTGCCCTGCGCAGGTGCCACCGGTACCACCTGCCCCCCTGGGCTCTGGTGGGGTGTGCCCCTCAGCTGCACCCCCAAGTGCCCCTGCAGCCTCTCCAGGGGCCCTGGAGCTGTGGAGGAACCTGGCTGGTATTTGTTTGCCACAGCTTTCACAACCCCTGTCCCCAGAGATTGTGCAATGCGCTGTTGCCTCGTGCTGGGCCCTTGTGTGCGTGTGTGTGTTGACCTTGGGGGGTTCTTCTGTGTCATCAGGGCTGTTTGGGGTTTATTTGGGCGGGATGTCTGTGGGGTTTGTTTTTTTTTGGTGGCTGATCTTTTCCCTGAAGGCAGCAGGGATGGAAGTGCTGCAGGGAGTGGCACCAGCCTCGTCCTAGTGCTGTTGTGTGGGGGTGGTTGTGGGGGCATGTTGGGTGCTGGCCTGAGCTGTGACTGAGGATCGGGTCTCAGTGATGTCTTTGTGATTAGTTTGAGGACAGTCACCAGTCAGTGACTCCACGCAGGTCTGGACCTCAGGCTTTGGCTGTCACCCCCAGGGTGGCTCCATGTGGGGGGCACCCTGAGCCCCACCCGTGTCTGCGAGTGCTGCTTGGCCAGAGCCAGGCACTGGGGACAGGGGTTATCCCTGTTCCCCTGCTTTTCTGGAAATCCCTTGGAAGAGCCATCTTGCCCCTACTGGGCAGGAGCAGGCAGGCAGGGGCAGTGGTGCTCCCGCTGGGATCCCTGGGTGCTTTGTTAATTAAGCAGCCAAAAGGCTGTGTGAGTAAATCCGTGGGGTTTGCAAGGCTGGGAGGAGCTGGCACTGCTCGGCACAGACGTGTTGTGGCCTGCGGTGCTTCTGGACCAGCACAGCACCGCATACCCCGGCTCCGCTGGGGAAAAGCCTTGGCTTGGGAGCCCGACCTTGGCTTTGGGTTTGCGTTCATGACACATGGAAGTTCTCACTGTGCTCCTGCCTAGTGAGCCCCATTGTCCCTCTGTCCTGCAGGCTGAGGGAGTCAAAGCAGAACCATTTGAAAACCATTCAGCCCTGGAGATCGCAGAACAGCTGACACTGCTGGATCACCTGGTCTTCAAGAAGATCCCATATGAGTGAGTGATCCCCATTGGTCAGGAAAGGTGGCTCTGGTCACCCAGAGGCTCACAGGCAGCCTGGCTGGGCTGACCCCAGAGAGTGCAAAGCCTCCCTGGGCTTTGCCAGTAGCCCAGACTTGGCTCAAGTGCAGATTTGAGTCCTGACCCTGTGGCTTCTCTGCTGGCATCCCCAAGGTAATCAGCTCAGGAAGACCCTCCCACAACCATCACATTTTCAACCACATCCATGTGGTCCCTTTCCAGAAGCGTGGGGGGCAAAGACCCTGGGATCTCCATCCTGTGTGGATGCAGTGGAGCTTGCAGGGCTTGAGCATCCCATAAAATTGGGAAATAAGAGTTGACCTGGCCACTGTGGTTTGCAGAGAGTTCTTCGGGCAAGGCTGGATGAAGCTGGAGAAGAATGAGAGGACTCCATACATCATGAAGAATACAAAGCACTTCAATGATGTAGGTGCAGCCGCAGGGCACAGGGGGATGGGCACAGGGGAGGCAGCTCAGCCCCCCTGCCCCAGGGCCTGGGGTGTGTGAGGGTCACCTGCCCCACGGGCCTTACCTGCCTCGGGGACCCAGTGCAGGTGGAGCATCTCCTGGTGCAGTTGCTCCTTCTGGGGCTGCTGCAGCGCAGGGAAATCTGAAAACTGCTGTGAGGCTGGAGGACACAGAGCTGTGCCCAAAATCATGCTAAGGCTCGGGCTGGGCGCCATGTCTCCCCAAGGTCAGTAACCTGATCGCGTCGGAGATCATCCGGAACGAGGAGATCAACGCGCGGGTCAGCGCCATCGAGAAGTGGGTGGCAGTGGCTGACATCTGCCGCTGCCTGCACAACTACAACGCTGTGCTGGAGATCACCTCCTCCCTCAACCGCAGTGCCATCTTCCGCCTCAAGAAAACCTGGCTCAAGGTCTCCAAGCAGGTAGGGGTGACCCCCTCCTGGGGAGGTGGGGGGTTTGGTGAGATGAGTGGGATGGTGTTGGGGCAGGATGAGACAGGCATCGAAAAAGAGTTAGAAAACAGAGAAAGGTGTTTCAGGTTGTTCTCAGGAGGGAGGTGGTGTGTGGGCAGCCAGACCCTGCCTTGGAGTTGCGTTTATTCATGGAATCACAGGATTTTTTTGGGTTAGAAAAGCTCTCTGAGACCATGCAAGTCCAACTGTTCCCTCAGCACTGCCAAGGCCACCACTAACCCATGTCCCCGAGTGCCACATCCACATATCTGTTAAATCCCTCCTTGGCAGCTGTGCCAGGGCTGGACAGCCATTAAGAAATTTTCCCTGTATCCAGCCTAAACCTCTCCTGTCACAACTCCTTTCCCCTTGTCACTTGTTACCTGTGAGAAGAGACTGGCCCCACCCTGCAAGTCAGACGTGCAGTTAAACCTTTCCCAGAGAGCCCCTGCACACACAGAGAGACTCTCTTTAACTGGTTTTCTGGGCTCCTCAGACCAGTTATGGATGAGCAGAATGAATTGCTGTTTGAGGTATGCGGTACAGGAGTAGCTGGCACTTACTGGTGTGGAGCCAGACACAGCTGAACCAGCACCACTGTGGGCTCCTGTGAGCCAGGAGCAGTCATTTTTTCCTATAAAATGATAAATCTGTGAATGAAAACAAGTGCTGATGAGGGCAGAGGTGGGAGCAGGGGGAGGAAGCGAGTGCACAGCCTGCTAACCAGTAGCCAGGTGTGATGGCCAGGGCACAGTTGTACCTGTGGAAGTGTAGGAGCAGCTGATGGGGTGAAGTGCCCTGGGCAGGGTAGGAAGGAAGTGACCCTGTGGCTCCACAGGCTTCACCCTCTGGCCACAGGGAGCGGGGGTTCTTCCAGGCCCCCACAGAGCAGCACTTTGGTTTCTTGCAGACGAAGGCTCTGATTGACAAGCTCCAGAAGCTGGTGTCATCAGAAGGCAGGTTCAAGAACCTGAGGGAGGCACTGAAAAAGTGAGTGAATGGTGCTTCTCCTCCTCTCCTGTGGCTGCTGCTGGCTGTTGTGGGGTCTGCAGTAGGGGGGGACCTGGAGGTCTGCTCCCAGGATCATTTGGAGCCAGCACTAAAGGGTGTCCTGTTGAGCCAGCACAGTGGCTGGCAAAGTGATCCCCAGGACTGAGCTGCTCCTTTGTGCAGCGTGTGGAAAGATGGGAATGAAAGGGACTGCAAAGGGAAAAATCACTGCCAGACACCAGAGAAAAATTTTCCCCATCACTGTCATAGAATCTTCAAATCCCAGAATGGTTTGGGTTGGAAGGGACCTTAAATCTCATCTTGTTTCGTACCCCTCTCTGGGCAGGGCCCCCTTCCACTAGACCATGTTGCCCATGGAAGCTTCTAAAGGTCTTCCTGACCTTCTGTAAAAGCTGCCCTCAGCTCACCTCCTGCATCCCATGGCTTTATGAGGGGCACAGCCACAGGTCTTGCTTGTCCTGCTGAGCTGGTGGGGACGAGGCCCAGGAGACCAGCAGCCTTCCCTGGGAGAGCCTTCCTATATTAGAGAGAATCCTTCCAGTTCTGCTGACTGTGGAGTTGCCCCCTTCTCCCCTATCCTGCCCCAAGCTCCAAAATACGGTACTTTCCTCCCTCATTTCTTTCTGGTTTACTCCTGAAGTTGTGATCCTCCGTGTGTCCCCTACCTGGGCATGTACCTGACTGACCTGGCATTCATCGAGGAGGGCACCCCGAACTACACTGAGGATGGCCTGGTGAACTTCTCCAAAATGAGGATGGTGAGTGCTCCAGCCCACTGGCATGGGTGTACGGGGCCAGGCTGGGGTGATGTGGTTGTGGCCAGGTCTGTGTCCCCTCAGCCTTCACCTGCACAGCACCAGGCAGCCACATGTGTCCCCTGCACACACCTGGGGTTGTTCCTACTGTCTGGAAGAGACAAAAAGGCCCTTTGCATTGTGCTGTGCTGGGTGCTTCTGCCCTCCCAGGCACTGGGATGGGTTCCCCAGCTGATGGCTGAGCCATGAACACCTTCTGTGCTTTATCCCTGAACAGATCTCACACATCATAAGGGAGATCCGCCAGTTCCAGCAAACCTCCTACAAGATCGAGCACCAGCCGAAGGTACAGCCTTGTCCCCAGAGCTGCAGGCATGCTCTGCTCCTCATCTCCCGCTTCCATCACAGCATCTAAGCCTTCAGTACCAGGCAGCTCTATGCTGGAGTGTGTTGGCGGGGGGACAGGGGATGGAGGTAGGCTGCGGGGGCTCCAACAGACTCCCCTGTCGACCCCCAGGCAGTTGCAGCAGAGGACTTGCTGCAGAGGGCAGCTTTGATGGACAGGACAGCCGTCAGGCCAGGCTCAGAGGGCTCTGGGGGTTGCACCCTGGACACGCCAAGAAACAGCTATTTAGGGGCAGCACCCCCTCCCCAGGGAGCAGAGTGTGTCCCGCCACCCCCACTGCCAGCACCAGCTGGCCTCTGCCTCGTGGTGGCCCCAACATGTGATGAGCTGAAAGGTCTCAGCCAACCTCTGCAGCAGGTGCCTCATTTACTAGGGTTTGGGTGCTTCACTTCTCAGGGGTTTGTGCTCTCCCAGCCCGTTAAGGGCTCCGCTCCATTTCCCAGGTGACGCAGTACCTGTTGGATCAGTCATTTGTGATGGATGAGGAAACCCTTTACGAAGCTTCTCTGCGAATAGAGCCCAAACTGCCTTCCTGAGCGCGGCGGCGGCCGCCCGTGTACACTCGCTATACCATACTGTACATACCCGTTCGTTCCATGGACGCCCTGGAGTGACTCCCACGTCTGTGCTTCTCTGAGCAATCCGCCCCCGCCCCAGGCCGCACTAGACCTCACGTAGGATTTCCCGCCCTGGTTAAGGTTTAACGCATCGACACTTCGCTGGAGTCCCGGGTTCTTTTCGATGATGTTACTTTTGTCATTTGTTCCTCCTGGGGGGGGCTGGTGGTCGGGCAGGTGAGTCCCTGTGTCCCTGTGGGGCAGGTGAGCCCTGTGTCCCCACGGGGCTGGTAAGCCCTGCGTCCCCACGGGGCTCTGGGCAGCACAGAGCAGCTCTCACTCGGACAGTGCTGGCGGTTACATCCCAAAGCAAACTCTGTAAGGCGGGAGAAGGGAACACATTAAAGGTTGTCCCTCGGTGTGAGCTGACCTCTCTGTGTGTGCCACCCTCGTGCTGGCCAGGCACGGGGGGCCCTGGCTGCTGCCCTGGTCCCTCCGAAGTTGGGAAGATGGAAGCATCCCCTTGCCTCTCCTCGCTGCATCCAGCTCCTGTTGATATGCTGTAGATCCGTACCCTTGTGCCCACTCTGAGTACCATGACGTAGAGTTAGAGATGACGAGTGTTTTTATTACATCTACTGTAATCCTGGCTAACCACCCGCTAGCAGGATATAGTAATGTAGTGCTTATTCTGTGAATAGTACCTGGGTTTTTTACATTGTACAGTCCCTGACACGGTTCCCCGGCAGTGGCAGGCATGCTCCACTCACACACTTGCTGTAAGCAATACCTCGTGGTATGGGAATTCTCTTTCAAACCCTAAAACTATTTCAACTTACAGCTTGTTTGGGAAAAATATTTCCATTTTTTTTGTAAAAATATATGTTTCCTGATTACCTCTTGCTAATAAATCTATTCTATCTCAGGGTGAACCGGGGTTTGTGATAGTTTTACGGGCGGGATAACGCCGGACC
>NW_008236184.1:4642122-4646168 GCF_000691975.1 Corvus brachyrhynchos
CAGGCTGCGCATCTTCCTGGGCAACAAACGGCACATCGAGGAGCACAATGCTGGCAACCACAGCTTCCAGAGTATGAGCTCCGGCCCCTGCCTGGCCACGGCCCGTGCCGGCTCTGAGCGCCAAGCCTCGCTGAGCAAAGTGTCCCCTTTCTCCCCCTTCTAGTGGGTCTGAACCAGTTCTCGGATCTGACCTTCGCAGAGTTTAAAAAGCTGTACCTGTGGAGTGAGCCCCAGGTAAATCCTGGGAGTGCGGGTTGGCAGGGAAGGAGGGGGTCCAGGTGGACCCCGTGTGTGGGGCTTCTGCAGTGACCTGCACCCGCTGCTGGGCCAGCACCCATCACTGTGCTGCCTGCAATCCACTTTGATAAGGTCACGTCTTGTGCCACCAGCACTGGGGTAAGAGCAAGGTGAACCCTCTTTCCCATCTTCATGGCTTTCAGCTGCCTCGACCCTGGCTCCAGCCGAGCTGTTACTTCTGCTGTCAGCTCCCTGAGCACCCAGGGGTGCAGGCTGGTGGTGCCCTCTGGGGCTGGCCTGGGGCTCCCTGCTGTAGTGGCCAGTGTGTGGGGGCTGGTAATCAATCCCTCCACCCCAGGGAGGGGAGCTGTCCTGGGCCACTGGCCTGGCAGCTCACCACAGCCCTCCTGCCTCGCTTGCAGAACTGCTCAGCCACCAAGGGGAACTTCCTGCGCAGCTCTGGGCCATATCCCGACTCTATCGACTGGAGGAAGAAGGGAAATTTCGTGACACCCGTGAAAAACCAGGTGAGGAGTGTGTGACATGCCCAGAGAGGGGCTGATGGCTGCGGGCCGTGGCTGAGGAACAGTGCTGGGTGCCTGTGCCACAGGGGAACTCCCCCGGAGCCACTCCGTGCCTGCGGTGCACTCTGGGCAGGGGCTGAGCAGAAGGCCAAGCCCAGCTGGGAGTGGAGGCTCTGCACCCCTGCCCTGCCCCTCTGCCCCCGTGTTTTGGGGAGGCTGGTGAGCCTGCAGCACATTACAGAGCAGTTCCTCTCCTGTTCCTAATGTAGGGTGCCTGTGGGAGCTGCTGGACCTTTTCCACCACAGGCTGTTTGGAGTCTGCTATTGCCATTGCCACAGGAAAGCTGCTCTCTCTGGTAAGAGATTTTCCTGGACTTGGGCAGAGCCATTTTTGGAGCAGGACGAAGCCGGAGGGGCTGGAGGCTGCTGGGAGCAGGCATGGGGAAAGAAGCTGTGCCTGGCCTTGCCAGCTGGCTTGGGACCCCTCACTGCAGGCAGCACATTGGGACATGTTGGTTTTTCAGCTCCCAGAGGATTTATATTCGTGAAGAACCAGAAAGAGAGTAGCCACTTACACAACTTACCAGAATAACTGAGGGTTGGGTGTGTTAAAAACAAACCTGACCTTTGACTGAAATCTCAGCCAGCCCTTCTGTGGGGGGACGGATTCCCGGCAGGCATAAGGAGGAATGCCTCTGGCAGCCATGGCATCCCAGGCTGCTGGCTCCAGGTCTTCCTTGTCCACCTCCCTGGGACATGGAGCCATTTCCAGGTGACTCCCAGTGGGTGAACAGGCAGATGCATGGGTAAACCAGTACTGTGGTTGTTGTTACAGCCAGGTGCACAGATAAACCAGCTCTCAGTTCCTGCTGTGCACTTGCTTTTTGTGTCACTTACTCTGAACACAGATGTGGGATAATCACTGACTCAAAACCCTTCTCCACAGGCGGAGCAGCAGTTGGTTGATTGTGCCCAGGCCTTCAACAACCACGGCTGCAGTGGGTAAGTCAGGGAGGGTCAGAAAGAACAGAAATTAGAATATCTTACATCCTGTGATTGACAGCTTTCCTCAAGATCTAGTGTCAGGATCCTTCCACATCATGGAATGGCTTTTGTCTTCCCTTGGCTGCAGTGTGTCAGGGGAAGCAATTTTGGATTTGGTTGCTTATTTTAATTTCACCCTTCCTAGAGGTTAGGATGTTTCACTAAATCTCCAGCATTTCCCAACCTCTGCTGTTCCTCATTTGTTAGTTTTTATCTGAGATGTTTTTCACGTGTCTTCCGACAGGGCAGCCATAGGCTGGGCTCTGGGAGAGCAAGGGGAGTTCTGGCTGTTGTTCTGCCCCTGGGTCACGTGCGTCTCATGGCACCGTGAAGAACCCACAGAAACCTTAGCTTCCCCTTTGGGAAGTTCCTCGTGGCTTTGCTAGAGAAGGCAGAGAATAGAGCTTTCTGACAACTTCTGTTTTCTGTGAGATAAGCGGTCCCAGAGGGACGCTCAGAGCTGAGCAAAGCCACTCTTGGTGCTTTTTATTTTTCTTGTGACTCCTCCCTAGGCGTTTCCACATCAGCACTCCCTGATCATGCTCTCTTGTCTTCCCTCCTGAGATGTGCGTCTGGAAGGTGGCCAGGGAAGGGAGCAGCTGGTTGCTGGAGATGTGGGTCTCTCATCATCCCCCACCCAGGCTGGGCAGAGGGCACCAAGAAACACCTTTCAGCACATGAGGCTGGTGCTGTGTGGGCCGGCTGACCTCATGCTGTCAGGGCTCCTGGTGTTCTTCAGGGATCTGGTACCTGGAGAATGAGATCTGACCAGGCCAGACAGCGTGGTGGGCCAGGCCAGGAATCCCAGGCAGGGAGATGCTGCAGGAACAGACTGGAGTTTGTGCCTCTGGAGGCTCTGGGATAGATGCTGCCCTCCCGTCTCCCTGGCTGGTGGGAGTGATCTGCAGAGCAGGGAATGTTGATGGCTTTGCTCTGCATAAGCATCCAAATAAGAACATAATGCAAATTCATCATTACCATCCTAATTAATTGTTACCATCCTAACTGAGCTGTGTTGTCTCGCAGGGGCCTGCCAAGCCAAGCCTTTGAGTACATCCTGTACAACAAAGGGCTCATGGGGGAGGACAGTTACCCGTACCGAGCCAAGGTATTCCCAGCGCAGCCCAGGCCGTTGCGGTGGAGCAGGGCCCGGCACAGGC
Source organism: Corvus brachyrhynchos (assembly GCF_000691975.1). Classification (NCBI taxonomy): domain Eukaryota; kingdom Metazoa; phylum Chordata; class Aves; order Passeriformes; family Corvidae; genus Corvus; species Corvus brachyrhynchos. The sequence continues at coordinate 4,645,088 of NW_008236184.1, forward strand.
TCCAACAACTCCTCTCTGTCCCCACAGAACGGCACCTGCAAGTTCCAGCCCGAGAAGGCCATTGCCTTTGTCAAGGATGTTATCAATATCACTCAGGTGAGGCCCTGAGGGCTGCGTTTCCAAACTTCCAAGGCTGTGCCAAGAAGGTGCTGGGATGCCCCAAGGCGTGCCAGGGTCTGCAGCTGGAGCTGCAGCCTGTGTGCTCCTAGCAGAGAGCGAGCTGCTGTGCACACTTCTGCTCTCCTGCGCACCTTTTGGAAGGTGGCACCAAGGAAGTGCTGGAGCCAAAATACAGGCACTGGGTTCCTGCCTGCTTCCCACAGTGGGTGCACCTCCAGGCTGGGACGAAGTCCCAGTTCTCATCTTACAACTCAGCACTTGATTCCTTGTCTAAATGCAGGAAGCTGGGGTTATCCATCCCCCCGTGCCCTGGCTGCTGGACCTGGACTGGTCCCAGCACAGCCAGCAGATGATGGATGACCCTGGATCCTTTCTTGCAGTATGACGAGGACGGCATGGTGGAAGCTGTGGGGAAGCACAACCCAGTGAGCTTTGCCTTTGAGGTGACGAGTAACTTCATGCACTACAGGAAAGGAGTGTATTCCAAGTGAGTGTGTGAACCTCATTTGGTGGGGTGAGGGCAAGGGGAACGTGTAGGGCTGGAATCACATGCATCCCTGTTTCTCCTGCTGGATGCAGGAACACTGCACTGCATTCTCACACTTCCTTTTAAGTTAAAACAGAAAAAAATTAGTAAATGGAGCCTTGATTTACTGGTTCCTGAGGGGATGAGAGTGCAGCACAGGGGGGAGGGCTGTTTGCTAGGAGCCTGTCCAGCCTGGAGACCAGATTGTGGTGGAATGAAGGTCAGCAAGTCTGGGAGCTTGAGAGACTTTCTGCAGCTCACCACAGGGCTGGGGGGGCCTGTCCCAGGGCTGATCTGTGTCTGAGCTGGGACAGTGAGAGGGTCAGCCCAGCTGTGGCAGCTGAACACATCTGGTTGCTTAGGGTAAGCCCCAACCAAAGTGGATTTTCCATGGTATCAGGGGAGCTCCTGCAGTGCCAGAGCTCAGAGGGGTGG
>NW_008236184.1:4646200-4649230 GCF_000691975.1 Corvus brachyrhynchos
GGCAGGGTCCGGCATCGCTGCTCTCCACAGGGCAGGTTCTGCAGCACCTCACCTCAGTCCTGTCACGTGGTGCTCTCCTGGACAGGTAGGAGGAACAGCAGAGAGAAAAAACAGTTTGGGATATTAAATGACCCAGCAAGTCTCGAGTGTGGTGTTGGCTCCATGGCCAGGGCAAAAAGGCACTTGAAAGGCTGATCAATATACATTGGAAAGATGAGAGCTGACTGTGCAGGACAGATGCTGTTAGCCCAGCAAGGGGGAAAGTGCATGTTTGGAGAAATAGAAAAACACTTTGGAGTAAGGAACCCTCAGTGACGTAGAACTGCAGGGAAAATGAGAGTCTGAGCCTGAGGGATCTGCCCCAGGGAGCTCTCCGGAAGGAGGAGATGGTGGTTCCAGTGGCTTTGCTGGACCAAAGTGATGCCAGAGGTAACTGCCAGCCTGGGCAGGTGTGGGCTGTGAGAGCAGGGACATGGTCTGAGGAACATGCCAGGAGCAGTTATCCTGTGGATTTACAGTCTAAGGTGGATTTAAAGTCATAGTGCATGGAATAATTGATGCTCCAGTGCTTTCAGCCCAGAGCAGCTGTTAACAGATCAAAAAAAGAAAATCTGAGGTGGAGATTATTGATCTTTTCCTGTGCTGCAGTTTGAAAATGTTTAAAAATAGATGCTCTTGAGGTGGGAGCCTGTACCACGAGCTGTCTTGTTTCATGCCACAGGCAGCAGCTTTCAGCAAGTGCAGTTTAAAGGTTGAAAATGTAGAGGAAACATGTATTTAGACCCAAGAGCTTGCTGTTCCTGTGCAAAACATGAAACAGTGCCCTTGAACTTCAGGGCAGCACAAACCAGCACTGGGAGGCACTAAGAGCTGCTGGTTTCCATTGGGAAAATTCCTTTGCCCTGTAGTTTGTCTTGGTGGGCTGGGAGCTCAAAAGTCCATGGATTCCCTAACTCCATATATGGCTGGTAATTTCAGAGTGGAGAAACAGAGCAGTGTCTCCTTTCCTTGGCTTCCCTCCCTACTCTCCACAGCTGGGAGTTCAGAGCATCCCATAGTTCTGTTTGCAGAGCGTAGTCAAGACTTCTGGCTTGACTAATCCCTGACTAATTACAGGATGCTTTTCACACAACACGTCTGTGTTATTTTCCCTGCAGCCCACGCTGTGAGCACACCCCTGACAAGGTGAACCACGCCGTCCTGGCCGTGGGCTATGGAGAGGAGAATGGGACTCCTTACTGGATCGTCAAGAACTCCTGGGGCCGGCTGTGGGGCATGGAGGGGTAAGGGGGTCTTGGTGCCCACCATGCTCTGCCTGTACCTGGTGAAAGACACCACGTGCTGGCATTCCACTCACCCTCAGCCCCAGGCCACCCTTACACTCTCCAGCTGAAATTCAGCAGGTGGGAAGACACACGGAGACTCATCCCAGTCTGGGTGGTGACATGGCTCACAAAGCCAGTCCTGGGGTGACTGGTCAAGCAGAGCCTTGGATCAGTGGAGCTGCTGTGGTCCCTAGGGCTCAGCCAACCTGTCCAGAGCCAATGGTTCACCTGGCTCCTCTCTCCTGGTCTCATGGCTGGGGGAAAACAGGTTGTGCCAGGAGCGAGTTTCCAGCTTCACAATTGTTTCCAGCTGCAGGTGAACTTCTTGGGAGTCAGGTGCTAATTCTGCAGGGTGTAAGGGGGCAGGGAATGGCATTGCCTGGAGAGCTGCGGGCAGTTCCAGCCCTGTCACAGGTATCTGCTCCTTGGGCTGGGATGAGGAAGGGGCTGGCACAGAGAGAGCAGTCACCTTCACAGAGTCCCAGGCTGGTCTGAGTTGGAAGGTGCCTTAAATCCCATTCTGTTCCACCCCCTGCCGTGGGCAGGGACACCTTCCACTATCCCAGTGTGCTCCAAGCCCCATCCAGCCTGGACGAGGACACTTCAGGGATGGGGCAGCCACAGCTTCTCTGGGCACCCTGTGCCAGGGCCTCCCCACCCTTACCTGCCATGCTGGCTCTGCCATAGGAGGGAACGCTCACTCACACCCATTTCTCTCTTTTTTAGGTATTTCCTTATTGAACGAGGCAAGAACATGTGTGGTCTCGCTGCTTGTGCCTCCTACCCTGTTCCTCAGGTGTAGGAGGGCAGTGCAGGCTGGGGACAGGGGACAGGGCTGGAGTGATTGATCGTCTTCCAATTTCCGAGTGCTGAAATGATGAAAGGGAGAACAAGGTGCAACGCCTGCCTGCTGAAAGGTGTTACCTGCAGGCAGGTTCCTTGGCTTGCACACACCTCCTGCAGCAGCAAGAGCTGTGCCTCCTCTCTTCAGCCAAACCCACGCGTGCTCCTGTGCTGGTGCCAGGTTCCCTCCTCCTGCTCCCAGCCTGTGTTCCCAGGCGTGCCTCCATCCACCTGTCCCGACCCGGGACACCTGGAGGGGCAGCAGGGGCCACTTGGGTGCTGAGAAACCACACAAGTACAGATTTAGGGCACACAGAGCTCCCCCCGTCCTTCGGGTGGCTTTTTTGCAATCACCAGGTGTAAATTTTAGCGATTTTTAAATTTTCTTTGAAGGCAATTTCCCTGTCCTCTAAAGGAAGGATGAGTGAATGCTGTAATTTGTACGCTTTATCTATTTTCATGAAATGTCTGCTATTTTTTTGTATTAAAAATAGGGTATTTTAATGCACATAGAGAAGAAACGGGTGACTTTTCTTTAACCCATCAGTGAAGACGCGAGAACCTCGGTGCCGATTCTGAACAGGCGCTGGGGAAATGAAACCGCGTGTGAGCAGGGACACGTCTGTGTTACTTCACGCTGAAATCTGCCACCGACAATAAAGCTGCCTCGTCACCGGAGCGCTGTGCTGGGAGCTCTGAGGGGGGGGGGGGGGGGAGGCCGAGGGGCTCCGGCCTCCCCACGCGTTCCAGCGTGCCCTAAGACGGTGCGAAGCGTCACCTGCTTCTCGGGAGTACGGAGCGGAGCTCTGCGGCGGGGCTCAGCCGGGGCGGGGGCCGGGGCCTCTCCGCCCCTCCCGGCCTG
>NW_008236184.1:4649965-4661648 GCF_000691975.1 Corvus brachyrhynchos
GGGGGGGGGGCGGGGGGCCCCGGCAGCCGCGGCGGGGAGGCAGCGCCCGAGTCCGAGCAGCGACCCTGCTCACAGCAGTCCCTGATCTGCCTCGAGGACTTGGTTCCCTGCAGCGGGAGCACGGCTGCGGGGGACGGCCTTCGGGAGGAGTCACCTGCTGACCCCCTTCTGGATGCGGACAGGGCAGGGGTTCGCCCAGGTAAGGGGTGTTTGAAGGTACTACTGAGCTGGAAGGAAATCTGTGTTTGCACCCAGAGGGCTTGGCTTGACTGGTCAGTCATCAGAGGGAGCTGTGTGCTCGTGACTGACAAGCAGCCCTGGATTTCATTTAGGTTCCTGGATTTCGGTTTGGGTACCCCCAGCCTGGAAGCAGTGCGGCGTTCTGCCGGTGCAGCAGAAGCAGCTGCTCATGTACTGGAGTTACCAGACTTCCCAAAAAAAAAAAAATGATCGATAACCTATAGGGATGTTACAGAGAGAAAAGGACTTATAAAATTCATACGGGAGAGACATAAAATCATATACTTAAATGAAATATTAAACCAGAAAAAGTGGTCTTTCTCTATTTTTAACACAAACATAATAAACACCACAAAAGAACTCCAGCCTTCAATTATGATCACAAAATTCCTGCCTGTCATTGCTTTGGCAGCTCTGTCCCACAGAACTGCTCTATTTTAGATTCCTTACCTGTTGTGTTTTAAAACTTTGGACCTTTATTTGGGAAATTAACATGTTTACACAACTGAACAACATCAAAGAGTGTTCTGGGATGCTTCCCTTACACTGAGTGATGAAAAGATTTGTGAACTGTATTTCTGTTCTTAATATTTTCCTTTCTCTGTGAAATTAATTTTTATAAGTTAATGATAATGGGGGAGAAAAGGGAACAGTAAGTTTTATCCTTTAAAAGTCAGAAACTGTATCAAACAAGTGTTTTGAAATCTGGCTGCTAATTTTTCCCCTCCTCTGTTTGTGGCAGGGGGGTACCCAGCAATATTAATCCACTTCTCTTGCAGCTGCTACTGCTGAAGGTGGTCAGGGCCAGGAGCCACAGAGGTCTGGGAACAGCCCCTCAACCCTGGATGAGGTGACCTGGCCGTTGGCAGGTGCTGAGCTCGAGGAGGATGACTTGGACGTCATCCCTCCCTCCCCTGAGGAGGAGCTGCCTCCCTTCTCCCCTTCTGTACAAAGTGTCAGGTAATCACTGCTAAAACCATCTGTCTGTTGCATGATTAGAAAAGTACCAAAAAAGACCCAAAACTCCTGCTTGTTAAGAAGGTACAGATTGAGTTTGTGTCTCTTTGCTCGGTGGGTTAATGGTTGGCAGCTGCAATTAATGTTTTATCAAATACTAATTTTATGGCAGATGTTTTAGGTTTTTCATTTCAGAAAAAAGCAGAGTTACTTTTGTAGTGGGATGGGAGAAAATTTCTGGGGCAAGATTCGACACGTTGGTATGCAGGATGAGTGACTGCTCAGCTCTTGGGTTCTAGCTGGGCCTTCAGGAATTTATCTTTTTCACACATCTTAAATTCTGTTGTTCTATGGAAATGCCTCAATTTACAGATCTCTGTATTTTAGTAGCTTTTTCTTTTGGTGTTAGCAGTATTTTCGGAGACTCTCCCACTGGTGGAAGATGCACAGCTGGCAGCTCCGAGGCCAAGCAGGAGAAGGCTCCCACAACACATCCCGGAGGTGATCCCAGTGCAGGGGATTCAGGTACACAAAATGTTTTGGAATTTCATATCTCTGATTTTGGGGATAGTTTGCAACTATTTATTATCCTGTGTAATCCAAGAGCATTAATTAACAGATGGGGAATTAACATCTATAGATGGAGAATTGACATAAATAGTTGGATAATAGACAGATAATAAAAGTTGAAGGCAAAAATTTGTAGATTTGTTGAGTTCCTGCACACAGAAAGTTTCTTTATGCAAATGCACTAAAAATACATTGGAAGTAAATTGTTTAGACTGATTTACTGCAATGTACTGACCTCTGGGAGAGTGGTATCCTCTTGACACCTCTTGTAATGAAAATGACTGCTGAACTCACTCCCTGTGCCAGGTGAGGCTGTGCCCGTGGCCCGGCAGCTGTACGGAGTCATGGAGGCCATCTGTGAGCTGGTGGATGCCATCCCCCTGCAGGAGCTGCAGGCCCTGGGCTGCGCCAGAGCCCTGCTCCAGCACAGGGACCTCAGGTAAGCTGGAACAGCTCTGTGTGCAGCAGGGAGCTGCCTGCAGGTGTCCCCAGTACACTGGAGAACGAGGCAGGAGGGGCTTTAAAAAGCTTGAAATTACTGACTGAGGGAAGGGACAAAGTACCCCAAACTGCTGCAAGTGTTAGTGGTCGCTGTGTTCTGCCAGATGGAAGTGCCACAGTGCTGCAGTCAGTCTGAGGAGGTGCCTGGCACCAGGTGCTTCTGGAGAAACAGGTGATGTGGTGTGGTGTGATGTGACCCACCAGGTGTCCTCCTCAGTTCTTGTGCCACAGGCATTCGGTTGGTATTGTCTCCCCTCTCGCTGACTACAGAGATGGTGATTCCTCCTAATATCCCTGAACTTGTTGTCTTCCCGTGTAATTATTGCTACCACAACCTGCTGCTTTGTCTCCTGCATCATCTGATGGCACACTACATGGACAAATATTGGGATTTTGGTTAGGTTTTTCCTGGGTTGGGACTATGAGCTTCTGTAAATGTTCTCAGTACAACAACTTCTTTTATTTCTCGTCTCTGTAGTCAGACATAGTCTTTAGAAAGTACTTAAAAGCATAATTTGGTTCAGGCATACTTTTAACTTCAGGTTTTGCCTCTAAGGATTTATTTTTTTTATGTTCTACCTTGCCTGGATCTGTTTCTTGCTTTTTGGAATTCTTTTATTTTATGTCTGTAGAGATGATGTCATAATTTTGTCATTAGTTTCTTCTGGTGGTATTCTCTCTTCCGTAGATTTGTTTGAAATCATTTTCAAACATGCTGACTCAACACGATGGAACCACCATATGTTAATATGTTTAATAGCAGTGAGACAAAACTGTTTAATGAATGTTGTAGAATTTGGTAAATCATTGCTTGTGACTAAATATATTTTTTTTTTCCGTCTTCCTTCCCTTGTCATCTACTTGGTAAATCACTGCTTGTGACTAAATATATTTTTTTTTTTCCGTCTTCCTTCCCTTGTCATCTCTCCCAGGAGAAAATTGCTGGCCAATTCTGTCAGTTTGAACCAAAATGGCATAAACACCACTTTTCCTAGAAGCTGGAAGTCTCCCATGGAGCAGGGCCCTCGTGTGTGTCCTGACACTGGTCCAGGTTCTGGCCCAAGCTGGAGCTTCAGTTCTGACAGAAACTCCCCCAAATCCACAAACCTCCCATCGGTGCTTTCTGTTCATTCCAGCAACTTTTCTGCCAAAACAAAACAAACCTTGGACACCTCTTGTGCTTCAAAGCAAAGTGCTGAGGAGATCCCCTGCCCAGGAACTGCAGAGCTGCCTTTTCCCAAGGGAAGTGGCAGGGAGGGAGGTTCCCTCAGGCTCAGCCTCCAGTCCTGTGACAGTAGCTGGGACAAAAGTCCGGGAATGAGGAATGGGAACCAGCCCCTGACCAGCACAACCCTGAAGGCTCGGAGCACAGCTGCCAGTCCTGTAGGGAACAGCTTGGGTACAAATGATCTCGACTTCGACCTGGATCACTTTGACATCGATGACTTTGATGAGGACTGGGAGAGCTCAGTGGCTGTTTCAGCACCTGAGGCACCATCAACGCCGTTGTGTCAGCCTGTCAGGGAAGGGCCATCTGCCAAATCCCTCTTGTCCAAGATTATGTCCAGAGCCAAAGGGTCAACTGTGGGATCCAGTCCTGCTGCTCCAAAGCCAGGCTTCCTGATGGCAACAAAGAACCATCCAGGTAAATTATATTCATGAGGATTATTGGGTTTTTCAATTTTTAAATTCTTATTTATTTCTTTTTAAACCTAAGACCGAGTTTACTACAGATCACATCATTGCCTTTTGTTTCTGTGGAAGTTTCTTTTGGTTCCTTTTTTGCAAAGTCATCTTGGAACTTTTTTCCCTCCAAATGATGCTGAACTAGATTATTCCCTTCCTGTGCAGGTTTCAAGCTGCAAGAAGATGAAGCTGCTAAAATTGGAAATGAGGGTGTTTCTGTGTTTTAGTTAAATAATGATTCTGCAGTTTTTGATTCAGGGCTGTACAATGGTTTTCGCTGCATAATGTTCCAAAATGGGTTTGTGGAAGCAAACTCAATCCCCCTGGGGCCCATTTCGGGTTAATGTAGGGACAGGCTGGCAAAAGGGGAGGTGAAAAATCAGAGTCACAGAATGGTTTGGGGTGGAAGAGATCTTAAAAACCATCTCATTCCACCCCCTGCCATGTCAGGGACAGCTTCCACTATCCCAGGTTGCTCCAAGCCCCATCCAGGCTGGCCTTGGACACTGCCAGGGATCCAGGAGCAGCCACTGCTTTTCTGGGAAATCTGTACCAGGGCCTCACCCCCCTCACAGGGAAGAAGTTCTTCCATAACTTGATGTCATAACTTACTCTAATTACATATTTTTGGCTCCTAGATCCAGTGGTTCATAACCCTGCACTGGAGCGTTTCAAGGGTATGAAATTTCCCCATTCTGAAGAAATGATGAATATATTTCACAAGAAGTTTGGATTGCACTGTTTCCGGACAAACCAGCTGGAGGCCATCAATGCTGCTCTGCTGGGGGAGGATTGTTTCATCCTCATGCCCACAGGTATGTGCCCCCACAGCACAGGCTACAGACCTGCAGCTCCTTTTGCAAGCTTTGGGACAAGCTTTTCTCTTCCCCTGTGCCTTTGTGCTGCTGGAATTCTGTGGCCACAGGATTTCAGGAGTATTTTTGCACTGGGGTATTTTGAGTGAGGGGATTGAATTTCTGCCTTCCTTAATAATTCACAAAGTAACTCTTTCTTATCCTACAGGTGTCACTTTGTGGCAGGCATTGGTAGAAATTTATTGCTTCCAAAAGTGCTGTAAAATGGGAAATAAGAAATAGGTCTCCATGCTTTTTCTCTTGATACCCGACATTGTGTTCTGTCTCATCCTCACAGGAGGTGGGAAGAGCTTGTGCTACCAGTTACCAGCCTGTGTCTCTGCCGGGGTCACTATCGTTATTTCTCCACTGAGGTCACTGATCATTGATCAGGTTCAGAAGCTGAAGACTTTAGATGTAAGTTCCAGGAGCTTTATTGAGTGAAACTGCAGGTAACTGGATTAGAAATCTGAAATTTTACAGCAAATCTTGTCTCTTGAATATAAACTGCATAAATTGATTAGATGGACACTGTGAATGGCACAGAAAGTTGCCTGGGAAGAGCTAAATTGGATGAACTCGAATATCTTGGCAGCATGATCGCTGGATTTATTGCTGCTCCTGTGTTGGGTGTTAGAGCTGTGTTTTCCAGAGCAGATGCTGGTTCTGAGATACTGAGAATTGTAATTACTCACATACACAGGAGCAGCCTGACTGCAGTGAGAATGAGCACTAAGAGTTCCTGAGTTAGGGGGGTTCTGGAGGTGCTAAACATCTTTGGAAACATGATACACAGAGCAGAAATGCAGGTGCAGGAGATTACAGGGTTCCGGAATGGATTGGATTGGAAAGACTCTTAAAGTCCATCTTGTTTCACCCTCGCCATAGGCGGCGACACCTTCCCCTAGCCCAGGGTGCTCAGATGTGTGTTCCCAAGGCTGACTGCTTAGGAACGGGTTTGTAATGAGAGGTAGGCTACATTGTCAATATATATATTTATATATTTTTAATATAGATTGCTGCAACATACCTGACTGGTGACAGAACAGATGCCGATGCCTCAAAAATCTACATGCAGTTGTCAAAGAAAGACCCTGTCATAAAGCTGCTGTATGTCACCCCCGAGAAGGTCTGTACTTCATCTTCAGTTGTAAAACCATAGGGGCTACAAGGGGGGGATTGCTGTGAGGTGCTGAAAGACTGCACTCAGAGTAGGCTTCTGGGGAAAAAATGTTGGACAGGTGTTAAATAATTCATTAAGAAATCTATACGGATGTAGCTAATTTCAATCAGTAATTAGCCAAGAATAAGAACTGAGTATGTCCGTAAAATTTAAATTCTTAAAACAAACTCCCATGCCCACCTCTTTCAATCTATCTTGCTACATATTAGTGTTAATCACTGTCCAGTAGCTACTAAATCCAGACTGCTCTGGATAGGGTAATACAGGAAAAATACAGCACTGTCAGGGTGATAGGCGATTGCCAGAGCTTACCTTGGGCTGCATTGTATGCTGCCTTAAAAATATGTTATTGCACAAAAGCTTTGTAAGAGGGGGCTGGTTAGTGTGCTGGTTGTGTTTCTCTCTTCAGCATTATTTTTCTCTGTGTTTCCTGACATTAGTAATTTAAATTTACTGAAATTTCATCAGGGTGAGGGGCCTTGGGATAGGTGATCCCAGAACCTCGTGGGAATCCCAGACCAGCTGCTTGGTTGAAACGCAGCTGACCGGCATCATCTCTGTGCCTTGAAGGTTTGCCTGTGCAGTGCAGGTTAATTCTGGAGCGTAGGACAGTTGTTTCTGTATTCTCAGTCAGGCCAGCTGACCCTTTTAGCCCAGGTCTTTTGCTTTCCATTGCCACTGCTGGTGTGTCCCAGGTGTGTGCCAGCAGCCGCCTGATGTCCGCCCTGGAGAACCTCTATGACAGGAAACTCTTGGCACGTTTTGTCATTGACGAGGCTCACTGTGTCAGCCAGGTAAAACCTCCACTTGTTTTTAGGAATGCCAAAAGACTCAGTTGGAGCATTTTACTCTGTTATACTTAAATTTTGTTTTTCAACCAGTGGGGCCATGACTTCCGACAAGACTACAAGCGCCTGAACATGCTCCGCAAAAAGTTCCACTCTGTGCCCATGATGGCCCTCACTGCCACTGCCAACCCCCGCGTGCAGAAGGACATCCAGAATCAGCTCGAGATGCTGAAACCACAAGTGTGAGTTGCTCGGCAGGTTTCTGAAACTGTTTGTTGGTGTCACAGAAATTTTGAGTGGAAAACTTAGTAAAGTAAAAAAAGCATCACAGGCCCATCTGAAATCCTTGTGTAGCTCTATCTGATGAAATGAAATGCATGCATGGAATTTAATAGGAGGTAGATGCAAAATATTAACATAAGAAATAAAAAACTTGCCAAGCCCTTCCTTGCATGGTGAAGGAAGCTGTTTAACACAATGTAACTATACCCATAAGGCTGACAAGCACCATGAACTGTCACATTTCAGGTTTACAATGAGCTTCAACAGGCATAACTTGAAATATGATGTGTTGCCCAAGAAGCCGAAGAAGGTGGCGATGGATTGCTTGGAATGGATTAAAAAATATCACCCCTGTGAGTACTGAGCAGCATGGTGCCCACAGGCCTTTTCGTGAACCACTTCTCAAGGCAGCAAAAGCTTTTATAATGCTGTAATAATGATATATTTACCAGAAAAGCAAGATCGAGGTAAAGTGATGTTATTGAAAATGGGAATCGGGTTTATGTGCATTCTCAAGTTGAGAATTTAAGTTAAGATGGAAAGTAAATTTTGGTGATGCTCTTGAATAACCTTTCTGGAGCCTGACAGAGCTTTTAGCATCATGTCTTCAGAGCATGAAGGTCACCCAATATCTTAATTGTTTAATTGTGTTGGTCTGCTTATCTGCAGTTCCCCTTCAAGTTGCCTTCAGAGATTCCCATCTTTCTAGGCTCGCTTTGGAGTCCTGCAGCTCCTGCTGCTGGAACTTGATTACACCAAGCTCCCTCAGAGCTTCTCCTGTACTGCACCCTCAGAGAGCATTGATTGAACTGCTCTAACCCTTGAATTATATTGGTTTTGTTCACGTATTCTAAATCCTGAGATTGCACAATGCTGATGAGGAAAACATTTCTTTTTTCCACCTCACCAAAAGCCCCTAAAGATTGGGTAAGAAAAACTATGAAGACTATCTGATACTAATAAAATAAGTTCTATAGTGAAGCAGTTATATCTTTACTCTTATCTTTATTCCAATGGGGAGAGGTTGGTATCTGCTTGGCAGGTTTGACTGTTGAGCAGGAAAAGAGAATAAAACCGTATTGTAGGCCAAATTTCTTTTCCTATCTATTTGCAGATGACTCTGGGATAATCTATTGCCTTTCCCGGCATGAATGTGACACCACAGCAGCCATCCTGCAGAAGGAGGGGCTGGCTGCCCTGGCCTACCACGCTGGCCTCACCGATTCCAACAGGGATCTTGTGCAGCAGAAGTGGGTTAATCAGGAAGGATGCCAGGTGAAGAAAAACCAGGAGGAAAAGGGAAGAAAATTTGGGCACTTTTATCCCTCTTGGCCTGGGAAATGGAAGGGAAGTTGTGCAGTGTTATCACCAAATGTCTGCAGTATTGAATAACTGATCCCAACAGACCTGCTGGGGCACAGCAGCCACCTTTCACTGGGAATTTTGTGAATAAAAGGTTGTAGCACTGCACCAAGGTGTGCTACTCCAGCAGGGAGGACCTGAGCAGTGCAGGGCTTCAGAAACAGCTCCTGGCACACTCTGGAATTTGGGGTTTTTCCTGTGTCTGGAGTGGCTGTGCTGACAGGAGGGGAAGTGTTGCTGTTTTGTACTTGTTCTGCACTGTTACAACTGACATTCTGGGTCCTCCAGGTTTCCTAATCCAGGTCACTTGTCTGCTTTCCATGCAGTGTTGCAGGAGTAATTTCCATAATGTATGTCTAGAACATTATAATCTTCTTCCCAGGTGATATGTGCAACAATTGCCTTTGGAATGGGCATTGACAAACCCGATGTGCGCTACGTTATCCACGCGTCCCTTCCCAAATCCATAGAAGGTTATTACCAGGAGTCTGGCAGAGCTGGGCGGGATGGAGAGATGTCTCACTGCCTGCTCTTCTACAGCTACAGTGATGTGACCAGGCTGAGGAGGCTCATTCTGAGTAAGTTCTCCTCTGGGAACTTGGAGACAACATTAGAGCAGTCACATTGTCACTGGTCTCATTTAGCCCATGTTATTTCTCTTTTACAAGTGCTGTGGATAGTTTAGTATTGCAAGGAGGGGAGAACTGTGAATCCTTACCTGGATGGTTTTCATTCAGGTGTCAGGAGCAGGATTTTTGTCACTTGGACTTAATTTTAGTCAAAACCACTTTGCTTCACAGAATAATGGAATTGTTAAGGTTGTGAAAACCTTTAAGATCATCAAGTCCTACTATCAGACCAACTCCACCCCACTGTTCACCACTAAAACTTGTCCTCAGGTGCCACATCCACATGTTTTTTGAGCACTTCCAAGGATAGTGACTCCATTCAGGGCATCCTGTGCCAGGGATTTGCTACCCTTTCTATGAAGAAACTGTTCTTGATATCTAATCTAAACCTCTCCTGACACAACTTGAGGCCACTTCCTCTCATCCTGTCACATCCTTCTCTTGACTTTTGTCATTCTAGGCTTATTTCCCTTCTCCGTTCTCTAAAACATCAGAGATAAAATCTGTCCTACATCAGTTCTGTACTAACCCACTCATTTTTTTTAAGCAAAGCCAATATTGTGTTTTGGCTGACAGCCCATGAAAACGCAGAGGTGCAGCTTTAACAAACAGCATTGAATTTGCTGTGTTTCAGTGGAGAAGGATGGGAACAGCCACACGAGGCAGACCCACTTCAACAACCTGTACAGCATGGTGCACTACTGTGAGAACGTGGTCGAGTGCCGCCGCGTCCAGCTGCTTGCCTACTTCGGGGAAACCAATTTCAACCCCACCTTCTGCAAAGATCACCCAGAAGTGATTTGTGATAACTGCAGTAGAAAGAAGGTAAACCCCACAGGTTTTATTTTTAGTGGTGTTAAACTGATTTTGTATTTAGTTGCATCAAAAAGTGGTTACACGACCTTTGGGAAGGCAAACGGAGAAAAGGAATAAAAGTCCTGTATTTTTGTGATGCTTCCAGTTATTTTCAGGGTTTAACCATGGACTTGTGATGCTCCTGTTCCTGTCAGAGGCATAAGGATGTTCCTTGTGGGAGGCAGGAGCTAATATCAGATCTGCTGCAATGGCTGTGGGGAAATCCCTTCAGTTCCTGTCCTGATGTTTTCAGGGCAGCTTTGTGCTGCCAGAGCAGCATGAGGGCCACATTATGTCGTGCTTGTGCTGAAGGTGGTCCAAACGTTTGGGGTTATGCAAACTTAGTGGCAGGAGCAGGAGCAGAAAGGGAAGGCAACTGTGGAGGCAGGCAGGGAAGGGATCCTGTTTTGTTTTGTACCTGTGGGTATTGCTTCTCAGCTCTGTGTTCAAAGCATTCCCTTATATAACTGTGATTAGAACCAAATTTGACCAGGATAATGCATATTCAGTCTCATTTTAATGCATTTTGGAAGTGTAAGTTCTAGAGCATGGCGGGATAATTACAAGAATGCTTTCCAAATGATTTACCTTGATTTCCAGTACTTACCCAGCAATCTTGCACCTCACTCTGCACAAATAACCCCACGGAGATCATATACAATCAGTAGGACTGGTTTTGTATTATCACATCCAGAATCCCTGTGACTGTATCACTGTAGGTTACTAACTAGAAAATCACTGTTTCTTTATTTGGAGCAAACTCAATTCTCAGCTGAGAAAAGCTTGATAATGAAAACTGAGGTTGTCAGTAACAACTTGGATTAGGGCAGAAACATGTAATAGCATGTCCTAATCAAGTCTGATTTAACAGGATTATAAATCAAGGGATGTGACGGAGGATGTGAAGAACATCGTGCGGTTTGTACGAGAGCACTGCGGGCAAGCGGGGCGGATGAATGGGAAGAGGAATCCAGGCTCTGGCAGGTACACCCTGAACATGATGGTGGACATTTTCTTAGGTGAGTCCGTTCTCCCAGAAACTCCTGAATAAGATGGTGCACAAATCCCTGACCAGGAATCAAGAGTGTTGTGCAATGCCAGCAGGCTTTTAAAAGAATGTGTATTTTGCAAAATTAATCTTCCCAAGAATCACTTGGTGGTAAGTGATCCAAAATAAATGAAACTGAAGATTTAATCCATTTCAGGTTGCTATAGTGATAATATTGGTTTTCCAGTGTTCAAAGGCTTTTTTGACTGCCTTGGGAATCTCCCACAGATCTGTGAATGCACATGTACATGGGCTTTGTGATCAGGGGCTCATCCTATGCTTTCTGTTGCACAGGTTCAACGAGTGCCAAGATTCAGTCTGGAATATTTGGGAAGGGGGCTGCCTATTCCAGGCACAATGCTGAAAGGCTGTTTAGAAAACTGGTCCTGGACAAGATCCTGGATGAGGATTTGTACATCACAGCTAATGACCAGGCAGTAGCATATGTCATTCTGGGAGAGAGAGCTCAGGCTGTGCTGGATGGGTCACTACAGGTGTGTAACTATTTAGTTTCTTGAAGGCATTGTTTCAAGGAAGGCGCTGCAGTTTTCCTTTAGCATATCCCCTCAGGTAGCTTAAACACAGTTTGCCTCCAGCTGAACTAATGTCTAGACACAAGGAACAGAATCCAACACACGCGATTCTTAGTCCAGTATTCCAGTAATAATGTTGTGGGGCAAAAAGTGAGTTTGAGAGGCTTGAAGAGGTTTAAATCTTTTTTTTCTCCC
>NW_008236184.1:4661698-4664275 GCF_000691975.1 Corvus brachyrhynchos
CCCACCCATCTGATGCCTGCTGGACAGTGAAGGAGAATTCTGACCCCCACAGAAAGATGGCTAAGAAGGGAAGAAGGACCAGCACTCCCTTCTTCATTTTCTACTCTATTTTTCCCTAGTCCTTGGTGGGATCTGATGGAAGATGCACTTCATTAAGGTCACGGAACAGTCCCAGGTTTCTTGAGGCAACACCTCCTCTGCTTTAGTGCTGTGTTTGGAGCAGGAC
Source organism: Corvus brachyrhynchos (assembly GCF_000691975.1). Lineage (NCBI taxonomy): Eukaryota > Metazoa > Chordata > Aves > Passeriformes > Corvidae > Corvus > Corvus brachyrhynchos. The sequence continues at coordinate 4,661,925 of NW_008236184.1, forward strand.
AGAGCCCTCAGCATTACCCCAGTGACCTCTGTTTGAAGCCAGCTGGGAACTGGGCTCTTGGGAGGTGTTCCCTCTCTCTAAACTCTGCCAGCTCTTTGTAGAAGAAACTTGGGTGTGGTTGAGTAGCCTGTAAAAAATTATTAAAAAAATGTATACTGGCTAAACAGCTTTTTTTGGTCCATCAAAGTATACTTTCTGTTTCCTGTGCTGTGTTCCTGTGTTATCAGTCAAGGTGTGCAGGAACTCCCTGGCAGGAATTACAGATGGCTCGTTTTAACAGGTGGAGTTCCATGAGACAGAGAGTGCCAGTGCCATCAGAAGGCAAAGGGCTTCCATGACAAAGATGTCCCAGCGGGAAGAGGTGGTTAAACAGTGCCTCAGTGAACTTACAGACACGTGCAAAACGCTGGGCAAAGTCTTTGATGTGCATTACTTCAATATTTTCAGTACTTCCACCCTAAAGAAAATAGCAGGTAAGGTCAGGTTTCTCAGAAGTCCTTTGGGGCTTCTGCATAGAGGGGCGTGGAAAGGAATTAATTTCTTTCAGGGTATCTTTATAAAAAGTTGTATGACATGTCTGAGGGGTGCTTCCATTGTGTTACAGAAACTTTGTCCTCAGACATGGAGGTTTTGCTGCAGATTGATGGTGTCACAGAAGACAAACTGGAGAAATACGGTGCAGAAATAATTAAAGTGATGGATAAGTACTCAGAATGCTCCATTCCAGGTGTGCTTTGTACCTCAACATGTACTTCCTGTTCAGTGCCTTTCTCTCCTCCTCTAGCAGATGTTTGATTCAAAAGTTACCTTGTTTTAATCACAAATAACTAATTCTTACAGTTTAATAATTCCAAAAGGGAGCAATCACTTTCAGAACATACCAAACTCTTTGCTGCCTTCCCACTAGCTGAATTCAGGGTATCTCTGAAAGACTAGGGACGGGGCAGTGCAGAGGAGGTGAGGAACAGCCAGGACAGATGTTTTGATACCATCAGTGTGTTCTGGTGACTGACTGGCCCAGGTGACACCTTGGCTTAGTTAGTTTTACCTCCCTGCCTGTGTGTAGAAGATGCTGCCTGCCCAGGTGCGGACACAGCCACGGGGAGCACTGGCTCCCTGGGGAGCGATGGAGAAGCAGAGGATGCAGGTACAACCTCCAGCTATTTTGGCAATAACACAAACCAAAGGAGGAAAAGGAAACGGCCGCTGAACTCCAGGGATTCCAAGAGGAAAAAGACGAGTGCTGGTGGCAGCCAGCAGTCCCACTCCAGAGGGTATGTGCCTGCGGTCACTTGTCACTTCTCTTTGCCCTCATCAGCATAGTGATGATCCCTTAACTGCAGTTATCCCCCTGCAGTTTCTTGAGTATGGGCTTAAATAATGGTGTTAAAATTATCTGGGTGCCTGGTAAGAACTGCTCTGCTGTGCTTTTCTGCATGTTTGGTTTAAAAAGCTGGTGAGGAAGGATATTTAACAGCTGTCCTCACACTTGCCTGCCACAAGCTAAGCAGGGACACTAAATTTCAGTGTTCTGCCATAGCCAGCATTGGCAGGCTGACCGGGTTCCTTGCTTGAAATTGTAAAGAGGTCTTAAAACTTTGAACATTTGATGGAATATTTGAACTTCTGCCCCTTGTTAATTGAGATTCTCCCTCTGATTGTATCATGCATCTGCTGTTGGTTGGTCTTGAGCTTCTAGGGCAGATCTGCCCCTTCCCAAGGATTTCCCCTTCCCTGCCCCATTTTTCATCATTCTGCTCCTGGGTTTTTGTAGCAAATGGGTTTTCCCAGCTCAGCAGATTTTGTCCCACCCTTGGCACTTTCCCATCTACTGGAATAGCTGTCATTAACTGCTGCTGCCTCTGAAGTGTCACTTGTTGTTGCTGCTCACCCTTGGGTACATCCCAGAGCAACAGCTGTACTGTTTGCATTTCAGAGGTAGTTTGCAGCCATGTGTATTAAAAAAAAAAAAATTTACAAAATGAGTGTGTAGTCCTCTAGAAAATGCAGTGGTGGTGCCCATGTGAGTGCAGGCTGGTGCAGGGGACAGGGCAGGTGACACAGATGTCTCACATACACCTTCTCTCTGATTTTTGCAGTGGCTACAGCAGGTGCAGAAGGACCAAGAAGCTGCCGAGCTCGAAGGCTCCAGCTTCCTCCAGTGCCAGCTCTGTGTCCCGGAGCATTGGTAGCATGCAGGGAGCTGCTGGGAAGCTGGGCATGATGGCACTGCCCAAACCCAAATTCAGGAGCTTCCTTCAGCCTTCGTATTCCATATTGTAACTGGGAAATGCAATTACTGGATGAATTTTCCCCAAGATGGAATCATCGTTTATTAAATTTTTGTTTCA
>NW_008236184.1:4664285-4665181 GCF_000691975.1 Corvus brachyrhynchos
ACCTTCTGGGACTTGTGTCTTTGTCAAGTGCAAAAGCTCACATTAAATAAATATTTTTTTTACTTGTCAGTTTATTTGGGCCTTTCTACTTCTGAGTGATTCTGGAAACTCTCCCCTATGGGTGACACTCCTCCCTGTGATTCTGCTTTACAGCCCCCTCAGGGACGTGCTCAGGACCACACATGCTGGTGGTCCCCAAGCTGTGGCTGCCTCTGTCCTCCCTTGCTCCTGCCTCAGTGCTTCAGAGCTGGAAAGCTGGGCTGCTTCTCTGGAAAGGGCAGGTTGGGAAGGAAAAAGGTAATGAATGTTGTTAAGTTTCCCATTTGATTCCCCAGATCCTGGAACTGGGAGTGCCCAACCCTGCCTTGGGTGTGCTTTTTTTCAGTTACTGGTTTTTTCTCTTTAAACCATGATCTTGTCAGTGCCATGGCACGGGGCCCGGAGCTGCCCTTGGCTCCGCTGTCCTGCCTCGCCCAGGCCTCGGCGGTGTCAGGTGCGGGGTGTGAGAAGCAGCTGTGCCTGCAGGGCTGTGCACGGAGCACCGGGCAGAGCAGGGACGGGCCCTTCCCCTGCTTGGCTGGAGTCGAGGATTTCATCCGCTGTTTCTGGGCAACGAGTCCGCATGGTTGGGGGTGGGAGGGACCTTAAAGCTTATCCCGTTCCACCCCCTGCCCTGGGCAGGGACACCTTCCACTCTCCCAGGCTGCTCCAAGCCCTGTCCAAGCTGGATCCAGGGGCAGCCACGGCTTCTCTGGGCAGTAGGCCTCACCGTCCTCACAGGGAGGAATTTCTCCGCACTATCCCCGGTATCCCTGCCCTGCGGAAGCATCAGACCGCTCCCGGTGCTCGGGCGGTGCCGCGAGCGGGACGGCGCTGAGGGCGCTGAGGGCGCTGAG
>NW_008236184.1:4665781-4675490 GCF_000691975.1 Corvus brachyrhynchos
GCCGGGAGGGGCTGTGGGATGCGGACAGTGACGGCAGCGACGGGGGAGACGCGGCTCCGGTGAGTACCCGGCCCCCGGTTATTATCTTCATAAAAGTAAAGTTTTAAAGTGCTTTTCCTCTGTACGTAGTTTTTTCCCCTCTTTTAACCTCTGGCTGGCAGTGTTCCACTTCGTTTTATCCTTTCACTAAAGTTTCAAGTTCTTTACTGAGTGTCTTCATGATTGTTTTCATTATAAAAACAAATATTGATGCACTGTTCTCTTCATAGAATTAATGCCAGTGTAAGTTTTGTAAAGCAAGCTTTACCTGTATGGACAGATTTTGATGTTGATACATGACCACCCCAATTTGTATGGTCTTATGATTGTTACAAATATATCAAACCACTTTAAAGTCATTTAATCAGTTTAGGGGCTCACTTCCGTGAGCCTGAAACCTCTCTTGCAGCCATGTAACTGTATGATGGCTTTTCTTTCTGTAGGATGGATACTCCCACCTATCAGCCTACGAAAGGAAAAGACTAAAGAACATTACAGAAAATGCTAAATTCTTTGCTGCTCTAAAGCTGCATGAGGTCTGTATAGGGTGTAAATAGCATCAAAATACTCTTTCCAAGTGTCATAATTGCACTGTTATCCCTCCTGGTGTGAAACCCTTTCCTCACTGGGGCAGTTGTATAAGGAAAGCCATGAAAATCATAGAATCCTGGAATGTTTGGAAGGGACCTTAAAGCCCCTCTCATTCCACCTCCTGCCATAGGCAGGGACACCTTCCACTATCCCAGGGTGCTCCAAGCCCTGTGCAACCTGGCCTGGAACGCTTACAGGCATGGGGCAACCACACCTTTTCTCTTTCTTATTATTATAAATAATTGCAATAAGTTCATTGCAGCCTTGAGATAATTGTATTTTATACATGTTAATTCTTTATGCTCATTATATGTATAATTAATCTCTTTTCTCTTTAAGTCAGCTGCAAGACTTAACCAAATTGCAACTAAAAGGCAATCTCATGTCACCAAAAGGTAAAATAACAGTAGGTGAGATTTATATCCTTGATTCTTCATTGTGGGATGAAAACAAATGTTAGGAAAAGGTGTGGGAAGAGAAAGAGAGGCGTGACCAAGGTGCAAGGGAGAGGGTAAATGTAGAGGAGAAGACATTTGGCAGTTCCAAAACAGTACCAGATCCAGCAGAAAATGAGCTGAAGCCCGAGTAAAGAGTAAGCTGTGTGATGGGAGAAGGTGGGAAAGGCCAGCTTGGTGGGTGAATGGCAGGATGGATAATGAACAAGGAGAGCTGGGAGGGGAAGCGGCAGTATCATAAGGAAAACAGTGGTGCAGGACCTGTGTGTGCATTGCAAAGTGCTCGTGGTGTTGTTCCTCACTATCACTGACAGGAAAAGCAACCCCATCCCTCCTGCAGCGGGCCAGGAGGGGCTGATGTCAGTCTGTGTCCCATCTGTGCCCTTGGGTCTGTCCCTGAATGCAGGGGCTCTGTTCTGTAACTGAGATGTTCTCCTTGTTCCAGGCGCAAGCCTAAAAAGGTGGAGGATGAAACAGCCCGGCGGCGATCCATGCGCCTGCTCCGAGTGGAGCCACTGGACATTCCATTGTTGGAGTCACCTGCCCGGCCAGGAGCAGAGGAATATGTGAGATGGGGAAGGGCTGGAGGGGAGGGGTGTGTGCACAGCAGCTTTCTAAAACCAGTGCTGGTGACACTGGTGGGTGGCACTGGGCATTGCAAACCCTGAGGCATTTGGGAGATGGTGACACAGGGACAGTAAGGAAGGGTCAGTTCTGTCACCCTGAGCAGGTGCCACGGTCTCGCCACAAGCCAGGCAGTGCTCTGTGGCCCAGGCTGATGATGTGATGCAGTTGGGGATCCACAGAAGGGTCCTGAGGTAAAACATTCCACATCAACAGCCCATGGAGCTGAGCAGCCTTGAATTCAAACGTTTATTACTCTGGTTTTTATTTCACTGTAACTTCTGATGTGGTTTTATTTTCCTGGATAATATTTACCATCTCTCTGAAGCAGTAATGGAGCAAGTAAAAGGTATGCTGTTCTGAGAGATGGGAATTTAAATCTTCCACGGAGCTGTAGAATAGATTTGAATCTGTTATAAAGGTCTTTCTGGAGTATCAGGAGAGGAAGAAACACAGGGAAGCAGTTTGTCTGTGCTGCCAGTGAAATTCTCTTTATCTTTTTAGTAAGATTATGATATCACCTTCTGTTTTCACTATTTATTTACTGTCCTATTGTAGGCATGTTCTCAGAATGTTTGGTGTGGGGAAAGTACCAATTCACCTTGTTCATGGTTTTAGTTGGTTTGAGCTACAAAAATTGCCAATGTCATCCCAGCCTCAGGTTCCAGTCGGACCTTTGCCCATGGTTCCAGAGGATCAGGCAGAGAACAGTAAATGGACAGAGGCCTTGCTGAGCACGTGGATGAGGATAAGTGAGGTATTAGTTGAATTAGTTATTTTTGGATAATGTAGTTTCACTTGGGCTCTGATTCTGATAAATATCTCCTTTCTGTCTGTAGCTGAAAGCAGATGATGCTGACCGGGGCACACCTGACATAAAGAGGTAGCATGAAAACAGCAGCAAAAACTGGGTGTTGTCTGGCCCCCGTTCCTTCTCTAATGAAGGTTTTGGTGATGGTTGTTATTTTGGTTTTCCAGGTACCAGGAGAGCCTGAGCAGCATGGTGCTGAGTGAGGAGAACATCAGGAAGGTGGTGAAAACCCGGGTGTGTTCCATGGCCATCCACCCTTCCGAAAGCACCATCCTTGTGGCAGCTGGAGACAAGTGGGGGCACGTTGGCCTCTGGAACGTGGTGAGTGGTTGATGTGCTCCTCATCTGAACAGGTGTGTGGTTCAGGACAGGTCCATGTGGGGCACAGCCTGGGGTGGCATTTTGTCAGGCTCATGAGGGTGTTGTAGGTTTTCTCCATTCTTAGGGATAATACCAGGATGATTGTCCAATTTAGAGTTGCCAGAATGGCTTTCCTTTTTTGCTCTCCCTTGGTTTTTTTCTGAAATTTGAGAGCTGAGTCATCTTTGTGGAATGGGTCCACAATGACCTGTTCAGTTTCTTTTAAAATAACAAAGTGATGCAGAATTTAGAAGAGAAGACACAGGAGATTCTGCTTTAGTGCAGTTTGGGTCACTAATTCATCTTAAACTCTCAGTAACGCAGTGTGTCCGTATTTTGATGTAAAAGGCACATGTGGTAACTGAAACTGGCTCTGTGGGTGAAAATGAGCCAGGTGCTGCCATCCAGATCCAGGGCTTGTGGCTGCAGTGGCACTAATTGCAGCAGGAAGTTGCAGCTTTCTGTAATTAGGGGCCAGAAGCAGCCTCACTGTCCATATTACCTGTGCTGGTGTCTCCTCTCACCCAGCACCCTCTGCCTCCTCCAAAAAAGATTCAAAAACCAGAGGTTTGGCTTCAAGAGTTGTAGTAGTTAAAAGAAATAACTTTAGTGACCAGCACCTGTGTCTGTGGGATCTGTCATTTTGCAGAGCTGCAGGTCTGAGGAAGGAGCCCACATCTTCATCCCCCACAGCTTCCAGGTCAGCTGCATGCACTTCTCTCCCTGCAACCCTGCTCACTTGCTGTCCCTCAGCAGTGACACTCTGCGCTGTGGGGATGTCACCAGGGCTGTCTTTGATGAGGTGAGGCACTGCTAGGAAGGTTCAGTCTGCTTGTACAAAGTCATTATTTAATTGTTTTATTAACAAGAAAGTTCAAGTTGCATTTCCACAAGGACACGTGAATTAACCTTAGTTAACATCACAGAAACAGGGAGATGTTTTCTACTCACCAAACCCAGTGACAGCCTGCATTCTCCCAATTTCCAAGTTTACATTTCTGCACGTGATTAAAAGTTTCTGCAGCACTGAAGAAGGGAAAGATATCCTTAATCCTTGGTCAGTGTGTGCTCAAGGCCAACAGCCCTTTGATTGCTGGAACATAGAGGTGACTGCCTTGCAGGAGCTCTTGACAGGGAATTTGGAGTGTGCTGTTGCTGGTCTGGTTTAGATGGTTAATTATCTCCTAATTGTTTCCCCTGTGGAAAGCTGTTTCGCAGAAGGGTTACCTGCATGGCTGGGTAAGGCTGTCACATGGGCTGCACTAGTGTTTTTAGTGAATTAAAAAGGGAAAGGATGAAACCCATAGCCCAGGGAGTGTTTGGGTGTTAGAACAACTGGGTGTTTCCTTTAGTTCTGGTGACATTTGACCTTTCCTGGGCTCAGATCTGCAGGAGTGAGGAAAACTTCTCCTCCTTTGACTTCCTGGAAGACAATGCCTCCACTTCCATAGTGGGTCACTGGGACGGGGGCGTGGCTGTTGTGGACAGACGGACCCCAGGGATGTCGTCGGAGCTCTCTGCGGACACTGGCTTCAGGAGGATACGGACAGTCCACGTGCACCCTGTGAACAAACAGTATTTCCTGGCTGCTGGCTCAGTGTATGTAGCCCACATTGAACCAGTTGTTTTTTCGGTGGTCTCTGTGCTAGGGAGAGCTGGGGCTGCGGAGTTTGTCAGTCTCAATGTACAGTCAAAGCTGTCTTGGTCCTTTTACAAAACAAGTTTTCAGTCTCCTTAGCAGGATTTAAGGTGGGATTTGGTTTGATTTCCCTTCACCTTTTGGAAGTGGGGACAGATGGGCCCTGGTGGACTTTGGCATAGGGGGACTTTATGGAGGGCTGGTTGGGGTGGTTTCAGTGCTCCCAAAATCCCTTGGAGCCACCATTTGAGTGGGTATTGAAGCTCTGAACCAGCTCCCATACAGCCTGCTGTGCTCTGGAGCTTTTTTGATAAATGAAGGATAATTACTGAAGTGTGTGTGGTACCTGTTGCAGGGATGTTTGTGTTTTCGATGTTCGGTACCTGAAGGCCAAGGGGAACAAGCCCCTGAGCTCTCTCACAGGACACACCAAAAGTGTGGCCTCGGCCTATTTCTCCCCTGTCACTGGGAGCAGGGTGGTGACAGTGTGTGCAGATGACAAGCTGAGGTAAGGCTGTGGAAGGAAGAATCCTCATGGAAAATACTGACTGTTTGGGCAGTTTATTGTCATTATTATTATTACTTCCCCACATGACCCATCATTGAGAACCTTCTGTCTTTATCATTTTAGAAAATGATAAAAGATTTACTTGCACTAACATTTTTAATGTCGTTTTTAATGATTTTTTGGTTTGGTTGGTTTTTTATTTAATTCTCATTTTCCCACAGGATATTTAACAGTAAAAAGGTACAGGTACTGTTAACCTTTAAAAAGCAATCAAACAAAATCAAAACCCACGAAAACAGCCAGCCAAAACCTGGCTGGTGAACACAAACACAAAATGCTCAGAAACTAAATTTGTTTGTAGCTGGTACTTGAAATAATGATATCAGCTCTTCTGTAAATAGCCATTTCATAATTTAAGCTGCTGTGAGTTGCCTGTGTTAGAGGTTCTTTTTCTCCTGGTTACTTTGTGACCATAATTTCTGTAATTACCTGGGTTTTTTTGGGCTGGGCAGTTTTAGCCCCGAGGGGTGGGATCCCCCAAGTTCATGGGGGTGAAGGAGCAGGTGGGATGCTGGGCTGGCCTTTGGCCTCTCCAGCCCCTCCTCTACCCTCAGCTGCCAGAAAGGGTAGGCTGCAGTTCCAGCTGAAAGCAAATCCACTTTGCCAAGCACATCTAGTGATTCCAGCTGGGATGCTGGTGCCTATGGCCAAGCTGGTGTCTTTGCTGCTCCTGGGTGGCCCCAGGAGCTGATCCTGCTGTGTGGGGGAAGGAAGGGCTCTGTTTTTGCCCAGGTCCATGGTATTAATGTGCTGTTCTGTGCTCAGGGTCTACGACACCACATCCTTGTCATCGACTGTCACATTGCTCAGCTCCATCAGGTAAGGAGAGCACACCTGGGCCGAGGGCAGCACCATGGCTGCTCCTATGGGTCTGAAGGGACAGGACACAGGGAATGGCTTCCCACTGCTGGAGGGCAGGGTTAGATGAGATTTTGGGGAGAAATTCCCCTCTGTGAGGCAGGGTGAGGCCCTGGCACAGGTTGCCCAGAGAAGCTGTGGCTGCCCCTGAATCCCTGGAAGTGTCCAAGGCCAGGTTGGATGGGGCTTGGAGCAGCCTGGGATAGTGGAAGTGCTGTGGCAGGGGGTGGGGCTGGATGGTCTCTAAGGTCTCCCCCAGCCCAAACCATTCTGGTATTCTTGTCCCATCCTGCTCATCCCAGGACAGGGATCCACTGCAGGGATCTGAGCACTCCAGAGTGAGTGGTGAAGATTTAGAAGGCCAGGGAGCAAATGGGACATAAATGACAATTTAAAATGCTGCATTCATGAGGAAGAATGTTCCTCTTCCCTTGCAGACACAACAACAACACGGGCCACTGGCTGAGCCGCTTCAGGGCCATCTGGGACCCCAAGCAGGAGCACTGCTTCGTGGTGGGCAGCATGGCACAGCCCAGGCAGATCCAGGTCTTCCAGGACACCGGGAAGTTGCTGCACTCCTTCTGCAATGTGGACTGCCTCAGCTCCGTGTGCTCCATTAACGTTGTCCACCCCAGCCAGAACATCCTGGTGGGGGGCAACTCCAGTGGCCGCCTTCACGTGTTCAAAGACTAGAAGTGCCTTAGATCTGTATTTTATAACTTTCTGCTTTGACTTTGTTTATTCCGTGTTAAGCAGTTCCGAAGCTAACTGTTGATTCTCAGGACAGAAATGTACTTTGAAAGTCTCAAAATAAATCGTTTAAACTATCTTTGGCACCCGTGTCTTCCATGGAAATAAAATTGATCCTTGAGTCCCCCAGCTCCCTCAGGTGCTCCTGGTGCTCCAGCCCTCAGTATCTTCCTTATGGTGAGGGGCCCAGAACTCCCAGGTGCATTTGTAAAATTGTGCTCCCGGAGTGTAGAGATGTGCAAGGGACTCACCTGCAGCTCTGGAACTCGTGTGGCCTGAAGCTGCTCCTCACTCCAGTGAGAAGCTGCTAAAAGACCAAATTTCCCACAGTTTTTGAGCTGTTTTCACTTGAGTAAAGAAAAATCAGTCACTGAACAAAGCTCATGCCAACTCTGCTTTTCATGATATTTAAATATTTATTTAAATTTAAAAATACTTTTCATGGCACCAATGATTTTATGCTAACTAAGGTATTGGATATGTAGAAAAAGGTACATTTTGAAGGAAAAAAAGATGTAACTTACAGTATTTGGCACATGAAAGGTTAATCTCTAGGTTTTCTTTATGAAAACTAAGAAATTCACATTTTCAGGTATTTTACTGTCTACTGCTGAAAGATGCAGTATGCTAGGACGAGATTCATGGGTTTCTGATCTCAGAACCTATGCAAACAACATTTTGATAGAAAGACGGGTAAAACTAACAGGGCCTGAAACACACGACAGGATCTGGGACAGATGGGAAAAACGTACAACGGAAAATCACCAATTCTCGTGGTTTTGCAGTAGAACGCTGGGTGACAACGGCAGAGGTGACCTGGGGCTGGCACAGAGCATTATCCAAGGAAAGCCAAGGTGGAAGGTCCCAGGTGGGGATTTGGAGGATGTGTCCGAAAAGGATGGAGCATGGGATGGAGCTGTGCTGTCACACGTCACACAGAACATTGCAGTGAGGAGAGGAGGAGGAGGAGGAGGAGGAAGAAGGACGACACTGCAGCGTTAACCCGGGGGTAAAAAATGTCAGCGTCAGGACGAGCACAACTGCATAGAAACATCAGCGCTATGGGCTGAGGTAGGAACACTACACTAAGAATTAATTTTGCTATGTTGCATAAAACAGGATTATCATGTAAAAAAAATCACTCCTCCGCCTCCTGGAGCCTTCCCAGAGGGCTCCTGCCTTGCTCTGGAGCCAGGGCTGGACCCCACCCCCTCCTCGGGCCTCGTGCTGTGAGCGGGTGGCCGCGGCTGTGAGCTGGGCAGGGGGGCTGTACCCCCCAGTGGGACCTCTCCCCTTATTGCAGTGACAAGGAGCCCGTCTGGCCCAGTGTCACCGTCCAGCCCAGCGGTGGGTGGTGGATGCTCAAAGACAACACGGACATCAGGCTTTGTAAAACTGCAGTTATGGCCCCAGCTTACGGCAAAATCTCTCCCTGAGATGAAATTAAACTTGCTCAGCTGTTTTTACCTTGTTTGTTTTTTTTTTTTTTGCTGATATGTCCAACTTCTCACCCAAACCTAACCAGAACTGGCTGTTATTGCTCCCTGTGGATGGGCTGCTGCTCCTGGTGACCAACAGTCCCGGGGGTCGTCACCAGCGCGATGGGTCGGGTTTATTGACATGCACTTAACAACAGTTGGGGCTAAAGATGTCCATTGACTTCTTCAGTGTCACCTGCGCTTCAGAACTTGTGTCCTCTTGGGAAGAGTCCCAAAACCAGAGCTCCTTCTCTGTCCCAAGCCCAGCAGGGCTCAGATGGCGTTGGGCTCCCGGCGTTTACTCTTAAACCATTGCTCACTGGGAACCTCTCAGTACCGGCACCCACGGTCACCCCATCCGTAAAGTAAAAAAAGACTGGATTAGATTTGATAACAAAATAGCATTTCCTTGTTAAAATAGACCTTGAAATGTCTCTTTTTTTTTTTTTTTTTTTTTTTTTGTTCTTTTTGCTTGGTTTTTTTTTACAAAACGGGTACAACTGGCAGAGGGTAAAGGTCATCCCAATAAATCTGACACAGTCACTACAGCTCCATGCCAGGTTTGGCCACACGTGCCCAGCCTCCCCTGGCTTCCATGCTCCCCTGCCCTCGGGAGCACCGATGCTTCAAGGCTTAAAAAAGTGGCAAAGGGCCGAGTCCGCAGCAGGGCGAGGGCTCCGGATCGCTGCGCTGTGGGGAGGGGGGGGCACCGGGGCGTCCCCGAGAGCATTGCGGCTGTGTCACCTCATAGGAGGCTCCGGTGAGCACGGAGGGCTCTGCCAAGCGGTTCGTGGAGGGCGGTGGTGGCGGGCACAGTGTGGATTTAATACCGTAACAGTACACGAGTGTTAAATTAAACCTCAGTAGCACCATTGCTAAAGCTCCTGCGGAATGGTCCCACCAGCCCCAGCTGCTGCACGGGCGCGGGGGTGGCAGAGCAATGAATTCCCCTCTGCTTGGTGCTTCCCAAGTCGTGCGCATGAGATCGGGATGGGAGGTGTTGTGCGGGCTCCGGGGGTGGGAGCAGTGCGGCTGGGCACGGGGAGGAGAGGGCTCCGGGGGCTGCCCCCCCCCTCCTCTTCCTCCCGGAAAGCCACCTCCTCGGCCGGCCGGGCTCTGGGTCGGGAGGGGAGGGTTAGTGAGTGCCCCGGCGGGTCCCGCGCGGGGACGGCGGCAGGTCCAGGCCCCCGTGGTGGCTCCTGCCTTCAGGTGTCAATGAGCAGGTTTACCACGGCGCGGAGCTTGCAGGCAAACCATCGCCTGAGGGGACAAAAGTATTGGTAATGGAACTGCTCGAACTCTGGGGTCTGGCGGATATCACGGAAAAAGGCAGTGTCAAGGTCGGACTCGGTAAGGACGATCAGGAGGAGGAGCAAAACAAAGAGGAGTCCAACTGTCACAAGGAGCAAACGGAGGACACTTAAAACAAACTTATTCACCTGTTGGGCCTGTGCTGGCCCCAGGCCACCGGCGCCCGGGCACAGTGCCCGCAGCTCGCCCTCCCCTTCCGCCCCCGGCGGGCCCGCCCCCGCCCCC
>NW_008236184.1:4675540-4691992 GCF_000691975.1 Corvus brachyrhynchos
CGCGGCGCGGCCGCTCCGGCCGGGGCCTGCGAAGGCGTCGCCGTGGGAGGCCGAGCGTACCGGGGTCGAGTGGGCGCTGTCACGGAGGGACTCCAGGCCTGGGGAGACAGGGGAGGGGAAAGGGGGATGCTCAGCGGGGTGCAGGGGGGTCCCTCTCCACAGCCGGAGCCTCCCGCACTGCCCGACCCCGGTGTCCCCCGCGGGGACAGGGTGAGGTTGCCCTGGGTTGCTGGTTGTTGTTGTTGGTCCTTCGGGACCTGCAGCCCCTTCAACGCAATTCGTGACTGTGGCAGTGGCACTTCGACACCTGCCTGACTTGTCACCGTCATCGCCAGCCGCTGGCTTCCAGCCGGGACCGCAGCAGGGTCCGAGCTCATCTGCAGTCAATCACACGCACCCGTGGGCTGTCGCTGCCCTGAGGTGACGGTGACAGTCACCCTGGCAGCTGCTCACAGGGCTGGGGGCCCCTCTGCCGCTGGCAACGCCAGCTGTAGCACTGCGGCACCACGGGCAGCTGCCCAGGACACGGCGACACAGGCAGGAATGAGCTGGGGACCTGTGCCAGCTCCCAGCCCCGTTACCAGGCTGAGCTTTGGTCCTTTGTGCTGAGGAACTCCTACCCCTACCACCACCTCCTCCAAACCCCCAAATTCCAAGAAACCACACACATATAGGACTTGTTTCAGGTAGTTTTGGCAGCCGGGGAGGGGCTAGGAACTCTGCCATTGCAGTGGCCCCAGGTCCAGGGAGGGCGTCTGAAGGTCATGGTTGGGACCAGCTGGTCCCCAGGGCCACCCTGCAGGCGGTTGGAGAGGGACGGGGCTGGACCTGTGGGCGCGGGAAGAGCACAGTGCACCAAAGCACCTTGACGTTGTCACCACATGTCCTGGCCCTGTGCTGCCAAAGGGTGAAGGGCAGCACTCAGAGCTCATCCGGCTGCATTCCCGGGGATTTGCAGCCTCTCGTTTGTGAACACTGCCCGGATGCCTCCAGCTCAGCCTGGTGTAGCACGAGTGCCGCAGCAGTGCCAGGGCTCCGGGGTGGTGAGGAGGGAACACACTCTCACCCTGCCAGCTCTGTGCTCTCCCCTCTCATGGGAACATTCCCTGCAGCACCCACTGCGTCCCCGACATGGGGGACACCCACTGAGGGGGTTCCCCTGCTCATCACCACAATGAGAGCAGTGCTAGCTCCCCAAACCCAAACCCTTCTGCCATCTGCTTCCACAGGGCTGGCATCAGAAGCTAGAAAATCCTGAGAAATCTGAGTCCAGCCCCAGAACCAGAGCTGCTTTGTGGTAGTAACAACCTGGAGTCCAGCTGGCATGGGAGACCCCAGCCCACTCCGTGCCACACATATCCTGCATCCCACGTTCCTGCATTCCACCTGCTCTCGAGGCTGTGGTCACCAGCTGACTACGGGGACCACAGTCCATGGGGATCCCCGTGGACACTTCAGAAGAGCCCAGACCCCGCGGCGCAGTGTTACCTGGCTCAGGTGGGTCCCCACGGCCGTACGGAGCATCGTGGCCAAGGCTGGGGACAGCCGGGATCAGTGGCAGAATCCCCAGGGCCCGGGACAGCAGCCGTGGCCCCAGGGCCAGCACCCGGACCCGCACCTCCCGGCAGCAGTGGTTGATGAGCCACAGGTGGACGCTGACCCTGGTTTTAATCTTTACGAGGCACTTCACCATGGTAGCCCGTGGCACAGGGACACAAGGAGTCCGGGGACAGCTCTGCAAGTGGCGCTGCTGCTGGCCCTGGGGTCAGCACTATTTTGGGCACCCGCATTCCCATGAGACTGAGCTGAAGTGAGCGTGAGGAAAAGCAAAGGGGTGGTACCAGCTCGGGGTGATTTATGGTGGGAGGTGATTTAATGCTCTGGCTGCTTCACAATGGCATGTGGGGGAGAGACTGTCACATGTAACTGGGTGGCAGAGGTGACCCTGCTTCCATCCCCAAAACTGGCACAGACACCAACCCTGGGATCCCTTGGTGGAATTAAATCCTGGCCCTTGGGGCAGGCAGTCGCCATCCCTGCCTGAATTCCGGGATCAGGATCGGAGTGGCTGTACTGGGGCAGGGTTGGCCCTGCAGCCCATCCAGGAGCAGGGAACAGCCATGTCACTGGGAGTTGGACACTGCTGTCACCAGCAGGTAAAAGAGCCACCACCAGCAGCACAGCCACAGCCCCCAGCATGTCCCCAGCCCTGTGGGGCAGCTCCACAGCTGCTCCCAGTGTTTTGCCTTTTGCCAGACCTTCTTCCCACAGCATCCTACTCTGACACAGCCCCAGGATGGGGAGAAGCAGCCGCCCCGCTCCAGCCTGGTGAAACACCAGCCTTTCTGAGGACAAGCCACTGGGGCTGCAGCCTCAGCTGACATGCGTGCACCTGCGTGTGTGTCCACGTGTGTACGTGTGTGTGTCTGTGTGCTCATGGGTACATGTGTTTGTACGTGTGTACATGTGTGTGTATGTGTGTCTCTGTGTCCCTGTGTCTGTGTGCACGTCTGTGTGCCCCTGTGTGTCTGTGTGCCCCTGTCTGTGTCTGTGTACACGTGTTTGTGCCCATGTCTCTGTGTGTGTCTGTGTACCTATGTCTGTGCATACATGTCTGTGTGCGTGTGTCTGTCTGTGTGCACACGTCTGTGTCTCCCTCTGTGTGTCTGTGTATGTGTTTGTGTGTACGTGTCTGTGTCTGTGTACCTGTGTCTGCGTGCACGTCTGTGTGTGTCTGTGTCTGTGTGCCCCTGTCTGTGGGTGCACAGGTGTGTGTGTCCCCACTCCCACGCCCCAGCGTGTCCGGCAGTGCTGCCTCGTGTCCTACCTTCCATGATGGAGATGTGGACGGCTCTCCGCCGGGTGCGGGGCACGCTGCTCAGCCGGGGGCCGTGTGTGATGGAGGGGCAGCTCCGGCTCGGCACCAGCCCAGCCCTGGGGACAGGAGTGGGGTCAAGATCAGAGCCAGGATGGAGCCAGCGCCCCGGGCACATGGCAGCGCTCTGGCTATGCTCACCTCCCGGGCACCCACCCCTGGCAGCTGCTGCTGGGCTCTTACCGGTGAATCTCGGGGGGCTCCCTCTTGATCTTGGCGCTGGACTCCATCACCTCCTTGGCGACGCGGCCGCTGCAGGTGGGTCAAGACCAGCAGAGGTGAGGACAAGAGGCCCTGGCAGCCACGTGGTCACACTGTGCACAGCCTGGCCCCTCCCCACACAGCTCTCCAGGGAGGGGAGCTCTGCCCGCAGCTCCAGGGGAAAGCAGAAATATTTGTTGGGAATGGGGGCAATGGAGAAGCTCGGAAAGGCTGGGCTGACACCTCTGCCACCATATTTTGCTGCTTCTTCTGGCATGGGATGCTGGACACTAGGGGGTCACCTCCCCTCAGCCAAGATGGACACAACACAGGCCTCCAGAGCCTCCCATGCCAGCGAGGAGGGTGCCAGCACTGTGCACCTCAATGCTGGGACACACTGGCATGTCTCATCCCACAGATATGAGGTCCCAGGTCCAGGCTCTCGCTCCGGCAACTCAGTGCAGGAATTTGTGGGTAGTGGTGATTTGTTTCACACCTTGTTGTTCTCAACCCCCAAATCCCCCATCCTCTCCCATCCTCCACTCCTGTCCCTCCAAAACTTCTCCTGTGAGGCTGGGGAGGGGGGTGGCACCTGTGACACAGAGACAGCAGCAGAGGTGGCCTGGTGGGGGTCAGTGCTGCAGTGTGGGATCTGTGGAAAACCCTGAGATGTCCCCGGGGACACTAGGGGGTCACCTCCCCTCAGCCAAGATGGACACAACACAGGCCTCCAGAGCCTCCCATGCCAGCGAGGAGGGTGCCAGCACTGTGCACCTCAATGCTGGGACACACTGGCATGTCTCATCCCACAGATATGAGGTCCCAGGTCCAGGCTCTCGCTCCGGCAACTCAGTGCAGGAATTTGTGGGTAGTGGTGATTTGTTTCACACCTTGTTGTTCTCAACCCCCAAATCCCCCATCCTCTCCCATCCTCCACTCCTGTCCCTCCAAAACTTCTCCTGTGAGGCTGGGGAGGGGGGTGGCACCTGTGACACAGAGACAGCAGCAGAGGTGGCCTGGTGGGGGTCAGTGCTGCAGTGGGGGATCTCTGGAAAACCCTGAGATGTCCCCGGGCTGCCACAGCCCCAAACAGCTCCCCAAAGTGCCTCCAAAGGAGCATCCAATAATACATCCAGCAGCTGCTCCTGCTGTCAGTACTCACCTGTACCGGAACCGGCTGCCCTTGAAGAACAGGTTGCTGCTGGACACCGTCCGCACCTGGCTCGACTTCTCCAACCTGTAACAGCACCAGGAGTGGTGTGAGAGTCCCACACTGCTGGCCAAGCACTGGGAGCCAACGGCAGCGAGGCCAGGTGACAGGAGCAGAGCCCTGGAGATGTGGAATGTCACCAGGAATGAACCGACTGCTGGCAGTGGTGGGTGGCACTGGCCGGTGGGACACGAGCACCTGAAGCCGTCTCTGTCAGCAGAGCTCATCCCTGCTGGCAGCGGGGGCATGTCCAGGAGGGACCCATTGCCAAGGAGTCTGGAGGGAGCTTGGGGCCACAGCTCCCGCTGGGACCCCAGGGCCAGCAGTGACACCCATGTGCAGGGACTGACGCTCTCCAGGGGGCTGAAAGCCCACCATGGCCTGGGAATTGCAGGGTGACAGACTTGGCCCCTCCTGGGCAGGTGGGCACTCGCCAGGATGGGTGAAGCCACCCAGAGGGACCATCCCATCTCCTCCCCATCCTACAGGAGCTGACCCCTCACCCCGGGATTGCCCAGCAGCAGCTCAGCCCAGCCCACGGTCCACCCGCCGAGTGCACAGCCCAGTGGTGATTCACTGCCACAACTAATCACAGAGAGATTTGTAAAGCAATATTGCAATTTCATTTCATGTTCATGTAATGAGGAGTGAAACCTGCTGATTGCAGCCGCTGATTGCAGAATTCCCAGTGGGAATGCATCGCATGCTCTGTCTCGCAGCTTGCTGATTAAAATAAAACTCATTACAAAGCACAAAGCGGGCTGGGTTAAGTATGGCATGAACAGGATGGTGCTGCTTGGCATTCCAGGCTTCATCCCAAATAATTTGTTATAATTTCCTGACAGAAGTTTGCTGAGGAGAGATGAGCACAGAGGGGCTGGAAAACGAGGGACCCCACAGGGCAGAGACCCCTATCCAGGGGCACCGGTGCTTTTGGTGGCTGATGGCTCTGTCAGAGCCACTGGAACAAAGTGCCACATGGCCAGTGACTGACCCCAGAGCCTGGATGGAGCCCACAGGTGGGCACCAACCCATGGCGGCTGCAGGGCACCCCACAAACCAGCACTTACTTGTAGAAAGCCTGGTTCTCGATCCCACACTTCCAGAGGTGTTTGCAAGCTTCTGGTGTCGGGGCAAAATAGGTGAGAACAATTTTCTTCTCCTAAAGGAGAAAGACAGGGAATCGAGGGGGGAGAACAGGGAGTGGTGCTCATCCCACGGATGAAGAATGGAGTAGACAGAGCTGGAAAGTGGCACCGGAATGGACAATCCTGCTCTGGAGCCATTTGGGATGCAGGGATCAGCCTGGTGCAGCACCTGGCATGAGGGATGGGCAGATGTGTTCCAGTGCCCACACCTCCCCCTCTGCTCCCAGCCTTTGGGAACAGCCAGAAACACAGTTTTTAAAAAAAATCCCTGCTGATGGCTCCTTTGGGAGCCAACTCCAGCCAGAGGTGTTCTGGCTGACTTTGAGGGATGATGGCAATGAATAAGCAGCTTGGGAATGACCCCGAGGGAAGGCATGGCCAGGAGCTGTGGGTGGTCCCGGCAGAGGCCCCAGTGGGGCCTGGCCTGGGGCTAAGGGGGGCTGTGGGGCCCCAATGCCCAGATCTGGGCACCAGCAGGAGCAGGCGGGTGACTCCAGCACTGCCACAGAGCTGCAGCTGCTGTCACCGTCCCCATGTCCCTGCCCTGCAAGGCCAGGGTGATGCTGCTGCCACGTTCCTGGAGAACCCACTGAAGGAATGACCACACTGTGCCCAGGAGTCCCACGGGAAGGGGAAGAACTCACCTCCTTCTGACTTACATACAGATAGAAAGTCTTCCCTTCGAATTTCATCTTGGTCACCTCATTCCTGGAGGGACAAGGACAGGCAGGTGGGAGCTGTGCAGAGCCCGCCGCAGCCCGGAGCCCACTCAGCCCAGCCAGCTCCTGGCACCGTGCCAGTCAGAGCCGGTGGTGGGAATGGCAGCAGGGCAGCTTCCAGACCCTGTTTTCCATCCCAGGAGGTGCCACAGGGTGGTGAGAGCAGCCCTGGCTCAGAGACCCGTAGCTGGAATGGGGGACAACCTGGGGTGAAGCTGAGGGTCAGCAGGGCCTTGTCCCATGGACACCAGCCGGTGGCAATGCCAGCTGCCAGGGACACACCGGCCAAAACTGGACATCCTGCAGTGACCCAGGAACAGCTGAGAAAGGCTCACAGTGGCGGGATTTGGGATGTGGCTGACATGGGGACAATGAAGTTTAATGAGGACAAATGTAGATAATAATGACCCTGGGGCAGCAGAGCTCTGGGTGCACTGAGCACTGTCCAGTGCCCACATACCCGGACACCCCTTGGACACCCTGGGGGTACCCATGGAGCGACGGGAGCCACGGTGGGAACTCACCACTTGATGAAGTGAACTCTCTTGTTTCCCTGCAGAACGACGAAGCCGAAGGGAGTGAAGGCCAGGAACGCCGCGTTCCCGGACACGTCCTGCAAGGCAACAGTGAGGGCTCGTGCAGCTGCTGCCCCTCAGTACAGCTGGGACAGCTCCTGCCCCCTCAGCCCCAGGCCTGGGGCACTGCACCACCCTGTGTGCCAGTGCTGCCTGCAGGACATTGCAGTTATCTGTTGTCATCTATACTAAATGTCATATTGACACATATAGAATTTATGTTATTAATATAATATCATGTTTATTTATATAGTATATACTGTAGCTATACTACTCCATGTAACTAGATATAGTTATTATATAGAGATACACTATTTATTTAGTATATATAATTACTATAATATATATAGTTAAATATGGTCATTTATTATATTATCATAGAATATCCTGAGTCGGAAAGGACCCACAAGGATCACTGACGTCCGAGTCCTAAATATATATATATTATATATAGCAATTAACCCAGAACAAGATAACCCCCAGCTGTACTTCCCTCCCTCGGAGCCCTGCCCAGCCAGTGCCCTGGGTGGCACTGAGCCAGTCCAAACCCACTAATTAGTGTCAGCACTTTAACCCAATCCCAAGGACTCGGCTTGGTGACCGCACTGTGCACAGGGAAAACCAAGGACAGGCTGAATTGTAAAAGCGTACATCAGCTGTGGGTCAGCACTAATGGCTGGATCAATCCTGGGGGTTTTTTGGCCAGCAGATACCCAGAGGGCTTTTAAGGGATGCTTGGAGCAAAAGTCCATCTCAGCTGTCAAGGCTGAAAGGCCAA
Source organism: Corvus brachyrhynchos (assembly GCF_000691975.1). Lineage (NCBI taxonomy): Eukaryota > Metazoa > Chordata > Aves > Passeriformes > Corvidae > Corvus > Corvus brachyrhynchos. The sequence continues at coordinate 4,683,047 of NW_008236184.1, forward strand.
AGGCAGAGAGTGCTGACCCTCAACCCAACACCTGCACGCTGCAATGGGGGAAGCTGAAACTCATCCCCCCAGGGATGCCACAGCCCCGGCTGGCACAGGAGGGACATTCCTCTGTATCTGTACACAAACCAGCCACAGCTCAGGCCAGAGGCTGCCCAAAGTGCTTTGGCTCTTTCCCAAATCTGGGAAAACCTCCAGGAAAGGAAGCAGAGTCTTGGAAGAAGGATGTATTCTTCTGGGGGTGCAGAGCCTTGGGAAGGGCCAGGGGTGCTAAATGGGGCACAGAACCCTATGTGGGCTCAAAAAAATGTGTGGATGTGGCACTCAGGGACATGGTTAGTGGTGGCTTTGGCAGTGCTGGGGAATGGTTGGACCCGAGGGTCTTCGAGGGCTTTTCCAACCCAAACCATTCCATGGTTCTCCTTGGCCAGGCCAGAAGTTCTGTCCATCACGTGAAACAGAGAAACAGAGGGATCCCTGCTATTCTCACACACACAAACACACACGTTCCTACAGGGATTTACATATAAAACAAGTACCAAGGACAGCCCAGGACTCAGGTAAGCCCTGCTTAAGAAAGGAAGATCTTTCTCTGTGTTTGTTTTTTGGGGAGAAAACGACTATGAGAGTACCATGAAAACTTCAGACAGGATTGAGTCAAGGTACACTGAGCTGAGGATGGCTGGTGAGAGGAAACAACCCCTCATCCAAACTTTGCTACAATCCACTGGAGAAGAGAGAACAGAATCAGCTTCATTTAACTTTGGTTTCCAGATCCTTTAAGCATATTAACAGCAGCTCTTGATGAATTAGGCACAATTCTGCTGATAGGCCTACAAGTGTGTATGTTTGTCCTTAGCTGTTATAAGAACATTAATCAGTGTAACTCAAATATGTTCAAAAGGTTCTTGGAGTAAAAGGAAGGCAATTACCTGACTCTAGCAGAAAAGGTCACAAACGGGTGGCTGCTGGCAAGACCACTGGTTTAGAGGAAATTCAGAGCAAAGCAACCTCTTGGCTACTCAGAAATTGCCCATAAATGGGGAACCCCCCCAATTTACTGCAACTGTGTGTTTATGTGGCACAGTTCAGGGAAAAGCCCCAGGGAACCCCAGCACAGGCACTGCCTGAGAGGAGAATTTTCTGTCTGCTTTGTATCCCACATCCATCTGCATGTGATGGGATTACCAGGGACCAGAGAGCCACATGCAGTGACATCCTCAGTCAATAAAGAGCATTTCCAACAGCAAACTGGATTATGGGCTGGGCAGGGCAGAGGGATGGACTGTCCCAGACAGATTAATGTCTGGTTGCTCCTCAGCCACGTCAGTGACCTTGTTCTTGCCTCCAAAGCCCTGCTTCTGCAGGAGAGGATCGACCACCCTGTCACTGCACTGAAAACGCTTTCCTACGGCTTCCCTGATACCCCTGGAAGGGTTTCAGAGTACTCACCCTCCCCACTCCCCTCCATGCACTCACACTGGCCAGGGATGGGCCAAGGCTGGACAAGGCTAATGGCCTCAGCATATCCCCCTGACCACAGCCCCAGGCCACTGGCAGGTGACAAATGCACTTGGGACAGTCCCTGGTGGATCATTGCTGGCTGCAGAGAGGAATCCAACCCCAGCAACAGCCTAAGGAATTGGTTTAGCAACTGTTTTACCTTGCACGGGTGTGGGTCAACCCCGTAGGTCTCCAGAGTCTGGGCTTTCCTGAGAAAATTCAGCTCTGAAGTAGCTGGTGTCTGCCCACTGCAGGAGGGAAAAACCGGGGAAAAAAGAATATCCCATGGAAGACAGGAAGGTGAAAGGCAGCTACAGTGATTCTATTAATGATGAAGCATCAGCCACAGCACGTTCCCATTAGATTTTTATGGGATCAGCAGGAGCCCAGCACTGAAGCCTAGCCCATCCTCTCCTGCCAGCTACATCCACAGGAGCCCCACTGAACTGGCAGCACTAGGAAGGGTCAAAAGGCATCTGCCAAATTTAGGGATGAATTCCCTACTTGCAGCACATACATCTCATCGGGGGGGGGGGGGGCAGGGAAAGGGGAGTTTGGTGTCAGAAGGTAGCAGCCCCCAGCACTGAAGGACAGAGCTCTGATGGGTTTTTGGGAAGTTAAACCCACTTCCCTCCCTGGGCACCCTTAGTCCCTTCAGAACACAGCTCCAGAGACACCGGGATAATGGGGATTGCTGATGGTCTCTACACCTCATGTCCCTGGAGAGGGGTGAAGGCAGGAGGGGGTTTATGAGGGTGTTGGTCCCCATCCAAAGATCTTCTGGGCTGTGCCGGCTGAGGCGGCAGAAGGGTCCCAGCTGGACCTGACACGAGGGGTGAGGACTCAGCCCATGGTCTGAGTGAAAATCCCAAAGAGGGACAAAAGTGCTCTGAGCATTACCAACCCCAGCAGCTCCCGTACCTCAGCTCTGACTTGTGGATCTCCGCAATTTTCCTCTCCAGCTTCTCTGAGTGTTTGGGGAAGAACTGGAACTTGGAGCTGTAGCCTTCTGGGTGCTTCCCTGGGTCGTAGTCCCCAATCTCAGCTGGGGGAGACAGATCCAGTTGGGAAGAGCAGCACAACCAGGGCACAGCATGCATCCCCATCCCAGCAGCACCTAGACAGGGCTCAGCACACCCTGGCAATCTGCTCTGACCCCACTGTGCTTCCCACTGGGAGGGATCATTTGTCAGGCATTAACTGCATCCAATTAACTTTGCTGCTTGTGTGGCAATCACCTGGCAGCAGACGGTCACTGTCCCAAATTTATTAATTCCTCAAGCTGCAGGAGCAGGCAGGAGAACGGGCAGGAGGGCAGGGACTGGATGAGCCCAGGAGCTGCTCTTGGGGACACCGTGCCCCCAGCACTGGTGTGGCCTCGCAGGTGAGAGTGCAGCACCCATCCTCACTCTCCCCCAGCCCAGCCCAGCACTGGTGGGTGCCTTCGGTGTTGCAGGTGCAGTGACCTGCTGTAAGTGCAACAACGGAAGCAGTGCTCAGCAGGCAAAGCAAATTTCTCCTGTCACAAAGCATTACCCTGCAGGATGTAGGCAGCCAGCAATGCGGCATCCGACGTCTTGCACAGGAGCCGCCCGTGGTACAGATCCCTTTTGATCTGCAGGAAGACCAAGTACCTGGGGACAGGAGGAGAGTCCGTTTATTAAGTGCAATTTAAATGACCCAAACAGCAATTTAGACATGGAATATCTGCCACCAGACACTTGCTCTGGCATCTCTCTCCCAGCAGCCCATTTACCAAACATGACACTTGCTGGGCTGATCCTGGCAAGGACTGGGGCTCAGATCCACACATCCAGCCCCTTTCCAGCCCATGGTGTTCCAGGTACACTGTGCCTGCTCTGGGGCCAGCACATGACCCGAGGGCTGGTGGAGATTTCCATCAACCTGGATATCCATTGTGTTTCTTCACACAACTGCAAACCCCAGCCCAGCCGAGGTGCCCGATGCTCTGAAGGGGGTCTCATGATCTGGAGCCCACCAGTGCCTGCTGCATTTTCCCTGGATGTTCAGCTTCCCCATAACGTGATTTTCTCCTTCCCAAACTTTCTGTGTCCTTCCAGGTCTTGGCGTATGCACCCACTTCCCTCCTCCGTGCTCGCCATGACCACCCCTGCATCACCCAGGGCGAGCTGCGTCCTGTGCTCCCCATACCTGTCTCTGTGCCCAGTGAAAAGACAAACTATGTTGGAAAAATGACATATTCCAATAAACTTAAACCTAAGTAACATTTTGGGCTGAGTCATGTGACATTTGGGAAAACCTTTAGCTGGTAAAACATAAGTCACAGAGTGAAGGAGCAAAATGGAGTGCTCAGAAATTAATTTAAATACCAGACTCGCACTCTGCAGTCCTCGGTCATGCCTCATTGCTCAAATCTGAGTTTATGATGAGGTAAACCATTAATTTTCACAGATAAAATACATTAAAGAGAAATCCTGGTATTAAAGTGGACTCAGTCCAGGGAAAAGTGAATTTTAAGCCTGGGTTCCAGCTGCAGCTGCAGGCACACCTCAAAGGGCAGCAAGCAGGGGCAGCTCACCTGCGTGGGGACCTCAACCTGGACCTGTGGGGGGTGAAAGAAGGCAGTTAGATAAGGTTTTGGGAGGAAATTCTTCTCTGTATTCCACCCCCTGTCATGGGCAGAGACACACTAGACCAGGTTGCTCCAGTGCCAGGGCCTCACCACCCTCACAGAGGAGAATTTCTTCCCCATATCCCATCTCACCCTGCCATCTGGCAGTGGGAAGCCATTCCCCCTTGGCCTGTCAGAGTCACTGCAGACTCTTGCCTAAGTCCCTCTCCAGATCTCGTGGAAAGGGCCCCTTTAGGCCCTGGAGGGGGCTCTCAGATGTCCCTGTACAGAAGGTGCCAGCTCAGAACCCCTCAGTGGAGGCTCTAGCCCAGCTGCCCTGGGCAGACCTGACCCGGGGGCCAGGGCTCTTGGAAATCCACAACCACGGCTCATTTTCCAAAGCTGCTGCAATTGCTCTGTGCGGACTCCTCATGTCCTTCCTCCTGGCAGGAAGAGCAGCATGAAGAGCCCCTAAAGATAGAAACTCGGGAGAGGCGCTGTCAGGTTCTGAGCGCAGTTCCTCACCCAGCGCTCCCAGAGCGTCCGTGCTCCTTACGTCAGAGGGACACGGCTGGCTGCTTCCAGGGAATGTCAAGAGACCTGGAGATGCTCAAACCCTTCCCGACAGACCGAGCACAATAAGGACGCCCTGCACGAGGGACGTGCTCGGGCACTGCACCAATGGCTGATTCTGAAGTGGAGGAGTCTGAGCAGCAGCGGTTGTGTTATGGAGCTGGTGCCATGCTCGGAGTGCTCTGCCCTGGAATGTGGGTTTGGAACCGACTGAACCCAAAGACCAAGCCAGGGGCTTTAATCATAGAACCCAGGAATGGTTCAGGCAGGAAAGGACCTCAAATCCCATCCAGTGCCACCTCCTGCCACAGCAGGGACACCTTCCACTATCCCAGGCTGCTCCAAGCCCCATCCAGCCTGGCCTTGGACACTTCCAGGGATCCAGGGGCAGCCACAGCTCCTCTGGGCAACCCGTGCCAGGGCCTCAGCACCCTCAGCCTGTGCTCCCCAAGTATGGTGGCTCCAGGTGCTGACTCAGCACAGGTGGGGATTCCTGTGCTGTTTCCCCACAGCAGGAACAATCCCCAAAGCATCCTGGCTGGTTGGGAAATCCCAATGGCTGTTGCTCTTTCCTGACTGCAAAACAAGCTTGTCTGGGTACTCCTGCCTCGGCCAAGCCCCTGCTGCCGGGGCCAGCCAGTCCCCCCCCCCAGTGCCCATCCTCACCTGGTGATCTCCTCCTTCAGCGCTGCGGGGTCCGTGGGGTAAAACTTGACACGGAAGCACATGGTGAAGGGAGGCTGGGCTGCGGAGAGCGGGGACGCTGTGTCACCAAAGGCCTGGGCTTGTCCCCGTCATCCCTGAACCACCCCGCTTGAGTCAGGTCCTACTCGGGGTCTCACCTGTCTGCCCTGTGCCCCCCAAACTGCCCTTGGTAAAGAGGGGGCAGACAGGCATGGACACACTCCTCACTGCAGTGGCCATGGCAAGGGCAGATGTCCCTGATAAAGCTGTGGGGAAGTGCCAGTGGCTCTATCTACCCGCCACCCAAACCACTTCCTGCTCCCAAATCTCACCCCCATCATCCTGTCCAGGTCTCCATAGAGGCTGGTGCCCTGTGCCCCTGTGCTGGCTGCAGCTGCCGTGGGGCTGGTGGGGGATAATCCTGCTCTTAACCCACCAGCACAGCTTTTGGGGGAACCTGTTCCTGGGAGAGGGGCTGGGAATTGACCCCAGAGGGGACAGGCTGGAGGAAATGGGAATACATCTAAGATGGAAGGAGCACAGTCTGCCCAGACCACCTGCAACACTCACCCCGCATCTGCTTCACAACTGACTTGGTAAACTCCAGCCAATGCTGAAAGGAAAAGAAGGTAATTAAAGCCTGACAGCCATGACTTGATAAGGTGGGGAGGATGAGGAAGAGGAGGGTTCTGCTCTGGGTGAGAAAAGCCACCTGTGTGTCAGTGAGTGCCCCTGGAAGGGAGCTGGGGTGAGCAGGAGGCTCAGACCGGTCCCATCCACAGTGAGGGAGCAGCTCCATGCCCAGCTTCTGCTTCAGCATCAGCTGCTCCCTGTTACAGCCGTGGCAGAAGAGCCCTGGGAGCAGGAATTGGTTGTTCTGTGGCTTATATTGATCAGTGGGGAGCACAACACGAGGCTGTTATCAATAGCTGTGCCCGGGAGCCCGCAGTGATTCTTACTCACAGCCTCAGGGCTCTAATGGCAAGGAGGGACTGAACAGACACTGGGCAGAGCTCGTTCTGCACCAGCCCTGTTTAACCCCAGGGAAGTGGCAGGACTCACTCACACAGCCTTGGCGTGGGAATCCATCCTGCTGGGACCGTGGGTCTGTGCCCCATCCCCTGGCCCTGCTGCAGCTGCGCGGGATCAGCAGGACACGGATCCGTGCGGGAGCTGGGTCAGGCCAGGTCCTGCCTGGCTCTGGCTCCTGCACTCCCGCTCGTCTCACTCCCCATTGCCCGAGGCAACACTCAAGCGTTTGGATCCTTGCACAGAGCTGTCAAATGGCCTAATCTCGGTGTTAAAACGCGAATCTATGCTAGATGGTCCTGCACAGCCGGGACCTCGCTCCACAACAGCATCACGTTCTCTCACTCTGCGATGTCCGGGATGCTTCAGCCCTGCGCAGGGTCCCGAGAGCCGGGAGAGCCCCTCTGGTGCACACATCCCGACCAACGCCGGGGACGCAGGGAGCCGGGACACCGGGGCTGCTGCTGCCGCCAGAGCCTGGGTGGATCCCAGACCCCTCCCTGACGGGGTCCCAGCGTGCTCATTGCCTGTCCCCTGGGCAAAGGAACGACCCCGTCGGAGCACCCAGAGCCCCCTGGCCCAGCAGCAGGGCGGGGCAGAGCTGCTGGGGAAGAGCCCCTCGCCACTGCCTAAACGTGATTTTATTCCAGATCTCTGCCTCATATTCTGTTTTTCAGCTGCAAGGACAAGCCTGACCCCCGCTCCCCCAGCCCGGGCAGGAGGGGCTCTCTCTCACCCTTTGCTTGTCGGGATCCACAAACCGGATGCCGAAGTAATCCTTCTCCAGCAGGTTCAGGTGGTGGCAAAGAAGGTCAAACAGGTACTGGCCCTTGGCATCTCTCTGCAGGACAAAGAGACTCAGTGACAGCACAGGAGGGGGCTGGTGGGGCAGAGCTTGGGGGATGTGTGTGTGAGGGGCCTGGAGCTTGAGAAGTGACACCGAGGCCAGTACAAGCCCCAAACACCTCCCTGCGTGACATTTTCAGCTCAGGAACCATCTCTCATCCCACCTGAGGGGCAGTTGAGTCAGTTACGCCCCATAAGAAGGGATGAAAACCTCCAGGCCTACGTGGGAATGCCCCGATACCTCCCCGGGGAGAAGTTTCACACCTGAGCCAGCTGTGTAAGGGAGGACATCGATAAAAAACCATTATCCCGCCTGCAGGATCTGCTTCTTATCGGCCTCTTTCCTTATCTGTCTCCAAACCCAGCTTGTTGCTAAACAAAGGTCAGTTTATGCGGCCAATCCCCCGGCGGTGGGCGCTCGTTCCCTCTGCCCCTGGGCTGCTCTTATGCAAACATTTGGCCACCGCAGCCCCAAAAACTCTCCTCTTCCTCCCCTTCGACTGGGGGTTGCAAAGCCCCTGATGCTTTGCAAATGGCCCATCGTTTGAGTCATCAACGCTTAGCATTTCAGTTCTCCCACAGCCAGAATGCCCATGTGATTCGCACCGCCGGCAGCCCCGGATCTTTGAGGAGCTGCTGCGCTTGGCAGGATCGGGTTCCTGCTGCACTTCGCGCATCTCCGCGGATCAAAGGCTGCTCGTGACACCCGCGCTGCCTCCTTCCTTCCCACAAACACCGTGAATACATTGCTTCCTGACAAATACATGGAACACATGCGTTATCTGATCAAATAAGTGCATTATCTGATCAAACAGTCTCTCTGCATACACAGACTGCAGAGGGGGATCCCCACGGGACGGCATTAACCCGTTCCTGGGGCTTGGTGCCGCATGAGAAATGTGTTTGTGTTGTAAATAAAGAGGGTTTCACACCGGCAGCGATGCTGCCGCTGACACGCCGTGCCCTCGGGGCCCGGGCTGGCAGCACCAAGGGCGTGCGATGCGGAGACCCGGCCGTGCCGGGGCTGTGCCGGTCCCGGGTGCAAACCCTGCCCGGGGACAGCCCGTCCTGCTCTCCCGGCTCGGCAGCGGCACCGGGAGAGGGAGCAACCGCACAGAGAAGTCAGGGAGGGCCCTGGCGCTCTCCTGGAGAAGCCCGAGCTCGTAGCCTGGCGCCTGGCCCGTGCCGAAGTAAATCTCAGAAACTGAGTGTGGAAAAGCCTTCCAAGACCATCGAGTCCAACCATCCCCCAGCACTGCCAAGGACACCACTAATCCATGTCCCCAGGTGCCACATCCACAAGGCTTTAAATCCCTCCAGGGATGGGGACTCCACCCCCGCCCCGGGCAGCTGTGCCAGGGCTGGCCAACCCTTTCTGCGAAGAAGTTTTCCCAATATCCAACCTGACGCTCCTCTGGCACAGCTTGAGGCCGTTTCCTCTCATCCTGTCCCTTGTTCCCTGGGAGCAGAGCCCGACCCCCTCGGGGGTCCCTCCTCCTGTCAGGAGTTGGAGACAGTGAAAAGGGGTCCCCTGAGCCTCCTTTTCTCCAGACTCTTGCCCAGCTCCGTCGCTCTTCTCTAGACACAGTGCAGCACCTCCACGTCTTTCTTGGAGCAAGCACTGGGGCGTTGGAGCTGCTGCTAAACCTCGGCAGAGCAGCCCCACTCCTGCCCGCAGCGCTTGCAGCTGCCGGGCACGCCCTCGCAAGGGACACACA
>NW_008236184.1:4692129-4732019 GCF_000691975.1 Corvus brachyrhynchos
GGAGAGGGGCCGGGGCTGTGCGGGCAGCGCTCCTGACAAGCGCTGGGAGAGCCGGGACCGTCAACAACCAGAGCTCCCCGCAGGCCACAGTATGGATTTAGGTGCTGAACTTGGAAAGCCACGGCCTGCATCGTGCTTTATTAATGGCAAACGGTGCTCTGTGAGCAGCATCCATCACCGTCACCAGCACTGCCCGGCCCGGGCACAGGGGCACAGCGACACCTGAACCCAGACCCCTTTTCCTGAGCCAGAACAAGTTACTTTCCTTTGGAACAGATGGACAAACTCGGAGCCCTGCTCACCTGTTAGGCACGGGATCACTTTCCCAGCCCAGCTGTTACCTGCCCTGGGAAGGCTGGACCCCTTCCCTCACAGAAAACAGTAATACATGCTGGGTTTGTTCTCGTCCCCCACAAAAAGTTACCCTGCAGGCTGAACTAAAGGGACATTTGGCACAGACACGGAGGTTAAAACAACTAACGACAGAAAATGCATAAACAAGACATACTCCTAAATCATTCCCAGCTAGAGCTGAAGGACTATCAGACCCACCCGGAGCCACTGCTGCAGGAGGGCAGGGGTGGATTCCACACCCCCCCCAGTATCCTGTCCCTCCACACCTCTCAGAGCAAATTTCACAGGGATGTGCTTGAGGCTCCGCTCCCTTGCCCTGCCCCAAACCAGCACGGAGCCTGCAGAATGCTTTCCTCTGCAATTTTCACAGAGGAATTGCAGGGAAGGACAAACCAGACACCCCCTAGTGCCTGGAATCTGGTGAAAGTGTGAAACCACGGATGGCATTACAGGGAAAATGCTCCCTCTTTGATCTCTCTAACTTGAATTAAACATATTCTAAATTAATCATTAGCAGAATGTCTTTCAGGAAATTATCTGAACTGCCTTTACAAATCACGACTTAAAAGAGCTCCCATTGCATAACACCAGCTTAAATATTCCATGTTTGGATCTTTGTATGTTCTTATAAAATGAGACTCCTGTCTGTCTGAAGGTTTTTGAGGTCAGCCTCCTGGGGTGCCCAGGCTGATGGGGAGACCACGGGCACATGCTGAGATGCCTCGTGCCAGGCTAGCACCGAGGGCTTGCTCCAAATGCCAACACCTGCCAAGGACTTTCAGTATCTGAAGGTGCCTACAAGAAGCCAGGGAGGAACTCTTCATCAGGAACCGTAGTGACAGAGAAGGGGGAATGGCTTCCCACTGCCAGAGGGCAGGGTTAGATGGGATATGGGGAAGGAATTGTTCCCTGTGAGGGTGGGGAGGCCCTGGCACAGGGTGCCCAGAGAAGCTGTGGCTGCTCCATCCCTGGAAGTGTCCAAGGCCAGGCTGGGCAGGGCTTGGAGCAGGCTGGGATAGTGGAAGGTGTCCCTGCCCTGGCAGGGGGTGGAATGGGAGGAGATTTAAGGTCCTTTTCCACCCAAACCAGTCTGGGATTCAGTGATTCTGACTTAGAACTTACAAGCCCTTGAGGAAGTGCAGCCAAGCCAAGCACCATGCCAGACACATCTGGCTGCCGTAGGGTGCTGTGTCACTGCTATTAATCACAGTGGAGCAGGATATGGAGCGTTCCAGGGGCAGGCTGGGCTGCAGGGGACAGCTGGGATCACCGGTGACTCCTGACACACCGCCCCGAATGTTCTGGTTCACAGCACCCCTGATTCCCCGCTCCAGCGGGAGCTGAGTGAGGCTGTGCCGCCGCCGGAGGAGCTGCATCGTGGCACAGGCGGCTGCAAAGCTGCAGAGCTGTGCTCTCAGCTCCAGCACCCTGATGCATTGCAGGGCAGCACCCGCAGGGCTGTGACCCCCAGCTCAGCTCCCACGGCCCCCCTCACGCCCGACCTTGGCCAAGGGCACTGGGTTTGACTGGGAGCAGATCTCACGGCACTCCCCATCTCTGTGGGATGTCCGGAGCCCCCAGCACATCCCAGTGCCCCAGTTCACCTCTGCAGACTGGCTGAGCTCATTAGGGCAGCATGTGGGATGGGGACAGACTGCGGGACCAGATTGCTTTGGGGTTGGGAGGGATGTGTTGCCTCAGATACGGCTCGTGGCAGTGGCCACAGCATCACAGCACCCACCCTGCCACCCTCCCCACACCCCCGGGTGGCACACGTGGAGCCCCTGGGCACCTGCCAGGGCCACCGAGCCCCAGGCCCATGTCACTGTTGCTACCTGCTGCTGTGGCCAGACTGGGGGGGCTGAGGGACAAACACTGCCGAGGGGGACACTGCTGGGGACAGGGTCCGTCACCACCCGCTCCTTCGCAAAGCCCTTCGGAACAGTCTGGCCCCACAGCGCCTTCACCAGGTACCTGAGGAGCATTAACCTGTGAGCAACAGCTTCATCCTGAGATTTACTGCACCCTGCTCGGGTTCCCAGTGGCCTCGGGAACGAGCTCTTCCAGAGAGTTTTATGATCCCCTTTTTATGAGGGAAACAGGGCAGTGCTCTGTTGGCCGCAGGGAGATCCCGCTGGGATTTTCCAGTAGGAAACGCACCCTACATGATGCAGGTGATGGGAATCCCTGTGCCAGGGACGTGGGGTCTCAAGCATCCTCAGCTTTTCAACAGAGCTCAGTAAACTCCATTTGGGACCCACCTGGCCCTTCCCCAGCATCCCAGTCCCCTTCCAGTGCAAGGACCCCGGAGCACTCACCACACTGAGCACCGGCCTCTGGGAAGACCCACAGGACAAACCTGCAGAATGCTGAAATTTGGCACCAGTTTCTGCAAGAGCCTTGCCTGATGTGCTGCAAAACAGAACCAGGGCTCTGCGGGGCGATGGGCGCCCGCAGCACTGTCAAACACAGAGTCCCAGGGGACTTCTAAACTTTAAGAAGATTAAAGTAACCTTGCATTCTTTGCTTTTCTAAGCTCCTCAGCCAAAATTAGGGTCATCCACAGATAGAAAAATAAACGGAAAAAAAAGAGAGATTTAAAAATAGCAGCTCATCTGAAAATGAACAGAGGGCTCAATTCAGGCAGGAGCCTTCCCATCCCACCCTGGAGCTGTGAACTCGCTGGGGGCAGGGACAGCACTGCACTGCAGGATAAGCCCCGGCTCTGTCCCAAAATCTTGGCTGCAGAGGTTGGTGGCACGGCTATTTTTCAAACCATTTACCACACGCCACGACAGGGTTGTTTCACTCCGGCTTCTCAGTCAGGTGTTGCACAGCACCAAACCCAAAGCCGTATAAATGTCTTCTCTGCCCACCCTGGCCCGAGCACCACTGCCACCCAAACCTGCCACCTCCACGACACCACCAGCTCAGCACAGCCAGTTCCAGGACAAGGGTGAGCACAGTCAACCCCTTCACCATCCCCACGGTGCCAGACCCCAGCCCCACCATAGCATTTGCGCTCCTGGGGCTCAAATGCTGCATTCCCCCCCAGCCACTCCATGGATTAAGCCCAGGATTTACAGAAGCAACAGAAGCAGCTGAAAGCGGCTCCTTCCTGCGTTATTTGGCTTGGAAATCTCCTTGTGGGCTGCCCACTCGTCCCTGCTTCCTGAGCTTAGGAGGAGATTATTTTTTTAAAGGAAACTGTCAAAAAAAGTCTATTTTACAAAGTGAAATTTAAGCTTAAGTCTCTTTGGCAGCAACATCTGAGCTGGGAGAGATCAAAGACCCTCCAATTCCACTGCCAACATGAAGAGATTTTCACCAGCAATTTGACTGCAATATTGTGGTTTAAATGCTTCATTTTCCAAGTTCGGCATTGTGCTGTACGAGTTCAGGATTTATCATCCCTCGGACAAAGTTAATGTTGGCTCTGCAGGCAGGGCCAAGTCCTCCTGACTGACAGCTCTCAGCCCTCACAGTGAGCCAGAGCCTCTGTTAAGCTCTGGAATGAGGAGGAAATGGGCAAAAATAGGCCTGAGAATATTCATTTCCAGGCAAGGAATAAGCAGCCCAGAAATCCATAAGGATGGCTGGAGCAGAGCGCTCCAGCCTCTGAAGGGATGCACTTCCTGCACTTCCTCTCCCCAGGATCCCCAGGGAGGGGCTGTGGGGGGGCAGGAGGGCTGGAGGCTCCCCCCAGTGCAGGGGAGGTGTCCCCAAGGGGTAGGACACGCTCCCTGCCAGGACAGGGCTCCAGGCTGTGCCTTCTGCTCCTGGGCTGGTGCCGAGATGTCCTGGTGTAGTGGGGCAGGAGAGAGGTGCCCTGAGATCCCGGACAGAGGGGAGCGCAGTTGGGTGGGAAGGGACCTCAGAGACCAGTTCATCCCATCCCCTGCCATGGGCAGGGACACCTCCCATTATCGCTGGCTGCTCCAAGCCCTCTTCAGCCTGGCCTTGGACACTTCCAGGGATCCAGGGGCAGCCACAGCTGCTCGGGGCAACCTGTGCCAGGGCCTCACACCCTCACAGGGAACAATTCCTTCCCCATATCCCATCAAACACTGTCAGTTTGAAGCCATTCCCCCTTGTCCTATTAAGATGACAAGAAAAGATGCTCTGGGAGCCATAGGTGAAGCCAGAACTTCAGGGGATTGCCCACCTGCCCACCAGAGCCCTGCCTACCAGAGGAGACTCGGAGGAAGGAAAAGGGGTTTTACATAACTCCAGTGTAATCCTGTTATATTTATAGCACATGCACTTCAGTATTAATTCCCTGTTATCTCTAATCCTTCCTCCTCACTGACACAGTAATTTCTGTCTTCAAGACTTATCTGGGCAGTTTGATCCAGAAGTTTATAAAGCTTTTGAGGAGGAAAGTTCCTAATGAAGGGACCCATGGAGCCTTAAACTCCAGATTATCAATTCCCGTCTTAATCCTCTGCAGGTTTTCAAACCTTTGACATGCTGGCGTATGCAGAAGGTTCTTCATGGCTCTCCATCACGGAATTTCAGCCACTGACATCCTCATTTAGGAAAGTCTGCAGTGGGACAGCAGTTGAGCACATTTTTAAATCCATTCATGATCAGGAACTTGTGCCCAGAGCACTTGCCAGGCTCTCAGCAGCATCTGGGGAGGTTTTATCGCCTTGTTTGATGAGTTTTCTTGACAGCTTCCAAGGGCTTTGGAAAACTTAGTCTGTGCTTTCCCCTGAGCTTACCCAGCGCAGCACTGCAGCTCTCCAGGCACAATGCCACAGCTCTGGCATCTTCCAGCACGGAGCAGGATCTTGTTGGGAACAGAGCAGAGCAAAGCCACACTATCCTCCCCCATCCCACTTCCCCAGATGGGCACTTTGTCCCTGCACCTTTGCCAGAGGTGGTAGCAGGTGGGATTGATGCTGCACAGCTGGTCCCTGTCCTCCCCAGCACCAGTCCCAGGGGCTGGGAGAGACCCTGGCTGGGCAAAAGGCCTCTCTCTGCTGAGCCCCACCTCTCCCAGGACAGCAGGTCCCTCACCCCTCCATCCATCCCAACATTCATCAGTGCAAGGCAGGATATCCCCATCTCCAAATCATGTCCGGGACAAGCTCCTGGCTTGCACCAGCCTGGATCCTGCACAGAGACTTACAGGGGATGCACGGAATATTCTCAAGCCCTGACAGCTCTCCAGCAATCCAGACCTCCCCTCCCAGTGACTGATGACACGTCACCTCACATTCTGGTACCACGTAGCTTTTATGAATTACACTTAGAATTTATAAGTCTATAATTGAGAGGCACTGAAAGTCTCTCTCCATAAAGCCAATTTGGTTTTTCCAATAACTCAAACTCGCTTTTTTCATTCACACAGGCTGGAGTGGCTCCATGTGGCTCTTGTTGAATTTGGCACTCCCCTGCTATTAGCATGCAAAAGACTCTCGCACAACCAGCTCTGGTATGTATCGTTTAGAGGCCAATACACAGAGAGATCATCACAATGAATACTGTCTCAGGAAGTCAGCCCTACCTGCTGCGTGCAAGAAAGGTTCTGCTCCTGCAGGCTGGGCTGTCTGGAGCATGTGGGAACCAGAAACACTTTGGTACGGAGCTGGGGAAGGGGCTGGAGCCCCAGGAGCAGCTGAGGGAGCAGGGGGGGAGCCTCAGCCTGGAGCAAAGGAGCTCAGGGGGGACCTTGTGGCTCTGCACAAGTTCCTGACAGGAGGGGGCGGCTGGGGGATCGGGTTCTGCTCCCAGGGAACGGGGACAGGAGGAGAGGGAACGGCCTCAGGCTGTGCCAGGGGAGGGTCAGGATGGACATTGGGGAAAATTTCTTTGTGGAAAGGGCTGTCCAGCCCTGGCACAGCTGCCCAGGACAGGGGCAGAGTCCCCATCCCTAGGGCAATTTAAAGGACTATAAATGTGGCACCTGGCGACATGGGTTAGCGTGGCCTTGATGATCTCAGAGTTATTTTCCAATCTTAACAATTCTATGCCACAGGGGTGGTGTCAAGTCGTGCTGTACCTGAGCTTTTGCATTTGTACCCAGGGGTCCTGCTGTCTGTCCAGGAGCTCCAGGGCCTGTGCAAGGTGGTAACTGTTCCATGGACCTGAGTTCCATATTCCCGGGGGATCCCAGAGCTGCCAGCCTGGCTTAGCATCTTCCACTCCAGCAAAGCTGGGTCAGACCTGAAACCAGCAAGCTGCTTGCAGAAGACAGGACAACCACGGAGAGCTGTGCAAGGCAGGGCAGGCTCACACCTTCTCTTTCCACCCCTGTAATCCCTGGAGAGCTCCAAGAGGTGCTGGGGAGGCCCTCTGGGGCAGAGGTTTTCAACGTTCTGGGGGAATCGTGCTGTGGGAGCAGCATCCTCTTCCAGACCATGCAGGAACGAGCCCTGCAGTCTGTGCTCAGCGCTGCTGTACACACAGCCGAGGAAACAGAAAATAAACCAAACAAAAATATAAATCTGTGTGTGCCCCTGGCACTCAGAGCAGCAGGCACCCCCAGCTCTCTTGGCAGCGCTCCTGCCGAGCCGTTCGCTTCCCTCCAGCGGCCGACTGCAGCACAGGGCTCAGGGGAGGGAAGAAAGAAACTATAAATGCTTCATAAAAAATTTACTTTTCATGAAAGCGAAGTGTGGTGCTGGAAGAAGCACGGGGGTGAGGGATGCACTGATGCCCAATGAAGTCACAGTCCAACTCTTCCTTAGCCCTCCCTGGTCCTGGCAGCGGGTGGGACATGGCTGCTCCCACAAACGTGTCCCCAAACCAACCTCAGGGTCCCCGCAGCCACGCTGGACCAACCACCCTGGACCACATCCTGGGGGTGGGGCTAGAGGGGATGCTGAGCATCCCAGGGTGCCAGCAGGGTGGAATGAGCCATTTAATTGGCTAGTACTCCACAAATGTCCCCAAACCCTTGTTTTTGTATTACAAAAACCACTGGAATAGTTCAGTATGATCTGTTAGACTGAAGCCCTAGGCCAGCTGTGTCAGTCAGACCTTAAGCAAGCAGCTAAATCCCATGTGAGGGGTGCCCTGCACCCCATGCCTCCACCAGAACCAGTGCCAGGGATTACAGCTTCCCCCAAATTATTTCCCGGAAAAGACGTGGATCCCTGCAGGCTCCTGAATGGAGTGGGGGAGTGTGTGGGGTGCTCAGCTCACACTTCCAGATTTAAAACCGGAGCCAAAATAAGACAACAAAACCAAGGGAAAATCCTGCCTACAAACACAAGGCAGACGTTCAAAACCCCAATTCAGACTCAAAATTAAGAACAGGTTCAAAAATAATTAGTATTTCCATCTCCCAGAACTGCACCTCAAGAATAAAGACCGTCATGTGCCAAGAGAGGAGCTTGAGCCTCGTGAGTGAGGCAAAACAGCTTTTATTTGTGCTACAAGAATGACCATATGTGGAATCCTTCTGGGAGACTGCAATCAGTCAGATTAACATGATAATGAACTCTGATTTGCCCAGCCACGGCAAGATCTTTGTCCTGGGAGAAGTGGCACTGCTCCCTGAATATTAACAACGAGCACTTGTTTTTTTATAGCCAGAGACAGCACTGGGCTGCAAGAGGGCTCATCCTCACAGGACGTGATTTCCAGAGAGAGGCTGGCGAGCCGTTTTAAGGTGTAAATGATCCACACTAATAGAGGGGCAGAGAGCAGAAACTTCCCAATAAATCTGACAGTGCCTTGAACAGCAGATGAGACACAGACAGCCCTGGGGGATGGAAACCTGCATCACAACAACGTTCTGTTATCAACAACCCCGGGCGTGTCACTGGGTAACACGCTGGGCACTGCACAGGGAACACCCGCACAGGTGAGAGGGGCAGAGCCCAGCCGTGGAGAGAGCAGCCTCGCAGGGCTGGAAAACCTTATATTGGAGAAAATGCTGCTGCACTGCTTCCAAAGCGGGGCTGGCAAGGCTGCGCCAGCTCCGGGGTGCTCTGGGCAGTCCCTTGCCGGCTGGGGATGCTGGGGGAGCCAGGGATGCTGCCCAGAAATCGGTGTCCCTCAGCAAGAGCCGTGTTGCTCCCGGCTCCTCTTCCCCCCGAAGGGACGCTTTGCCTCCCGAGCTCAGCTCGGGCAATTGGGACGGGCAGAGGGAAACACGCCCAGCCCGTGCCCTGCTGCCAGCGCGTCCCCACCGCCACCACCAGGGCAGCCTGGCCAAAGGCAGCCGGGAAACTCACCCAGGCACTTCTGCACAGCGCTGGAATATGGAAAGGGAAGCGGAGAGACCTTTCGGAGGGGGATCTGCATCCAAGATCACCTCCAAGGCACCGAGGGCCACGTCCCTGCAGGGACACAGTAGCACGGCCGGCCCCACGGCAAGCAAGAGCTCTCTGAGGGAAAGGGCACCAGCCCCGGCCCCTTTTCCCGGGAAGCCGTGGCCCAGGGGAGCAGGCAGGGGCTGCCCGGCACAGATCCCCTCCGCCCAGCAGGGAGCTGAGCATTCCCGGCTGCCAGGCCGGGCCGGGAGCGAGCGAGCGAGCGAGCAGCTCTGATCATAGCCCGGCTCCTGCACTAAACGCACTACAAGCTTGTTGAGCAGCTGGGTGTCGACTTCAGAGAGCCTGTGTTTTATTCATCACAAGTCTGAGACAGAAGCACGCTCGGATGGGAGCCTGGAACGGCGGCGGAGCCTGGAACCGGTGTTTCACGGTGCCCATCCCTCTGGCTGTACACGACCCTGCCCGCTGCCTCCCCGTGCTGTGCCACAGCCTGGAGCTCCCGCCAGGAGCATGACAGGTGACAGGCCACCTCCCATCTCCCTGGTTGCCCAAAGCACCCTGACACAGCGCCAACTCAGTGCAGAAGATGCCAACCAGGGCTCCTGCTGCCCTCAGCCCGAGGCATCAGAGCCCCAGGGCTGCCATGCTCAGTCCCACCCCAGTGACAGTCCCACTCGCTCCATCGAGGGGCCACAGGAGTCCTGGCTCACCCCTCAGCCAGACTAAAAAACCTCCAGCATCCAAGCCAAAAAGCCCCACTTTGCTTCCCAGACGACTCAGAGCCGACTTGTTCTCCCCCCCTTGCCGGGCAGATTTTTCTCTCTTAATGAGGATTTAGGTTGAAAGAGAAGCTGACCTGAAACAGCAGAACGGTGCTGAGATCGTTCTCCCGCACATCACAGACCCTGCAAATCCACCAGCTCTTTTCTCATTTAAGGTTTCAGCCGCTCAGGTCCACACAGAGTATTTACAGCAGGCTGTGGTTTTGGGGAAAGGAAGAAAAACTGCTTTGGCTGACGTGGGTTTATTTCTAAAGGCTGCTGCGGAGATATCGGGAACAGGCACAAGGAGCGATGCATTTGTCATCTCAGCAAGGCCTTTGTTTTGCCACTGGGTTTAATGTCTCAAAATACATATTCATTTAAATGCAAATGTCTGGTTTCACCTGAGACCCAACAAAAGCACTGTGAAGTGAACACTGACCTTTCCCGTGCTTGTCTATCGCTCCCTGCCTTCTCCGGCACGTCAAAGCCTGTGAAGACGGCCAGGACCGGTGACCTTGCCGGGAAGAAAGCAGCACCCTGCCAGTAATTGCCGACCCACAGAATCCTGGAATGGTCCGGGCTGAAAGGGGCTGCACAGCCCCCGCCACCCCCTCGCTCCCCAGGGAGAGCTGGTGGCTCTGTTGTGGGGACAAGCTGCAGGAACAGGGGTCTGCAAGATGCCATCCGGCTGAACCTGCATCCTGCTTGTTCCCTGCAGCCCCAGGACCCCCAGGCCCCCGAGGGATGAACAGCCCTGGCCACAGGGACGGCAGGGTGCCAGGAGGAGCGAGCCCACGGACCAGTGCCCGGTGCCAGCAGGACCATTCCGGCTGCAAAGGGATAGGGCCTCGCTCCGCTGTTCTATTTTTAAAGAAAAGCCCCCAAAAGGCCTCTGTCCTTCCAGTCACATGCCAGTGTAACACACGACCTTTTCAGATTAACCCGAGAGAGCACAAAGCATTCTTCGGGTGCCGTGATTCGATGTGGGCTGACATCTCCCTGCAAACACCCACGGGACACAGCACTGGGATTCTGCAGGGAACGCGGCACGGAACTTCAGGGCCTTTCACTCAGAGCAGGCAATGCTACCCCCAGTGCCACCTCCAGGGTGTCCCCCACCTCCCCTCCTCAGCCAGAGGTGCCCGGGCAGCACAAGGCCATGGTTGAGCCCAGCTCAGCCCCCAGCTGGGGACCATCCCTTCACACCACACGGGAGCACACGAGGAGTTTGGCAGGCAAAGTTCTGGATTTAGGCAGGATCTGCAGTAACATCTGCAAGAAGGATGTGCCATCCTCCATGGCAAAGTCTTGCAGGAGTGGAAGGAAAACTGTTATTCCATCCATTTCCCAAACTGTCCAGCAGGATCCAGCCACCCACAAAAAGCCAGAAGCAGGATTACTTGCTTTGTTGGTTTTTCCAAACAGAAACGAGTGACCTTATTTCTGTGTTCTGTCCTGAGCGCTGGCACATCCCCGCCTTGGCTGCATCACAGTCCCTGGCAGGGGACACTGGAGGGCTGGGGACTGTCCCCTGCTGCCAGGCACCAGGATGCTTGTGTTCTGTGGGAAGATGCTGTTTCAAGCCCCGACGGCTGTATAAGCTCCAGCCCAGCCCAGAACTGAGCAGGGGCTGCAAGGGCTGAGTCCAGCCCCAGGTCACCCAGGGCTTCCCCTTCCCCCTCAGCAGTGATGCACCCTCACCGCACGGGAAAGGCACAGAAAAGCCTGGTAAGGGAACAAGAGCCTCTTGGCACCCCCTGCACCCCTCCCTGGTGGTGAATGGGAGGAGCAGGGGAGCAGCCCACACGCCCAGCCTGGATTTCTATCAGCAAAGCCATTTCCCACGTTATACTCTGTGAGTAAGTGATCCAACCCCGCAGGCAGAGCTTTCATCGCTCTGAGCAATCCCATTCCTCGGGAACAGCACCCCCAACGCCGAACCCCGTGCAGCTTCCGAGGGCGGCAGAGCAGGAACGAAATCCCAGATGCGGCTGGAAAGCTGCCTTGATGTTAACATGTTTACTTTCCATATCAAACCCGACAGAATAAAGGATTTCAGCTCCACTCCACAAAAACATGTTTGACAAAGCACCACGTCTGGAGAGGAGCCGCTGGAGGGGCGGCTGCGGCTCCACAGACATGTCAGAGAGGAACCAGGAGTGTCCCCAAGGGAGGGGGACCCACCAGAGCCCCCATAACCATGTGCCAAACCCATCCCTGCCACAGACACTGCAGCCAAGGAGGGACCAAGGGCAATGCCACACTCTGTTGGATAAACCTCCAGTGGCAAAACAGGCCCATGGCCTGCAGAGGACAAAGCCACCAGTTCCTGGTGCTCTGGAGGCTCACAAAGCCCATTCCGACCCCTCCCCGCACAGTGTGGGTGGTGGGCGAGGCAGGGGGCCAGCACACGGCTCCTGTGTCCATTCCCTGCCTGCAGAGCAGGAGGCTCCAGCAGCAGCTGTTCCCTGATCAGCACAGCCAGCTGCCCATCAATTTATATTCAAATTAAAGATGCCCTCTCTGCCCCACCAATCCGGCTGGGCACATCCCAGGGCTCAGCAGTCCGAGCCCCTGCCCGGTGTGGCTGACCCCCAAAACCTGTCCTTGCTGCAGGCAGGGGGCCAAGGGACAGCCAGGGAAGTGCTGCCAGTGGGCACAACCAAGGGCAAACAGAAGAGTTTTAACTCTCACTGCACTTTCATTTTAAACTGAAATCCAAACCATTCCCACTCCCAAAATCCTCAGTGAATGACAGGGCAATCCCTGGGAGTGCTCCAGGGAGGTCCAAAATGCAGCCCCCCACCCGGAGGAGTTGGAATATTTCTGCTGATGGAAAGAATGTGGGAATTGCAGACGGACAGAGCACCACCAGCCCTGTCAAGCTTGGCCAGCTCATTAAACAGACCCCAGCAAGTTCAAATTCCTTTATCACTACTAAAAATCAACTCCTGGCAATGCTAAAAATCAGAGACACGAAAAGAAACTGTCTGAATTCCACGTCTGTGTCAGTGTCCCAGACAGCCATCCCAGCCAGGGCAGTGACACTCCTTTAAATACTGCTTAGAGAGAATTTTATATTTAGAGATAAAAATAATCCACAGAAACATGGCCCAGGGCTCTTCCCGGGGCCCAGAAGCAGCTGAGCTTGTTCCCAGCGTGAGTTTCGGGACAGATCTCCACTGACAGCAGCAGTTCCTGACCCTGCTGCATCTCCCCAGGACAGGGGGCAGCCACCTGAGCCCCCCATCCCATGGGACCTCAGCACCCCCTGCCCACATGACCCCAGAGCAGGACAAAGGCTCTGACCACTGACCCTCACCGGGCCCTTGTTCCAGGGATTGTCCCTTCCCAGCAGGAGCACTTCGGGAACACAGCCCCCCCTGCCCGGTGTGGACTCAGAGCAAACCTTGATTACACGAGTCTGGCACAGGATTACTCGTGTTGATGGGGAAAGTCTTTGTTCCAAGCCCAGATGGCCTCGTAAGCTCCCCCAAGCCCGGATCAGCCGATGGGAATGGCACAGATTAACGGAAGGAGGCTCTGCTGGAGCGCGTGACTGGAGCTGATGCGAGCTGGGCATCCAAACAGGGAACGCTGCACACCCAGCAGCCACAGCTCCACAGGGAGCACAGAGCTTCTCCTGCTCTGTTATCCCCCAGAGCACCCTCCCCCTGTATCCACAGGGCACACATTCTGAGGAGCCAGTTTGGATGTCTGGGAACTGAATATTCCCTACAGAAAACCTTTGGAATGAGGTGGGAGCCCAGCAAGGTCTGGGCAGCTCAACGGTGGATGAGCACTGGAGAACCAGGATGGGCAGCTGGAGATGGACTGGAAGCAGGACCTTGCCAGGAGGTTTTACCTTGTCAAGAGAAACCAGGACTGAAGTGTCCCATCTGTGAGTACTGTCCATTGTCCCAAGGTCACAATGGGTCCCAGCTTCGGAGGGAACATTTCCCTTCCTTAAAGTCCAAGTTTAAAACCCCTGGTGTGACCCATGTGGCAACACCTGGGCCCACCCAGTAACCTGGAGAGGGGAAAGAGCAAGAAAAGCTGGGTGAATCTGGCGCTGGGGATAACTGAACATTCAGGCCTTTAGGTACAATGAAATAAAGGAGATGGAGACTGTAGAACCAGGCAAACATTTATGTTGGAAAAGCCCTCCAAGAGCATCAAGTCCAACCCTTCCCCCAGTACTGGGATGGAATTGAATAATCTGGCTCCTGAGTTTATTTTAAAACAGAAGCCTACAGAGGCAATAAAAATAATTACAGTAATGAAGTCATTGTGCCTGCACTATCACATCGGATTATCTCAGGGCTGACAGAAGATGAGTCCCCGAGGAAAAGTCTCCCTTCACTCAGCGAGTCAGGAGTGCTGCCAGGACAGCTTGGGCACCATCAGGGTCAGCACAGCCCCTCATCACTGCTGGGCTCCCTGCCACCATGGAAGCTCCATTAGAAACATTCCTTTCCCCCGGTGATGGAGCCCATCGCTGTGGGCAGAGGCCCCTCTCCCTGTGCCACCCTCTCCCTGTACAGGGCTCCTGCCCCACGTGCTGCAGAAATGTCCTTTTTCCAGCCTCCCTGCTGCCAGCTGCTCCTCTATCCCAGCTGTCACCAAGTCCAAAGAGCCTCTGGCTTCTCTCCAAAGGGCACTGTGCCAGCTGCATGGGACTCTCCAGCCCCAGGACTGCTGTGCCAGCCCCAGCCCAGCTCCTCTGTCCCAAACCAGGGTGCTCCCCACTCCATCTACTCTGCCAGGGACAAGGCAAAGTGAGACAGCACCTCCAGCATGGCTGAGCTGCCAGAGGGGAAAAATCCTCCTGTCCCAGGCCTCAGCCACCACAAGGACTCCCAGGAGAGCTCCGGGCTGAGCTCCTCTAGAGCAAGGGGAGACAGGAAGGAGGGGAATGAGTGAGCAGTGACTCAGCTCTGACCAAGCAGCTCCACATCCACAGCGTGACGGACGTGGGGGAAACAGGAGCCCTAACGAAGGGAAAACACCAAAGAAAACCCTCTCCTTTAGGCACAGGCAAGCAGGAGTATCTCAGAAGCTTCCCAGCATGGCTCCATCCTGGATGTCTTCACAGCTGAGACATCTGAGCCCTCCCCAGAGGATGTTTTCCTGAATTAAACCTCTCCTGGCTGGGATCTGCAGAGCTCAGACCAGCAGCTGTGCCAGCAGTTGATTATGAATTTTTACCCACTGGAGCAGCCAAACCAGTGGGAGTACACCTGAATTCAGTTCAGAGAAGGCTCTGGGGAGACCTTAGAAAGCTGGAGAAGGACTTTGGACAAGGGCTGGAGGGACAGGACAGAGGGAATGGCTTCCCACTACCAGAGGGCAGGGATAGATGGGATATTGGGAAGGAATTGTTCCCTGGGAGGGTGGTGAGGCCCTGGCACAGGGTGCCCAGAGCAGCTGTGGCTGCCCCTGGATCCCTGGAAGTGTCCCAGGCCAGGCTGGACAGGGCTTGGAGCAGGCTGGGATAGCGGAAGGTGTCCCTGCCCCAGACAAGATGGGCTTTAAGATCCCTTCCCACACAAACCATTCTGTAGGAAATCTGTAAAAAAAAATCCAGTTCCAACTAAGCTCAACTCCTCCCTCATTGTTAATTTTAAACAATCACCAGTCCCTGGGAGCAGAGACCCTTTCCCCACCCAGCTGCCCCATTCCAGAGCAGGAAGAGGCAGCAGTAGCACCCTGGAGCTCCTTCCCCCTCCCACAACATCTTGTGCCTCCGAGTGCATCTCCGATTATTCATGTTAAAAAGGCCTCTCAGCCCCCCTCGGCAATATTTACCTCCCTTAATTAAAGATGGCAGCAATAAACATGAAATATGGACAAAAGGAGATTTTAATAAATGCTGCCTCAGGGAGCCCAGAGCCAGCCTGGAAACACTTCATATCTGCTGCTGCATTGTTATGGAATTCAAACAATATATTGCCACATAAAAGCAATATTAAAAAATAATTATCATAAATTAGGCTCAGGTAGGCTGGAAGCCCCCAGGTGGGGGGGGAAGCGCCTTCTGACAGATTTTTGAGGAAAAGCCACGTGCCTGACTCGTATCTGCTCCATCTGACAGGAGAACCAAACACTGGCACCTCCTTCAACACAATAAATAAACACTTTCCTGCCTCCCATTCCCACTCTCAGTTGTGGATTTCAAGGTGGCCAAACCTGAAATAATCAGTCAGTGCCTAATTAGTTTTCTGCTGCCCTGTGGAGCAAGGACCCAGCTCCCAGTCAGCATCCAATGGCAGGATTCAAATATTTGCATTCAGAAAGGCAAAACTCTTAGCAAAGACCAGGTTTAAGCATTTGAATTGGAATTTCTTTGGGACAGGGACTTTGGGCACTTCAGGGTCATGCAGAAACTCATATTATACCTCTACAGGAGAGGGCTCCAAAAACCTGATGGAAAACAGGATTCTGCCAATAAATAGAAAGGATGAGTGTCTGCATGGGCAAACCCCATCCTTTGACCCTGATTCAATGAAGGGTCCACTGATAGCAGAGAACAGGAACCAAAATTGGTGAAAAATGAACCCTGTCAAATCGGTTTGAGCTTTTGATGAGTTTAAAAATTGGTTCATAAAGGCAACAGTGCCAATTTAATAGATTTAGACCCTGGCAGGCACTTAACCTGTTATCGCATGACATTTTGATTAAAAATTAGAAAGATACAAGAGCAACATGACACGCACTAACAGGATTAAAAGCTGACTGCAACACAATTAGGATGCTGGAACTGCTGGGTGGTTTAACAGGGATCCTTGGGAAAACAGTTCCAATTCCCAAGATTTTAAGCAAAAAGCTACAAGAAGCCAAAGCTGTGCTGTGCAGTTGGCAGAGAACAGGGAGCAAGAAGGTGCCAGGTCACTGGTACAGAGCAACTGGAATTGTAAATCAAATGCAAGTTAAAAATCAGCATCCACGCTGTGGCTGCCCAATCCCTGGAACATTCCAGGCCAGGATGGTCGGGGTTTGGAGCAGCCTGGGATAGTGGAAGGTGTTCCGGCCCATGGCAGGGGGTGGGACTGGGCATGCTTTAAGGTCCTTTCCAACCCAAAGTGTTCTGGGTTCTGTGATTTTCTCTCTGCCAGGCGAAGTGCACATGCCTGGGAATGGGAAGAATGTACATCCATCTCCTTGCTCCCTCAAATACAGCAAATCTTCCCCTAAATTAAAAATCCCACCTGGACTCAGGAGAGGGATGCTTTCCAGATGGTGGGAATTCAGGCCAAGGTGGCTCTGCAGCACATTTCCAGGAGGTGAGATGTCCCAGCTCCTCATCTGAGAGCAAGGAATTAACAGCAGGAGGGGTGGTGACAGAGCACAGGCCATGGGGGTGAGGGAGGAGGGATGCTGCCAAGGGAGGTGTCCGTGCTCATCACAGGCTGAGCCGACTGCTCAGGGACAGGGGAGGAAAAGCTTTAAGCTGCCTTTACAGAATGAATTTCCCATGTACATCCCCACCGACATCAGGACTTAGATGTTTTTAAATCCACATTCCAGTTCTGGCGCTCTCTGAGGAGTTACCAATAGCTTTGGACTTGTAGGATATTTACATCTGTGATAAAATTAAACAACAAAACCGAACTGTATCAGTTTGTCTCAATTAAAAGGGATTCACTACAGCTTCAGGGCGCCAGACTGGGGAGAGGAGTACAAATTATTCCTCTGGTCAGAGTTAGAGCAAAGATTTCAACAGCAGCAGAGGAAAGCACACCTGAAGAAGTCTGAGGGCACGAGGAAACCCCTCCCCAGCTCCAGGGAACCCAGCAGCTGTGGAGCCTGTGCCTGTAGGACTGATCAAATCATTGAGGTGGGAAGAGGCTCCCGTCCTCCTCACCAGAGGGCTCAGAGAGGGACAGGAGTGCAGGGGAAACCTGGACACGGAGCTGTGGGAGCCCTGCAAGCACCAGGTGTGAGAGCTGTGTGTACCCTCCCTCCACCAGGCCACTGCCGGGACTTCAACTGCAGCAAAGGAAAATGCTCCTCGGAGGTGCAAGATGGAAAAGCAGCAGCATGTGCAGCACCCACCTTTTCCCCATAAATTCCAGTACCAGTCTGGGGGTTTGGCTTGGTGCCTTTTCTCCAGTCCTCGGCTCACAGTTTCTATCCAGGGCTGCTCCTCCAACAAGCTGCTCCAGGTTTCTTGGGAGGAAGCATTAATTTTATGCCATCTCCCAGAAAGGCATCACCTGGCACCTGCACCCCCAAGGGTTTCTCCACACTCATCCATGATATTGAGGCAAAGGGCTTGAACTTCAGCTAAGGGGAAGAAGGATGAAGACCCCAAACAAACACCCACAGTTGCAGAAATCATCATTCCTTCTTTTTCCTCCCACTTAAGCCCCATGAAACTCGGCTCTTCCACAAAATCTTTGTCTCAGCACCAGCCCCAGCCTCACCCTGGGCCCAGGGACCCCTCCCAGAGCAGGTCCCAGCACTAAGCCCTCACTCCAAACCAGGGGGAAGGGCTGGAGGGGCCAAAAATACCCTACAGAATCCTGGAAAGACAAAGGGCTCCCATCCCACTGAGCTCAGGACGAGCGGCACAGCAAGAGCACGAACTCACCACAGCAGCGTCCTGGAGCAGCCACAGACACCGCACCGGCCACAGGGAGCGGCCCCACAGCCACAAATCACAACTGCCCCCAGAGCTCCTGCTCCTCAGCTGCTCCCCATAAATCCTGCCCGGCCCCACCTCGCTGGGGAGGGGCAGAGCCTGTCCTGGCGGGGTCCCCTGGGACCATTAACACCGCTGTCAGGAGCCGATTGCAGTGGCAAAGCCACTTCCCCGTGACTTTGGGACATTGTGACAAGGACCCTGGAGCTCCCAGCACCGTTAATTCTTGGAGAGCACAGACCTGGCTTCTCTGCTGTGCGCCTCCATCACCTCCTGTGACCTCAGGGTGGCACAAAGGCAGTGTCCTTGTCCACTGCAAACACTGCCTTGGACTTCACAGAATCATGGAATCACAGAATCCTTTATGCTGAAAGGCCCTCTGAGATCATGTGTCCAAATGTTCCCCCAGCACTGCCAAGGCCAGCACTAGCCCATGTCCCCAGCTGCCACATCCACATGGCTTTAAACCCCTCCAGCTCACATCACAACTGCAGGCTTGTAGGAACAGCCATGGACCTGTTCTGCTCCTCATCTTCTCTTCTCTGGGAATATTGTATGGAAATATTATCATGGCTGCGCCTTTCCAGAGCTCCACGCTGTATAAACAGCATTAAACTGGCTGCAGTAAGCTGATTAATTCTATCCTGGCTTTCTGCAAAGAGCCACAGACAACTCCAATTCCACCCAGACTCAGCTATTTTGAAGTCACCAGATAACTCTGACTTCTAATTTTATCTTTTGAATAAAATAAGCCAAAAAGCCCCACAAAATGACAGGCGTGCATTACCAACAGCGTGTGATAAAGCAGGCCCATGGCTTTTAGGGAACTTGAATTACACAAAGAGAGACAAAACCTCCATCTTTTCCCTTAGTAAATTCTTCCCACACCTTTAACACTTTCTGTTAAAGTAACACTCCATCCTGCCAACGTTACACCAACGTCACCCCCGTGACCAGATCTGGTGGTATTTTGGGGACTAACTGGGATTAAAACCACATTTAACACCTGGCTTCTGCCCCAAATCCCTCTACCTCCTTCCACCTCAACTGAACTTGTAAAATCACAGTCTCTAGTCTTCCATTTTTTACTTTTTGTTGTTTTGTGTAGTAGTCACTCCAGGCTGGATGAGCAGCCTGGCTCCAGCAGCCGTCCCAGATCCCTCCAGGTGCTTTAAAACACAAGTGCAAATTTAGGTAGGAAAAAAGGGCAAGGTTTTGCCCATTTTAGCATCAGAGCCCAACACCCTGCTCACCCCTGGCCTTGTCACCACCCCCAAATCTGCAGCAGTGCCCTCCCCAAGCCGTGTGCCTGGAGCACCAACTAGTAGTGCCAGGGCAGTGCTCCCAACACTCGTCACGCCGATGCTTTTTGACTAATTACTGCTATAAAAAGCAAAAAGCTGTCAAAGAGAATTATTCAGCTTCTGCAAGAGTGAAACAGAGACACATCTGAGAGGAAATGGTGCCCCTTCACACTCCAGTGGTGCCTGCAAGGATTAACTCAACTCTTGCAGCACCTACTCATCACATTATTTACTGCACCCATTCCAAAATGTTCCAAATGCAGGGAAAATGAAGAGGAAGGCAGCTTGTGGTACAGGAGAGGCTTGGGGAGCAGGAGTCCCAGTGGGAGGGGTTTGACTCCAAGGCTTCTGCTGTTGGAATCACAGAACCACAGGACGGGTCGGGTTGAGTGGGAAGGGACCTTAAGGCCCATCCCATTCCACCCCCTACCATGGGCAGGGACACCTTCCACTATCCCAGCCTGCTCCAAGTCCTGTCCAACCTGGCCTTGGACACTTCCAGGGATCCAGGAGCAGCCACAGCTTCTCTGGACATCCTGTGCCAAAGCCTCACCTCCCAGGGAACAATTTCTCCAGAATATCCCATCTAACCCTGTCCTTGTTCAGTTTGAAGCCACTGCCCCTGGTCCTGTCACTCCATCCCTTGTCCAAAGTCACTGTCAGACTCAATCCTGTTGTTCCCTGAGCCATCAGACCTTGTCCTGCCCGCAGCCAGGGGCTGTGCCTGCCCACGAATGATTGTGGAGCTGGAGCCTCTCCTGGGCACAGGGCCTGGGCTGAATAAAGCCATGAAGTGCACATGACAGTATGGAAATGCAGCGCTCTGGGCACAGCAGCTGCCCCAGATTCGGTGTACGAAGCCACGAGTGCTCCAGCATGAGTGTGACATCACACACACAAGTGTCACATTGCTGCATGTCACAGCGGTGTCCGGGCAGGATCCCACCCCGCTCCCAGGGAACAGCAATCTGCCCCTGCCCAGTGGGACCACAAACAGCCTCACGTGGCCCCACACAGCCCCCAGGGCCAGGGAGTGTGGGAGGCAGAGTTTGTCCAAAAATCTCTGGTCCCCTCCTTTCTGGTGGGTGCCTGAGGTCCGCAGAGGGTGGTGGTTTGCAGTGGGTCTGCACCACTCTGCTCCCTCCATCCTCCTCTTCCTCGGTGTGGCACCAGCCCAGATCTGCCATGGCAGCCCCTTGCTAAAATCAAAACCTCAAAATCAGATTCAGAGGGAGCAACACAGGCAGAGTAGCCCAGAAATCCCTCAAAAATAGAAGAATTAAGCACCCATTAATTGTCCTGGGGTAAAAAACCACAATGAGCTCATTTTTGGCTGAGCTGTTTCTGACCACACAATCTCTTTTATGTCACGGCCTCTACTCCTTCTTCCACTGACTTGGGTTTCCAATTTGTTCACTCCAAAGCCTCTTTGTGTTTGCATTTAAATTTTCACCTTCACTGATTTCCTGAGCAAAAAACCATTGGATGAGCAAGGAGCTGCAAGATCCTGCACAGGCACATGGGGATGCACCACCGGGCCACAGCTGGATCCAGCAGAGCCTGTCAGTGCTGCCCCCAGCTCTGAAATCAGCTTCCCGACTGCAGGAGCATCCCAGCACCCAGGGCATCTCGCTCCCTGCACCAGGGAAGTGTTCAAGGCTAGATTGGACAGGGCTTGGAGCCACCTGGTCTAGCAGAAGGTGTCCCTGCCCATGGCAGGGGATGGAATGAGATGGGCTTTAAGGTCCCTTCTGCTGTGAAAACACCCACAGCAGCAATGCTCCTGCCCTTTGCCCTTTTCACTTCTCATTTGTTCAATTTACCCCATCTATTATTTTTTCTTCTTTGAAAGTAAATCTTTGGTGTGCTGTGCTGAAGGAGTTGGTTCTGTGAGCTCCTCTCTGTTCTGCAACACAGAAAAAATATTACCACAAGATTTTGCTTTACACTGAGCTCTGTCATTCAGGTAATAAAGTGGATTGATTCCAAGGCTCAAGGCAGGCTCCAGGGCAGCTCCCTCAGGCACCAAAGGACTCAGACAGTCAGGAATTCCTACAAATGGGCATTAATGGCAAATGGCAGCAGAATCATAGGCAGATGCTGTCAAAATTGGTAACTGGAAAAACACCCTCCAGAAGGAACCCCCAGTCAAAGCCCTGCACATGGGATGTACAGACACATCCAGCCGTCAGAGCATCTCCATGGCCTTCTCTGGACTCATTCCAGCAGCTCCACGTCCTGCTGATGTTTGGCCCCAGGGCTGGAGGCAGCTTTGCAGGTGGGGTCTCACCTGAGCAGGGCAGAGGGGCAGAATCCCCCCTCCCCTGCTGCCCACGCTGGGGGGTCAGCCCAGGATACAGGATGTGCTCTGGGCAGAGGTGTTTGCCCTGCACAGCCCTCCTGGATGGATGCTGGAAGGCTCAGCCTGGCCCCGATACCTGCATCGGAGTGAGGGAGGTGAAAATCCCGGGGATGTGGCACAAAGAGACAGCAATGGTCTGGAAGCAGCTGCCTGGCAGGGAGTGTGAGGAGCTCAGCCTCTCATCCATCAGAGAGCAGAGTGAGAGGTGACACGACCATCATCCCTAAATGCCTTCACAGAGAGAAAATATCAGCTACTAAAGGGCTCTTCAATCAAGTGAAGAGAGGCAGCACAGACCCAGCCTCCGGGGGCTGGAGCAGATGCACTTGGATTAGAAACAAGATGCAGTTTTTAAAAATAAGAGTGATTAAGTAGCAGAATAAACTGCCCCGGGGTGGTGGATCCCACAGCTCACGGTGCCGTCGAGAGCTCTGCTCCAACATGGGCTCCAGCCACGGCCCTGGATGCCCCCACACTGCTGCCAGCTCCCACAGCCCTCGGAGCAGCAGCATGGGGTCCAGGAGCCCAGACACCACTGGGATGGTCCCTGGCATGGCACAGGTCCCAGGGTGAGATACCTCCCTGCAGCTCAGCCCTGGGTTCAATATCCTGATCTGCACCATGACTCTGAAAGAACTTCCATTGTGACCCGCTGCCCCATCCCTGGGCATGTCCAAGGCCAGGCTGGACAGGACTTGGAGCAACCTGGGATAGTGGAAGGGGTCCCTGCCCATGGCAGGGGGTGGAACTGGATGAGCTTTAGGGTGCCTTCCCACACAAACCATTCCAGGATTCCACAACCATCCCCGGCACAGGTGGTGGCACATGTGGCTTCTGTGCAAAGAGCTGAAGAGGGGAAGAGGTGAAAAGATGAGGAGGTGAGGAGGTGGTGTCTGGTACCCAGCCCTCTCCACCACCGATTTCCACAGACACGAATTTTTAAGCAAAGCCAAAAGATGCAGTTTGCAGTAAATTTTCTCTCTGGAGCCAGCTCTCCATGCCCAGCAGGACAGTGGCATATGCCAGCATGGGTTTGCCTTGGGGAAGGGTGTTCTGCTCCCAGTAATCACAACGTGTGGGAAAGGAGGCAGGAATAAATGGGGATACTTTGTGAAATGGATGGAATATGGCAGTCGGGGAAGGCATTGCTGATGGTTTCAAATGCAAATACCCCAGCCCCAGGATCTGAGGGAGCGTTAATGTGAGGAGCAGCTGGGAGCATTGCTGGAGGATGCCGTCGCCATGGCAACAGGAGGAACACACTACCACACGGATCAAGGACACAATTTTATTGTCCAAGTGCTGAGGATTTTTTAGCCCAGTTTCTAGGGACTGCGTGTTAATAACAGTTGCATCCTATTTATCCTGGGCCTTTATTGTCTCTGTAATGAGCTCTCCAGGAAAACCTGGAGAGCATTTCCTCGGAGGCTCCGCGCCAGAAACGCGACTCCGAGTTAAGTGGTTTGCTTTGCTGGCAATTCCCTCCCATGCCCACACGCTTTGAAATACAGAGCAGGCTAATTAAGTATTAATAACAGGGCACTGACAAACCACACATTCTGCCCCAGTTTGTGCCAGTTGTTCCAGAGGCCCCCAGAGCTCTTGCCGTGGCTGTGGGGATGCTCCTCACCTTTCCATAGGTGGGACACACGATGGTTGCCCCCATCTCGTTGTGCCCTGTCCTGGCACTGCCTGACGCCCCAGAGCTGCACATTCCAGCGGCTTGGGTGAGGATCAGCTGAGGTGCATGATGATGATGATGATGATGAATGACAAGGCATGCCTGTGTGTGCACACAAATCTACCCGGTGCCCCTCAAGGATAACGCCATATCCACATGAGTAAAGCCTGGAATTACTTTCCTACTTACAGATGGTTGGACTCAATGATCTTGGAGGTCTTTTCCCACAAAAATGATTCCATGATTCTATTAAATACATTGATATTATTACTGTGCTGTTAAATTATTTCCTGTATAGAAGGAAACTTTGGCTGGCCCCAGTAAGGCCTGGCTCCAGTGAATCCAATCCCCTGGCCCTTTGGCATCCCAGTGCTATTAAAACCACTGAAATCTAGCATGAAACTAGGGACCTCCAACATGAGCACGTCCTGGGAGCCCAGAGCAATCCCATGCAGGCAAAGGCAAGGATTCAGCAGCACTTTGGAAGCTCCGAACATCTGAGCACAGAAGCAACACTCACAGTGCCATTGGATGGCATTTATTATGGTGCTGTGCTGTTTCCAGATCTAATTTTGTTGGATGAACATCACCAAACCATCATCTCTTTAGTCTTTGATCAGGAGTACAGGTGCCACCCTGAAGCACTGAACATGCCCATCCATGTTCAGAGAAGGGAAGCTGGTTCCTGGATGGGGTTGTCCATTTTCCCTGCAGGTCTGTCGCTCACAGCACCTTCCCAGTGTGGGGGCTCCGGTGGGAGGAGAGGGAAATGGGGTGAAGGCATGCCCAGTTCAGCTCAGGACTGTGCTGCTGCTGAGCTGGGGATGCTTTCACCCCATTTCACTCCCTCCCACCTGGCTGAGCTGGAGCTGTTTTCACTTTGTGCTGCCACTTTAAATCCCAGGGGCTGCTGCAGCCCTGAGGATGAGGGATCAGCAAACCAAGCCTGCTGGAAGCAGGGACTGCCAAGCCCAGCTCTGCAGCCACTTTCCCTCTGTACAGCCTGGCTGCTGGGATTTATCCCCTCTGCCAGGGCAGAGCCACTCTTTCCAGGAAGAAATTCCTCCTGATGCCCAACCAGAATCTCCCCTGGCACAGCTTCAGGCTATGTCCTCTTGTCCTGTCAAATTTCATCCTGTTCCAAGCAGCTCCCCATCCTAGCAATCACCACATTCCAGTGTGACTCTCCCAGGCACAGGAACCAAGCAGCAGTCCTGGTTTCCATTCAGCATCTGCCATGAGTGCTATCCCTCTTCAGCATTCCCAGCTTCCCACTCCCTGAACAGCCCACGCCAGCCATGGCAAACAACCCAGCCCTTCAAACACACACAGAAGTTTTCTTTTCTTCTTTAACCAACAACTGCTGTCACTAAACCCCCTTTCTACTTAATGCAGCTCTGCATCAAAACACCTCCAAGGCAATTCGTTTATACCAGGAGAACTTCTGAGGCTGGAAATTTTCCCTGATGGCACTGCTGGAAGGCTACAACAGCCCAGCAGGTCAGCGAGTTGAAAGCAGTATTTCATCTGGCAATTTATTCAAATAAATCTTTCAAAACATGAAATAAGCTATAAAGATGGAGACTGTCAAAGGCTGCAGTAGCCGAGCTCCTGAGTGGAATGACCAAGCAGGAACAGCAGCTGTGGGATGCCAGCCCAGCTCCCTGTGCTGGGGGCAGGGTGATCCAGCTAGGGGCACAGAGCATTCATCAGGATAACAGTGATGGGCTTAAAGATGAAAAGGTGATTTTGTTAATTGCTATCATTACACACAGAATGGCATGATCTGGGCACCCAAGAGATGTGTGGAAAGTCACCAGATGCTCCTTGGCACCTGGTGTGGGTTTTAAAGGTTTTGAAGCCCGCAGGTCTGAGCTCAGCCGAGACAGTGCAGCCCTGGCCTGCCTGGCGTGGGAGACAACAAGAGTGACCGAGGGGAATTCCAGCGCAAAGGAAGATTTTCCTGCCACTGTTGAGGGGAAAGAGGAGCTGAAGCAAGTGGCGAGGCATGCTCTGGGGGAAGAAGAGCCCCTTTGTGGTGTGCACACCACGGGCATTGTCCTCTGACCACTCGCCCTCACAGCCGTGCCCGGGTCAGCAGAGCCGGCAACATCGGCATCGAGAGCTGCCCCTGCTTGGGCATCAGCGCCTCTTGCCAGCACCTACAGTCCCTCCCTCATCCTCTGTTGTTCTCTTCAGCAACTCCATCGAGGAGGAGAGGAAATGATGGAGACTTAGTAAGCACAGAATCCTGGAACAATTTGGGTGGGAAGGGACCTTAAAGCCCATCTCATTCCGCCCCTGCCATGGGCAGGGACACCTTCCACTATCCCAGCCTGCTCCAAGCCCTGTCCAGCCTGGCTTTCCAGGCCACTGCCAGGGATCCAGGGGCAGTCACAGCTGCTCTGGGCACCCTGTGCCAGGGCCTCCCCACCCTCACAGGGAACAATCTTCTCAATATCCCATCTAAGCCCACCCTCTGTCAGGGAACACGCATCAAATTGTTAATACTTATGTTGGGTCCACTGTGTAATTCTGAAAGTCTCAGCCTCATCCAAATCTGAAGGAAATGGTTTTGCTAAAACCAGCCAAGGTTGACCTTGATTGGGCTCCTGCTTCATAAAAAAATGCTGAATTTTGGAGGAAAAGAGAGCAGGTAGTTGTATTTTGTGCTTGCACTGCATCTCTGCCTGCTGCCGGGAAGCAAACTGGCTGCTCAGGGAAAACCAGGAAGCAAAGGTTAATCCAGCAGCTGAGGTGCTGATGCTGTTGCGAAGATTACAGACCTGGCAGGATCTGTGGGCTTAGCTCTTCTTTCATGGATCCCCCAAAATTAAAAGCTGCTTTGAAAATTCTAGAATTGTTGTGCCTTAACCCTGGATCTCATTGTGGGGATCTGATGGCTCCGACCCATTTCTGCAGTGTCTGGTGCAGCCCCACTCTCCAGGAGCTTGGTACCTGCATCTCAAAGAAGCTGTATCCCTCCTTCATCCCCCCCTCAGCGGGAATCAGCCCCTGCCCTCCCGTACCAGGTCTCCACAGTGCTATCCCCGCTCCTGCTCCTGCTCCAGCTCCTGCTCCTGCTCCCCACGCTGCTCCCACGGCACGGCGCGGAATGGCACAGCTTCCCTGTGCTGGGCAGGCGGCTCCGCTGATGCCCATTAGCTCTAATGGGAAGCTACAGAGCCATTCCTTCCCATCAGGACTAATGGGCACCGCAGGGATAACGCGGTTACTTCGGCCGAGCCGCAGCGACTTCCCAGCAGCTCAAGAGCCAGCGGGGTCACGAGCCACGGCTTCATTCCCCGGGAGACGGGAGCCAAATTAGTCTGTCCATGGACTGGGAAAGCAGTTCATTAAAGCAAGATGATGCAGGATGAGCGCTGGGCATCCGCCTCGTCCCCTGTGCCCCGGGGCACAGAGACACATCCCGAGCACAGCGGGGCAGCTCGGGGACAGCCTGGCAAAGCCTCCCGCCGACACCGGCACCGGCACCGGCACGGCCGCAGCCCGCAGCTTCCCCCAGCTCAGAACCATGGAAGTCAATGGCCCTGGGAGAATCCTCGGGTCAGTTGGAGGGAGGAATGCAGGGAGGAGAGACAAGCAGGGAGCGCTCTTCCCGCTCCAGCATTCTGCTCCAGCACCCCTCTCCAGCATTCTGCTCCAGTATCCCACTCTAGCATCCTGCCCTGCCGGACCAGTTCCTTCCCACTGTCCAGGCAGAAGAAGGGAGACTGCTTGTTCACTTATTCCACACGATTCACATTCACTCCCAGTTAATTCCCTGCACCTACTGGGTCGGGAAAGGATTTTCACGTTTCTCTCCCCTCACAACCATGGGAGCTGCTTTCCATCCTCGGGGATTGAGCCCAACCTGCTCTCTGGACCAGTTTGCAAAGCCTAAATCCTGATCCTCCCCGAACATCTTGGATTCTGAACAGAAACTTGGTTGTTTCTGGGTCTGCTTTGAAGTCCGGGTTCCATAATGAAGCTGTTTGCAGCATGAGAATGAGGATTGTGTAATGATTTCTCCTGGAGATAACAGCTCTGCAGGAGCTGCCAGCCGGGAGCACTGGCACTGATGGAATTGGCAATGGAGGAGTCCAGCCTTGGGAATTTTTTTTGCAAGTGTTAGTATTTCATAATAAAGATTGTGATTTCTAATCCTAGGAAAATAAGGCAGCTGAAGAGGCTTCCTGGTCTGATTTGGGCACGCAGCAGCCCGGCCCGGCCTGGAGGCTGGTGCTGCTGCTTGGCAGGCTGAGCCGGAGTCTGCTCACATCCAGCATCCCAGGGGCACTGGGAAGTGATCCAGGACGCAAACCCAGGGAATGCTTCCTTCTTCTTCTCCACACATTCGCTACCTTCATCCCCAGGAATGGGACCCTGCGCTCCAAGCCCTTTTCTTCTCCCCCTCCCCATTCCAGAAGCAAACCCAGACCTCCAGTTTATCTTCCCCGTATAATTTCCCCTTGCTGCCCCGGTTTTCAAAGCCCCTCTTGATTCTCTTCCCTGAGTTCTGCAGCATCCCCCCTTCCCGCTGTGCCCCGAGTGCCGTTCTGTGCCACCTCCCGGCGGTGCTGCTGTCCCGGGGGTGCCGCCGTGCCCGGCCCCGCGGCGGGACGCGCTCGGCTCGGAGCTGCGCTAATGAGCCGTGAGCTCTCTGCAGCTGGACGCGAGCAGGGAGCAGCTCCTCTCTCCAGCATTCCCCTCTCCAGGCCATCTGCAACTTTCTGGACTGCGGTCGCTGTTTTTGTCCTGTTTTTGGGATCAGTTGCCAGCCCAGCTGTGGCCACAGCTCCCACAACAAACCCCGGCCACAACAGCACCGGTGCGCTCCCTGTGCCAAGGGGTCCAGCTTATATGGGGAGAAACTGGCCGGGAAAAATGCCAGCAGCGCCAGGATCCTCGCTCCTGCAGCAGGAAGGATGATCCTGGCGCAGTCCCTCCCGAGAGGCTCCACGGCAGACGGGGCCTGGCAGAGGAATGGAACTCCTGTCCGTGCTCCCACGGAGGAGCAGCCTTGGCTCCCACAGGCGAGCTCTGCCCAGGGCTCCGGGCTGGGAGAGAGCTGGGAGCCCACGGAGCTGTGCCCCCCCGGGGGACACTCCTGGAGCAGAATAACCTCAGCATCCCTGAGCCACTGCGCCAGCGGTGCCGCGTCTTCGAGGTGCACAACCCCTCAGCAACGTGCGATTAAATATTGAAGCATCTCGTTAAACATTGAAATCGCGGGTGACCCGGTGGCATCGCCGGCGTCTGTCAGGGAGGACGTCAGCAGCAGCTCTCCAGCTGCACAACTGCCTGAAAACCGTCCTTGGTCTCAGTGCCGGGGATCCGAGCTCCCCGACTGCTCAAGCAGGCTGGAGGATGGACCACCACAGCCAGAGTCCTCCGAGCCTTCCCGGAGGCCAGGGCAGCCCGGCTCAGCCCGCGCTGTGCCAGCGCTGCCGCTCTGGCATGGCCTGGCCCATGCCCAATCCTGGCGAGCGGTGGGTGCGGTGCCTGGGCACTGGGGCTCATGGGGACAAACGGCGCCAGTTTCCCACCGTGCATTTGCCCCCTGTTCCTCACACCCCTTGTCCCTCGGCGTGAGCACGATGGGCAGGTGGCACCACAGGTGTGGCAGCGATTCCTCGAAAGCCGCTCGCCAGACGCCCACAGAGAGGGCATGGGGCCAAGGGCAGGGCTGGGCTGGCGCCGGCACCACGCACAGCCTGGGACTGCATTCCCGGCTCCTCTGCCAGCAGCTCCAGCCCACTCTCCCTGCCAGCCCACCCTTCCTGCCATTCCTGAGCTCCCCTCCAGCCCCTGCTCCCCATAATCCCCCTGCCTTGTCCCGCTCCTGAAATCGCTCCTTGTTCCCACCCTGCGGTGCTCCAAAACCTCACACGGTCCAGAGCACGTCGGGTTTTAACCTTCCAGGGCTTTGGCCATACCTCTCCTATGTCACAACATAAATCCTTCCTCATCAGAGTGGTGAGGCCATGGCACAGGTTCCTAGAGAAGCTGTGGCTGCCCCTGGATCCCTGAAAGTGTCCAAGGCCAGGCTGGACAGGGTTTGGAGCACGCTGGGATAGTGGAAGGTGTCCCTGCCCATGGCAGGGGCTGGAACAAGATGGGTCTTAAGGTCCCTTCCAACCCAAACCATTGCAGGATTCTGCGATTCCAGGATTCTATAACCACCATCCAATCTCAACAAGGAGTAGGACCATGGAGCAAATACCAAGTGCTGTTTGTGCACCTGAATCCTCCTCAAACACAGTTAAATCTCTGATGCCCTCTGGGACTTTTCTGTCTACATTTTAAAACGGCCCCTGGTTACTGCTGTGCTGGAAGCAAACCATCCCTGGCCCCATCAGGCTGTGGCCAGAGGAATTCCCTGTCCTGTTGTAACCCCACAAATGCTGCAGCAGCCTCCTGGCTCTCCTTAGCCAGGGGACACGGGATTGGGAGTTGCCATGTACCCGGCTGCAAATGCCACCAGGCCGCTCTATTTAAATTGAATTTTTAATGTTTATGTTTTACCTCGCCTCTCTGTGCAGTCACTGCACTGAATCACCTCAGTTAGATTAATTCCTGGCTCGTTTGAAAGAGTCCATGTGCTGTGAAGACACATTCCCTGGAAAGCCTGTGTGGGCGAGGGCCACGGATCCCCCATCCATTTGCACAGACAAATGCCTCATTTTTAATTGGGACACAATGAATGATTAATTGAATTATTACCCCCAAACCACCCCCACAGAGCTGGGGGTTTATCATCCCCAGATTCCCACATTTGGTCCATGGGAGCAGGTGTCAGGAGCCTGTCACTGCAATAAACTGGAGAATTCCTGTTAAGGAATTAAATCAACAACTTAGAGCTTTCCAAAGGATGTTTATCCACTCCAAGGCAAAGAAAATATTTATCTCTCTGTCTTTAAACCCAGTTTGGTGCTGAGATAAACCAAACACCTCATGATGCAGAGGCACCTGAAGCCAAGCAGAGCCTCTCCCCTCTCCCCTGCTCCAATAGCTGGTGGTAGCGGAGAAACTGGTCCAGCTCCACCATGGCACAAAAAAATCTCTTGTGAATCCTGGATCCAATTAAAATTATTTCAGGCTTAATGAATCAAGCTGCTGCTGGTGATGGAGAAGGTTATTGCTGTGTTAACTCCTCATTTCGTGCTGTCCCTCTGAAGGAAGCCAGAGAAGGAGCGTTCCCTGCTGCAGCAGGGCTGCTGGACCCCAGGTGAGAGCTCCAAACACATCTGGGGCAGTGAGATCCCGTGCCAGGGGACCCTGCTGTCACTGCTGGGGAATGCCCGTGTCCATGCCAGGAGCACAGGATGATGCCCAGCCTTCCAGCAGGTTTGTGCTCCCTGGCTGGAGCACAGGTTACTTGCTGGGGGCAAGGGGGGACCCTGCCCCACTTGGCTGCTGGAAGCATCCCGGGAAAATCTCTCTACCAGAGCCTCCCAGAGCAGCCCAGCATCTCCCCAGTGGCAGTGGTGGTACCAGTGGCCCTGTGGCAGTGGGAGGCAGCCAGACCACATGTCAGTGCAACATTTCACCATGCTGGGATGCCAGAGAAACGGGAGGAGTGTTTGTTGAGCTTGGTGGGATGTGAACACGGCTCTCAGGCACTGTCCCAAGGGCCCACAAATTGCAGCAATCTCCTCATCTCTCTTGCTCTTCCTGCTCACTCTGGTTTCTCCTTCCTCTCTTTGCTGCTCTAATATTTATCTGGGCTGACAGCCTTTTACCCTCCAGGAGCTCCTGAAAATGCCCAGAGTTCTTAAACATTGACTATTTCACCAAGCCTGCAGGAACAGGCATCATTGGGACCTGCAGCCACCCCCCGCCCCAGCCCCATCGGGGTTACAGAAAACACCAGAGCTGAGAGATCTTGGGTTTGCTGCTGCTGTGGGCATCCATCAAGGCTTTGTTCCCAAAATCTGCCTCTAAAGGTTTGCTGGGAAAGCTGGGGTTGTGCGTCCTGGATGGTGGCCCCAGATCTGCTGCTCAGGATGCTGAAGGGGCCAAGGGACTCTGAGCTGGAAGCCTGAGGGGAGTTGAGCTGGAAGACCTAATGGCCAGAGCAGAAGTCCTCTGCCATTTTTGCTGGGTTTATCTTCACTGGGAATTCTGCAGGTGAGAAAACAACACCTAGAATTCCATATTAAATGTTTTCTTCCACCTGTGTTTATCTCCTGGAAGGAGAGTGGAGCAAATCTAAGTACATGGATATATGGGATCAGCTCTCCAGATAGGCATTGAGCCGGGAAGGATCCCTGCTCCCATTTCCCACGTGCTTTCCCCTGGGGTTTGGAAGTGCTGGGGACTCTGCATGGGGGTCCTGACCACCCTCACCTCAACACACCCACCATGGGTCCACTTTCCAGTAGAACAGGGTGATACAAGCCCCACCCAAGCTGCAGCCCCTTGGGACCTCCCCAAGTGTCCCAGTACTGCCACAGGTCAGCTCGAGGGTTTAACAGGACCTGTTCAAAATTCCACCTTAAAAATTCCACCTGGGTGAGCTGCATTACACCAGAGAGCTCAGGGCAGATCAGACACCCAAATTAGACAAAAGGCTGTGGTTTTTTCCACGGCCACATCAAAGCAGAGGGAGGGAAGCTCTCCCTTTGCCTCTCGCAGCAGATCATCCTCCTCACTGCCAGGCGCTGCTCCTGACGTGCAGCCGAGGATCCCGGGAGTGTGTAACGCTGGGATATCATGTCTGTGATAACACTCCGTGCGTGCACAAGACTCCACGCCTCGAGTTTAATGTAGAAAAGGTTCTGCCTGTCTGTTCCACTTACTCACATCAGAGCAGGTTTCACATGGGATTAGCGCATCCCTGCTAAAGGAAAGGGATGGTTCGGGAGACCTGTGGGAAGACAAATGGAATCAAACCTATGGGACACTTGTGGGCTTAGAGAAATCAGTGCAAGTTGCACTAATTTGTGTGCACACTGATTTGTTGCACCAGTTTGTGGCTGCCCACTTCCATCCCTGGAAGTGCCCAAGGCCAGGCTGGACAGGGTTGGGTGCAACCTGGGGTAGCGGAAGGTGTCCCTGCCCATGGCAGGGGTGGAAAGGGGTGAGCTTTAAGGGCCCTCCCAACTCAAACCATTCCACGATTCTCTGATTATTTTAACCTGAAATAAATATTCTGACTACATTTTCTCTCTCTGATGTATTATTTGTGCTACCAGAACCATGAAGGGGCTCAGAGCAGTGTGATTTACGTGCACACACACATGGGACAGGGAAATAAAGGTAAGAAGGTTCCTCATCCCTCACCTCAGAGGGGGTGATTGATCTGCTCACAAACCATGGGCCATCAGACTCCTGTGGCAGTGCTTGGAAAAAGAGCCTTTGATCTCCCCAGCTCCCAGCTCCTCCTCAGTGTCCATCCCTGTAGGACCCCACCAGTGCCATGGAGGAGCTCATCCCATGTGCAGCCTGGTCCAGATGGAGATGCTGCTGTAGGTGGCACCTTCCCTCCTTTGGCCCCAGACCTGGACCCAAGGGCCACACCAGGTCCGTGGCCAAGGGCCACACCAAAGCCCACACCAGGCCCGTGGGCCCCTGTCCCTCAGGTCCAGTGCACACCACACAGTCACTGGATTTGGTGGGGGTTTTATTAAACTCCAGGATCAGAAAATTCCCGGGAGCTGCAGTTCTGCACAAGGAGACACTACTGCTGACAAAGCAGGAAAAAACTGCAACCACGGGCTGCTCTGTGTGATCCTCTGAAGGAGATGCACTGCAGCACGGATGCTCTTCCTCCCCACTGCAACTCTGCAGGATTTGGGCTTAAATAGCTCAAAGCTCCCCTTTAGGCACTGGAAGGAGCTCTAAGATCTCCCTGGAGCCATCTCTTCTCCAGGTGAACACCCCCAGCTCTCCCAGCCTGGCTCCAGAGCAGAGCGGCTCCAGCCCTTGGAGCATCTCCGTGACCTCCTCTGGACTTGCTCCAACAGTTCCACATCCTTCTGATGTTGAGGTCCCAGAGCTGTGAGCAGTTCCTACCCCTGCAGTGATGATTGCTCATGGTGCTGCTCCAGAGAGAGAGGCAGGGCAGAGAGGCACCATCTGTTCCCATCCCCTGTATCCCCCTTGCCTTATCACTACATGACCTTCTGAAAGGTAGATTCTGCCCCTCAGTCACACCTTGAAGACAGAGCCATTCCCAGCTGTTGCTTTTCCTGGAGAAGCAGGAAAGGCAGAGCACGGACCAAGCTGCCTCAGCACAGGCAGCTCTGCTGGCAGGACTCGCACAGGGCTGGTTACGTATCACACATCCCTGACCTTTAAAAACCCTCAAGGACTTCCCAAATTGTGTCAGTCCCTGATCAGCTGACGCAATCACATTTCACTTGGCTACAGAGGGGGGTGCTGGGTGGAGATGTCACTTCTCCAGCGCAAGAGCTGAGGTTGCACAGCACAAACTAAGCCAAGTTACAGAAGGAGTTGCTCCTCTGGGCTCAGTGCTCAGCCAGAGAGGGTTTCCCATGGTTTGCCAAGATCTGGGCTTCCCTCGTGTCTGGAAGCAGGTGCTGGGTCACTCAACATCTCCTGGGGGCTGAGAGGCCACGGGAGTTCCAGGGCACCAGTGCTGAGCCAAGATCCCACTGAAGAACTGCTCTGACCCAGAGAGCTCCTGGTTCTGACCCCCTTCCTGGGGGAAACAGGGATGTTTGTACTGGAGCAGTCTCCTGGGGTTGATGCCAGGGATTGATGCTGCAGTCCCTGGGGCCAAAAAAGGAGACACCTTCCACTATCCCACGTTTCTCCAAGCTCCATCCAACCTGGCCTTGGACACTTGCAGGGATCCAGGGACAGCCACAGCTTCTCTGGGCACCCTGTGCCAGGGCCTCACCCCCCTCATCATAAAAACCCTCTTATTGTATCTCTTGTACCCTGACACTCCATCGCCGCTTGTTCTCTCCCAACAGGCCCTGTCCCTAGGGAACAAACCAGTGTGCAGCAACCCCTGCCCTGCACGGGGCACCAGAGATCCCTGGGGAACAGGACCCTGGCAGGACTGGGGACACCCATCCATCCATCCATCCATGCATGCGTGCATCCATCCATGCATCCCTCCATCCCTCCCTGCACAGGTGAAAGGAATGTCTCAGAATGCTGAGCTCTCCCCAGGCACGGCGCTGTGCCGTGGCCCTGCAGAGCCCCAGCTCGGGCGTTACTCGCTCCATTAGGCTCCTGCCTGGCACAAACTGATGGATAAATGGCAGAGGAGGGTGGTCCTCTCACTCTGAGCTGCTGAGGAACTCAGGTGGCTGCAGGTCAGTGCAGATCCCATGTCTGGAATATGCAGAGGAGATGGAGAGGGAAAATAGCTGTGCCTGGCAGCTGGAAGAATTGGGATCTTCCCTTGCATCCAGCTGCACCTTTCCCTGTGAGCAAGTGGCTGTAACAGGCCTGATACAGAAACACTCCCAAACAGCCCAGGATCCACTGCTCCCTGTCCATCTCTGAGTCCCTGCAGTTTAGCACTGGAAATAGAAGCTCTAGGCTGTCAGAAATTGAATTCAAGCCCCACATTCCTCAGTCACCTTCAGAAACACCCCCAGATTTTAGCAGGGTGCCAAGGCAGACCCTTCACCATGCCCAGGGGCACCACTGCTCAGTCATGGACAGACCACATCCTTGGCAGCATCCCTTGGTGCACATGGAGACACAAATGCCAGCAAAAGGGGTGGAGGATGGGGGAATGCACTGAGGGAAGAGCAGTTGCCTGCCTGGCAGCACCGAGACTGTG
Organism: Corvus brachyrhynchos; assembly: GCF_000691975.1. Taxonomy (NCBI): domain Eukaryota; kingdom Metazoa; phylum Chordata; class Aves; order Passeriformes; family Corvidae; genus Corvus; species Corvus brachyrhynchos. The sequence continues at coordinate 4,727,240 of NW_008236184.1, forward strand.
CCTGGTGCAGGAGCACAGCAGAGGAGCAGCACCCTGAGAGCTGCGGCATCTCCCCACAGGGAATCTTGAGGTTCAGCATTCCTGGGGAGCACCTGGGGCACAGCAGCGTCTGGGGGCCAGTTCAGCATTGGGGCACAGCACCCACAGCCCCCTGGGACCTCCCTGATCCCAGCAATGCGCAGTGCACCAAATACTCCAGCAAAATGCCTGGGGCTCAGTGTCAGACAAGGCAGCAGAGAGGCACTTCAGATGAGGAGGGAAGGAAAAGAGCAATCACCTTTGGGGCAGCCCCTGGTGGTCTTTTCCTGCTCTGGGCAGTGCAGGGCTGTCGTCCAGCAATGCCAGCCTGAGTGAGATCCTGCTCCTGCTCCTGCTACTTCTACTGCTCCTGCCAGGGCGGGCTGGGTGATGGGGGGCTCAGCTCTGCCCCGCCGATGAGAGATGCTCCTCCAGGGAGACCATTCCCCAACAGCTCCTCCAAACCCAGCCCCACACAGGGACACCAAGCTCTAGGGTGTCACCAGCACCCCTGGCCCAGTGCCATTGCACACCACAGCTGTGGGCAGGCTGTGTTTTTGGGGTCTGGTGTAAACCAAAATGATAATTCAGGGAGAAAACAGCACTGTATGAAAAGCTTTCCAGTGCCCTCTCCAACAAATGTGTTTATTAGTATTAATTACAGTGAAAATCCCACGCCAGCCAGGGTGATGGAACATGGCATTAACCAATTAAAAGATAAAAATTTGATGTCCTGGCCTGTGACCCCACACTCTGGAACATGCACAGGCACCACCACGTCCCCCAAGGAGTGAGGAGCACGAGCATCCTTCAGTGCAGGCTCTGCTCCTGCTGACACCCTGCTGCAAGTTGTTATCTGCCAGCACCAGACCTTCAGCTTTATTGCAGTGATGATGTTTACATTGCACAGGAGTGGCTTGAATTGCATGAAGGCACTGCTTGGCTCCCAACCAGAGATTTACACCCTGCTCGGTGCCTGCAGCAGCCTCTGGACAGCACCTCGTCCTCCCACTGTGGGTCTGGGGGGACCCTGCCTGGCCCTGCCACAGGACCCTGCTCCTCAGGGTGTCAGTCTGTCCATCCCAGTGCTCCCATTCCATGGCCCTGCTCCTCAGGGTGTCAGTCTGTCCATCCCACAGCTCCCATCACACCAGACCCTCTGCAGTGGGTGCTGAGGGCAGGGCCAGGGTCCAGCTGCTCCACAGGGATGGCAAAGCTGAGGCTTTGTCCTCAGAGCTGCTGATCCAGAACCACTCTCCGTCCTCACTCCTGACTCTATCCTCCCTTGCAGCCCCTTCCCAAGGAACACCAGCTGCATCGGGGCTGTTAATGCTGATCCCTGACATGGAATTTTATATTAAGGAAGGTTCTGCAGAATCCTCCCCAGTCTGACATTCCAGGACAGGAAATCCCAGCTCTGGCACAAGCCCAGAGGAGCGGCGTGTGCAGTGCCACATAGAACAGGTGACACCTCCTCCTCTGGTGCAAATTCCCTCATGTCTGATGGAAACCTCGCAGCCACAGCCACTGATGGGGGCAGGAGTCGGGTGGGTTTATAGGAGCACTTCACTGCTGAAGCCAGGCTTGGAAAACACCCAGCAGGATGAGGGAATGCTGCCTGCACACCGCAGGAGTCACGGCTGGACAAGCTCCTCTCTGTGTGACATGGTGTGAGCGCACCGAGAGCGGCTGCGGAGCCCCGGGGCTGGAGAGGTCCTATCCCACCTCAGCACAGAGGAGGGGAGCTGCAGGTACATAAATCTGGCTGTAATTGGGGAAACACATCGGAGACTGCGATAAAGAAAAGCCTCAGGATTACCAGAGGCTCGGGAAAGGCGCTGCTCGGGAGATCAGCCCCTCAGCTGCACAAAGGCAAATTGAGTCAGACAAAAGCGCTCTCGTGGTTTATATTCTTAAGATGGTATCGAATTCGTTACAAAGATGGAACAGCGGGAGGTGTAATTTACCCATTCCATGCAAGCACTGGGTATTCTGCAACAGGGTAAATTGATATATAGAGCTGGGAGGCACCACAGTGCTCCAAGAGATTATTTATTGACCTGGAGAGGGCAAAGCCTCAGTGGGGAAAAGGTGGGTCCAACCTGCCCCTGCAGCCCCCAGCACCAAGAGCTGGGGCAGGGAGAGGATGCCCAGGGCAGTGGTGGCTTCCTGGACAGCCTCTGGTAGGGCACAGCTTGGCAGTGGGTGGCACGTGGCACTTTCTCATCGCAGATCATCATTTCTGTTAAGATAACCCCCAGCTATGGAACAGCACTTCAAAATAAGGCTTTGAAGAAATTAAATGGATTAAAACATTCTTTTACAACAAACTCTACCCTGTGAGCGTAGTGAGGCCCTGGCACAGGGCAAAGGGCCTCCCCACCCTCACAGGGAAGGATTCCTTCCCAATATCCCACCTAACCCTGCCCTCTGGCAGTGGGAAGCCACTGCCCTTTGTCCTGTCACTCCTGGCCCTTGTCCCAAACCCGTCTCCGCCTTCCCTGCTGTGGGATGCTGCCCTTTCACGGGAGCACAGACCCATTTCTTGCAAACGCTCCCTGTGTCAGCCGAACACGCCCTCTCCAGCTCTTTCCCACCAAAGGTAATTACCTTAAGAGCTCATTACGACCACAGGATGTGCGGCTGCTGCCTGGAAATCGTGCTCTATTTTTATCCCACCAGAGTAAAACGTGGCAGATTGACAGGAATTGTCCCTCCGGCAGGAAGGCAACTGGCTTGTTACAACTGACTTTCTTTTGCTGAAAATAAGTTCCTGTCCCTCCTGAGCAGGTGAGACACCCCTGCTGACCTGGCCCCAGGTCCAGCACGGCCCGTGGTCCTCTGGTGCATCCTCCCACAATTCCAGCTGCGTGGGCAAGGACAGGATGACCCCCACAGCCAAACCCCTCCTCGCCCAGCCAGCACCCACAGGTATCCTGCATCCCAATCCATGGGCTGCACGAGCCACCAGCACCTGGAGTGCCGTGCAAAGCCCCTCCTCACACTAAGGAGCTCTCTAGGAACAGACTCCATGGATCCTTCCTAAATCCCAGCCATAAACCTGCCCCCCATGATGCCTGGCCACTGCAGCCACCCCCACGGCTGGGCAGATGCTCTCCAGATTCTCTCCACAAGCAAAAGCAGAATAGGAGGATGTCAAACATGCTTAAAATGTGTATGGATTGCAAGGTCATAAATATTTGAAGGGGCTGAGTGAATCTGTTCTAACGCTGTACTAAGCTCCACTGCCCCTCAGCCCTTCCCTTGGCTGGGATGCCAATCCTTGTGGCTCACTGACTATCCAAATGAAGACCAGGACAACTGCAGCACTTACGGAAGGAGCTCTTCTGGCCTCTGTAGTTTATCAGAGGTTTTTTTTTCCCAAGCACATCTGAAAGAAGCCATAAGCACTCACCCTTCCCATGCCTGCTCCATGTAAGGCTTCTTTCACACCAGGCTGCTCACTTGGAAGAGAGCAGCAGCCAAACAGCACCATAATTCCTTTGCCTGGACACTGAGAAAACACCAGGAATGGGAATTGCACAGCTCCTTCGGGAACACTGACACACTAACACTCAGCACAGGGTACACCAGCACCAGTCTGCCCAGGAAACTGCCATGGATCATGGAATCATGGAAGGATGTGGGTTGGGAAGGACCTCAAAGCTGATCCTGTTCCAACCCCCTGCTATGGGCAGGGATCACCTTCCACTATCCCAGCATGCTCCAAGCCCCGTCCAGCCTGGCCTTGGACACTTCCAAGGATCCAGGGGCAGTCACGGCTTCTCTGGGCACCCTATGCCAGGGCCTCCCCACCGTCACAGGGAACAATTTCTTCCCAATATCCCATCTAATCCCGCCCTCTGGTAGTGGGAAGCCATTCCCCCTTATCCTGTCTCTCCAACCCTTGTCCCCTCCAGCTCTCCTGGAGCCCCTTTAGGCCTTGGAAGGGGCTCTCAGATCTCTCCCAGCCCCTCTCCATGGCAGACGGGCTCCAGCCTCCTTTAGACAAGTGGAGAAGGATCCAGCTTGTGTTATGATGACAAATGAAACAGGCAAAAGCAAACCCTCAGTAAGTACATAAATAACCCCCTTGGCACTGGCTTTTGGGATAAATAAACACACAGCTCTACCCTGCCTCGGTGGCACAGACCTGGGGAGCTCTGGAGGAGCCCCAGAGCCCAGGAGTCAGGAGGAGGCTGCTCTGGACTCACTCCAGTGGGACACAGCTCCTTGTTATCATTCCAGAGGCTGGACATGAAGCTCCAGCCCGATGTCCCCAGAGCAGCAGTGGGGCAGTGGGGATGAGGGCAGCTCCCAGGCAGTGGCAGTGTCCCCTGCCTGCCATCAGCCCTGTTCCTCTGTTCCCATGGCAATCCCTGGCCTTTCCAGCTGCACTCAACGTTGACTTCTCCACTCTCTCCATAGAAATCCGTGGAACAAAGCAAAAGAGACGAATTAGGCAGTGTGTGTGCGGGGTCAGTCACTCCTTCAGGCTGATTTATGGTGCCCCAAGACCTGCACAGAAGCCAAGGCTGGAGCCTTTCTGGGCGGGTTTTTACTTTATCCACGTCTCATGGAGACTGCACAGGGTGTAAAACCCCAGCCCACCTGAACCCCCCTCCTGACCCTCCTGTGTGTCCCACAGGCACCACGGCCACCAAGCCACTGCCACCCCCGAGGCTGTGCCTGCTGGAGGTGGCACTTCTCACCGGGGATGAGGAATAGCAGACACACCAGCTTAGGGAATGGGAAGCGTCGT
>NW_008236184.1:4732041-4740633 GCF_000691975.1 Corvus brachyrhynchos
CCGTGTAATAGGACCAGTTAGGAGTGAGGGAAACACCGGCTCCCTCAGTGCTCCCTGCTGCTCCTGCAGTGTGCTTGCCCTAGGACATGAGCAGGACGTGGCAGGGCCCATCAGCTCCTGGATACAGAGATTAACTGTGTCCCAAAAACACATGTCTTGGGAAGAGCCCAGCAGAGCTGGGAATTACACACCGCCCACAGAAGTTCCAAACTGAATCAGCCTAAACTGCCTCAGCCATCGTTCCCCATTACACTCAATGACATCCCGGAACAAAATTCCCTGTGTTAATTACAAAGCCCTACGGAAATAGGAGCGCTCTCCTCTCACTGGCTCTGAGAAAAGCCTCAGCCTGTTCGCTGTGGGTTTATTCAATTCCAGGGGACTTTGCCCAGGTGCCCGTGTGCTCCTGCTGGCAGCAGGAAGCATCCCAGGAGCCAGGGAGGAGCCCCTGTCAGTGTCATTTACAGCTTACCTCGTTGGATTAATTTTGTATTGGCACCTTACTCATGTCCAGAACAAAGCCCAGATGTGAAGCTGGGGTTCCCAGCGAGGACCAAGGCTCCATGAAGGGAATGTGCTTCCGCCTGGAAGCTTGGCAGGGCACAGCCCTGCTGAGCTCCCTGTACAGCCCTGAGCACCCTCAGCTTCATCAAGCCCCACATGAAGAAATCTGTCACCGAAGCAGAAATCACAGGCAGAAAAAAGCCCCATCATGTGCTCAAGGAGTCGCTCCCAAGAAGCAGTGACAGGCTGGGGAATCATTGCCTGCCGGTTTGGGGGTTTATAACAACCTGCAAACGGGAACGATGCCAACCTGTTAACACACAGGGAATAAACGCTGGGGGAGAAAGGAAAGACAGCAGTGACAAGGGCCAGAGGGAGAGAAGCCCAGGAGAAGAGCCTTAATATTGAGAAAGAGCACGGGATCACTGAGATTTAGGCTGGGACTTGGTCCAAGAGAGCACCTTGGGCAGGAGGTCTGACAGAACCACAGCAAGGGCCGGAGCCAAGGCTCAGTTCCACGGTGCCACAGGGATCACGAGTGTCCCTGTACAGATGGAGTAGGATGGGCTGGCACAGCAGTAATGCTCCCAGTTCCCATCACACCTTCATTGCCCTGGTCCTGTCTCACTGTCACTCCAACCCCAGCCCTCTTCTCTGTTCCTGTGTTTCTGCTGTCCTCACATCTCTTCTTTTTCAATGGCCACAGGAGCTCCAGGTTTGAGGTCCCAAAAACACTCTGTTCTCATTCCATATTTCCTTTGGAAAGCCATTTTTACTTGCAAGCCAGAAATATTAGTCAGCAAACTATACAGTGAAAAGCTAATGAGAACTAGATCGATTCATGAAAAGTACCTGCTCAGCAGATTTATTATTATTTTTCAAACACAAGTCTATTGGATTCCAGCTTTTTTTCTCCCAGTCCCAATATACTTCCCATTCCATGAGTTAAGTGTATAAGGGATAGTTGCAATTGCTACAAACTACCTGATCTATATATCCTTAAAGCCTCTTTCCAGCTCCAGAATGGCTGACTCAATTTTTGTCAATTTTTATTAAAAAAATCCCCTATAGGCAGCTGGATGGATATTTCCTTTGGGATTCCAGCCTGTGTTCCAGGGTAAGAGTCAACACAAAACAGCCACTATAAACCCTCTGAAAAACACAAGCCCCTCATCGATGTGACAGATATGCCACTATAATTAACATCTTTGGTAACAGACATTATGCAGCCAAAATATTCTATTTCCAGCTGCAGCATTGATCAGATCCTGACATCCCACATTAATGAACGGAGACCTCACTGGCTGTGGAAGCTGCTGTTAATTATCATGGAGAAAAACACCTTGATTGTCTGGTGAGATGCCAGTACCTGCCGGGGACTGGCCCACCTGGGTTTTCCTCCTGACCCAGCCCAAGGGTTTGTCTCTGCTCAGGAGTCCAGGGCTCATGTTCTTTACTGTGAGACAGGAAAGATTAAAATACATGTGAACCTTGAATTTCCAGTGAGCTTCTCAGTGCAGAGAACTGGCACTCCCAGGGCAGGAAAATGGGACTCAGCCTTTGCTTGGCTCCGGTGGGATCGTGGCCGGCTGGGAGCAGAGGGAGGCTCCCAGCTCAAACAGCCAAAGAAAGTATGTTAAAATTATTATGGCAAAATTATTCTGATAAATCATCAGGGTAGAGCCAGCCCATGGCTCTGAGCCCTGCAATGCCCGCACCTCTCCAGGAGGAATTTCCTAACCTTTCCATATTCCCCACACAAAGTACATTGTAAAGAACCAGGAAGGTTTTCAGTCTGTTCCCTCGTGTGCAGAGGAGCTGTTTCCATTTACATCAACTTTCCTGGCCAGGACCAAAGACTGGACAACTTGGGAAAACAAACACTCCCTGGTTTCCATAAGGAGGGCTGGGATCATCCAGTAATGGACATGCAGAGTTGATCCCGTGGTTTGAAATACAGCCCTGCCCCACCAAGGGGTTACATAAAACCAGCCCCGCTGCCGTGGCAGCGCAGCTCTGATGGGGATCGGCCACGACAGCTGCTTACTTTGCTGAGGAAAATCAGATTTTCCTGGATTTTACCCCCGAGTCCCTCCCAGATAACAAGCTGGAGGAAGCACAATGGCATCTTGTATTCTGTGTGTGAACAATTAACCAAGTTCCTCATGAAATTTCAGCTGCCAAGTCACTTCTACAGACAAAGACAGGAGCACTGGTGGAGGTGATGTGCTTGGAGGGTAATTAATACCCAAGTGTAATTAAGGGCAGAGCAGTGCCTGCAGCTTTAGAAGGGGAAAGCAGGAGGGACAAAATGCCCAGCTGCCTCCCAGGATCCCATCGGATCATTCCTCCACACTTAGAGAAATCCTGGTTTTGCTTAGAAATAAAAAGAGCTTTTCTGCACCAGCACCTGAAGCGCATTCCCACACCTGCCCCTGGCCCTTCCCAGGAAAACATCAGACTCAGGACCAGGCACTGTTTGCAAATAGAATTATCAAATCCTGGGATGGTTTGGGTTGGAAGGGATCCTTAATGGTCATCCAGCCCCACCCCTGCCATGGGCAGGACACCTTCCACTGCCCCAGGGTGCTACAAGCCCCTCCAACCTGGCCTTGGACACTTGCAGCGATCCAGGGGCAGCCACAGCTTCTCTGGGCACCCTGTGCCAGGATTTCAGCACCCTCATGGGGAGGAATTCCTTCCCAATATCTCACGTATCCCTGCCCTCTGGAAGGAAACACACTTCCAAATGTTTTCTTTTCTGGAGAGGAAGGAGCTGATCTCCAGGATTTGGGCAGAAGAGCTGGCACATCTCCTGCCAGTGCTGCTCACCTGGCTTCTGCCCCAGCATCCTCTGGCATCCTGACACAAGCCACGCAGGCACACATGCCGCTGGGTGACACATTTAATGAGATTTCATGTAATTTCTAATTTTTTTGTTTTTATTTTCTAGGAGTGCCAGTGTTCCACAGGCTGACAGAGCACGGCTCGGCGTGCTGGCCGTGACATGTGGCGCTGGGGACGTTCCCTCTGCCGTCCCAGCCTGCTCAGCCCAGCACAACAACAAAAAGCTTTCGTGTCCGTGAGTCCCAGAGAACATGTTCCCACACGGAGCTCACGTGCTCCCACCCTGCTGCCCTTCACGCTCCTCTTCCTCACTGAGCAGAAAAGCTCTGGCTGCCACAGGGCTCCTGCAGGGAGCAGCAACCTTGGGCCGTGCTGCTCCGTCCTGTGAGCGGCTGCTCCCGCCCCGGGCATGGAGCCTGCCCTGGTTAAGGTGGTGTTCTGCTTTGGTGACAGCTCCAAAAATGCTCCAAGTGTGGATTCCTTCCTGTGGTGACCAAGGATGGTGGGTTTGCCTTTCTTCTGGGCCTGGGCAGCAGCTGGCAGAGCTCTGCTGGCATGGGCTGGAGCACAAGGAAAATGTCTCTTGGGGTGACAAAGGTGCCACATAAATAAGACTTCAGAGACTAACCAAGTGCTGCAGTGGATGTAACACTGATGGGAATGCAAGGGGAGAATCCACAAATCAGGATAGGATATATTTTCCTGAGTTCTAAAGCTGCCAATAGGCTGGTAGGAAAAACCAGAAATAAGTAACTACTAATCCTGGCAGAGGAGGGCATTTAGCCTCACCCTTGGAGCGACCTGATCTGGTGGGAAGTATCCCATGGCAAGGGTTTGGAACAAGGTGAGCTTTCAGGTCCCTTCCAACCCAAACCATTTCATGATTCTATGATTCAATGATCCTTTCCAATCATCCCCCAGCCCTGGCACGACAAACTCTGGCCCAAGGTAACCACAGCATCCCTGCACCTGTCAGAACCTGCTGCCATCTCCCCTGTGCTGTGCAAGAGCCACAGTCCCTGCAGACACTCACTGTGGACACATCAGCCTCACAGCAATTCCAGATCATCAACAAGAAATTGCTCCCCTACTGCTGGAATAATTTACCTCAGAAACACTTAAAATAAAAGAATTTGACCTGAAACCTTATTTGCAGAAGCAACTCCAAAGCTTGCTGTAACTAAACAATAATTGTGTTTTCTACCCACAAACAAGTGGCCGATGGCAGTGGAAATGTTCAGGGCTCTGCCACAGTCCCCAGCCTGACCCCAGGCTAACGAGGGATTGTCTGTTCTCCACAAAACTGATGGCAAATAAACCCCAGCACTTCCCTCACAGCAAACCCTGCTTGTTCCCAGCCTTCTCAGTAACACATGTCATTTCTAACAGGTGACAGCAGGGCCATGCTTTCCCTGCCTCTGGAAGCCAGGAGCGTGGTGATTTCCAGGGATTGCTCGGAGCCGCAGCTCCTGTTTCGGTGGGAGCACGTGTGTGCTCTGCTCCGCTGTTGGGATTCCCACCAGCCCCCCACACCCCTTGCTGGCCGTGGGACACAGGACAGTGCCACCATCCCCAGCAGGTTGAGGTGTTGAGGAAACCACAGGGCTGGATTTTGCCCACTGACAAATTCCCTCCTCACATCGCATGACACAAGCCATCCTCGAACATGAAGGGCCCATCAAGGAGCCACTCCCTGAGCCAAGTGGCAAAACCCTGGCACAGGGTACCCAGAGAAGCTGTGGCTGCCCCTGGGTCCCTGAAGTGTCCAAGGCCAGGTTGGACACTGGGGCTTGGAGCACCTGGGTCAGTAGAAGGTGTCCCTGCCCATGGCAGGGAGTGGAACAGGAGGGGCTTTAAGGTCCCTTCCAACCCACACCATTCCAGGATTCTATGATGCCACACACCCTGGAGAGGACCCCCACCCTTGCATGAGCTGGGGAGGAGTTTCCACAGAATGAGGGCATCTCCAGCAGGGCCCTGCCCACCACCACTGATGGCATCTCAGTGAGGGTCTTGCTCCCTACAGAGTCCTTGTCCACTCCATACACGGCTTCCAGGAGAAGCCAGCTGCGATATTTCAGCGACAAAACAGATGTGCCAGGTCGGAGAGGGATCACAGGAGCTTCCAGTGCCTCTGGTCCTGTATGGGGCAAACCAAGGCATCGTGTGAGTCCTGGCGCTGCCAGCACACTGCCATCGACGTCATCCCCGTGTCCACAATCCCTCTGGGCTCCTGGAGCCTGACTCAAAAATTAAAAATAAGTGGGCTGCTCACAGCACTTTCAGTATTCCCCAGACACCTCAAAAAAAGCCTCCTGCTGCACATTACCTAATTCTAACATGACAGAAGGAGCGAATTCCTTTTTCATGGTGCTGTGGTACGCATCTCTCTCCAATGGCATCTGTGTGTGTGTGCACGAGCATGTGGACATCTATATCCAGATCTGACTCTATGCCTATATTTGCCTTCAACGTCTTCCACAAGAAAGTGATAAGCAAAGTAGTTCTGTCAGGAAATTGGCTCCTGAGAGGGGAATAGCCGGCGGGTTCACAGCAGGTAATGTTGTAAAACAGGTATGAAAAGTGAACAGAAAACAGACATTTCGGCTGGCAGAGAAAGAACAGCAATAGAAATATTTTCCACAGGTTTTCAAAACAACCTGGGGTTTTGCTCCCATTGAAATGTGAATGAATATTGTCCCCCGTTTTCAGCGGACATTTAGTGGATGTTTTCCTCAGCTGCCTTCTGTATCTTTTGTATTTAAAATTATATTGTTGGACATAAATTTAAGAGGAAAAGGAGACAAAATGCTCTGCTTTGACTGCTGTTTTCCCTTCAAACTCATTGTGCATTTCAGGCACTTTCCTCCCAAGCCTACAAAACCAAGTGTATGGAAATGCTGGAGCCAGGGGCGAAGGAGCTGCCCCACCAGCACAACTCATGGAGACACAGCTGAGCCAGAACCATGGGTTTCTGCTGCAAACACATTTCCAAGGCTATGAATAAAAACATGACTTTGAACAGCCAACAGCAAAGCTGTGGTAATGCTTTCAGCCTCCCTGGGACCCGCAGCCCGGAGAACCCTGTGCCCACTGCAGCCCAGCCCCCAGCCTGGGTCTCCCCCCTGCCGAACCGAGCTGGAGCTGCTCGGGGCCACATGCCGCATTTCTGACAATGGGTTTGGCCCCGGTCCCCGTCCCCGCACTCGAGCTCCAGTATTAAGGGAAGGGAGGGCTCTGGGACAGACAGACACCAACAGCTCGGCACAGAGCCCCTGGTTTGTGGCGCTCTCGGAAGCGGGAGCGGCCTCTGTCCCCCCAGAGCGTCACCCGTGCTCGGGGCTGCAGAGCGGAGCCCCCCCCGCGGAAGCAGCGGTCTCCTAACCTACTTCCCGGGAAAAGCAATTGGAAACTCTCCGAAGATAAAAAGATAATGAACAAATAACCTTCACTGCCACAAACCGCCAGATTCCCCTTTGTGCTGCTGCCTGATATTAATGATCCTGTCAGGGCTCCTGAAGAACTTTGTGCTCCAAGTGGGAAACAGGGGGTTTGTCCCAGAGTGCAGCCAGGAGCTCGCTTTCATTCCTTCCCGATTTTATGCAAGAAAGTTCTAACATTCTGCATCTAAGAAACCATATATTTATTTTCTCATGTCTCCACGTTCCTGTCGTTCTACTGGGGTTTGAAACAAAATGCCACTGTCTTTTCAGGAAAAAGCTTGATGCATCAAGCAATGGCAAATCATTAATTATTTTGAGCCTTTTATGCCACCACTGACACCACAGTGAAGAATTTGAAACATTTCCTCAGACAAGCAACTCACTCACAGCAAACCACAGCATTGCTGGGTGTTTCAGAGCTCTTTTCATCCCGACGGCGCTGCAAGGAGCCTGGCCAGCAGCCTGCTCCACGTCCCTCCTGGAGACACGGAGCACGAGGGGTGGACGTTAAATTAAACACACAGCTAGACCAGCCCCTCACCATGGAGATGAGCAAAACGCCTTCAGGAATGGCTGCCCTTCTCTGTCAGGCCCCGCTCCCTGGGGACACGTCTCAGGACGGGTGTGAGCAGGGTCCCCACGCCCACAGGTGGCAGTCAGCACATGCCAAGGGATGAAGCAGGGATGGCACTGCTGCCTTCTCATACCTGATGGAGACCACACACAAACCACCACCTTTATTCCCTTAAAAGGTGCCTCTGTGGCCTGTGATACTGTTAAATATCAGCTTTTCCCAGACAAAAGATGAACATCTTCACATCCAGGCAGCTGCTACAAGTCCCCAAGTCCTGGCAGGGCTGAGATCAGGGCCCTGCTCGCTGGCAGACATGGACTGACCCCCGGGATCCAGCACAGACAGATGCTGGGACAACATCTTCCCTAAACCAGCAAACACTGGAATTCACAAGAAAACCTCACTACAAAAGGTGCCAACCCCGCTGCCCCGACCCATTGCACCGCAGTCCCTGTGCCCATGGCAATTCTGTCCCCCAACAGCATCTGGGGGGCCTCAGTGAGGAGACCTCCAGGCCCCTCTGCCTGCTTGGATGGGCTGCTCAGGAGTGAAAATTCAGGAAAAAAAGAGGAAGAATTCATCCCAGCTCAGACAATGAACTGCTCGTTCAACATGGGAATATGAACAAAGCAAATCTTGGATAATCACATAAAAAAGGCTTTATTTAGAAGCAGAATGCTCAGGTATTATCCAGCAGCACCAAACCCCTACTCACACACCTTCATCAAGCACAACCAGAGGTTTATTTTATGACAGGTTTAACCAATGCCATTATCTGAAATGTAAATAAACCCTCTTAAAATCAGCTCTGCCTCCGAGTGCTGCTTTCTCCTCCCCAGCAGTGAAGCCAGATGACCTGTCAGACAGGCCACACTCCAGGGAGGGCACAAAGCCCATCCTCATCCCTGCTGCCAGGGAGGACACACAGGCACAGCAGCAAAACCACAGGCACAAACTTCCAGCCACAGCTCCACTCCCAGACGTGTGCCCGGATCCAGAGCACTGCGTGTGAGAACCATGACTGCTGCTTCGGCCAGTTTCTCCGGATTTAAGCAAAAATAGAAAGACATAAATTACATCCAACAGGCGCAGAACCAGCCTGGGTGAGGAGACACTGTGGATCTCGGCAAGATGTGAAATCTCTGTGCTCGTGAGGGAATGACCTTCAAAACTCATTCAGAGCTCTCAGCCTGCGCGGTGCCGGCTTCCTCACTTGCGAGACAT
>NW_008236184.1:4740653-4741785 GCF_000691975.1 Corvus brachyrhynchos
CTATGTTCTCCCTAATTTTGCATGGACTATAAATACTTGGCTTATAAGGCAGCATGAAAGCAAGCGAGAGCAAGCATTTAAGTGGGGTAACCTTGCTTGTCAGGGTAGCAGGAGCAAATTCTTCATCCCTCAGGTCATGCATGCTAAATACCAGGATTCCCTGTTTACTATGCTACACATAAAATATCAACCAGAATATGGGACCAAGTAGTATTTTCTCTTTAAAAAAACCGACATACAAAATGACGACACCTTGTCAAATTGTCTTAAGGGCAGAAAATCCAGATTTTTCTGAACTGCTCTGCCCACACTTTCTCTCCCAAACTACAGTTTCCCATTTAATTTCTATTAAAAACAACCTCTGAGAGACGAATTAGTTTGGCTTATGCAAAATAAACTGGGCTGCTGTTCGAGCTGTTTACTGGGTCACACTTTACAACCCCGGTGGGGGAGGTGAGCCAGGACTGGCAGCGTTACCACCATTCTTCAGTGGTATTTGCACAAATCACCCTATTTATCAATTTTAGACTGTTTAAGCCAAAATGACGGTGCCTCCCATAGCCTGCAGCACCCTTGGTAACCGTCCTTTGGCATTATCACCAAAAGCAGGTTTGTGCCTGTAAATGAAAGGATGTTCACCCCTCCTTGGCATCACAGGGCAGGGAGAACTGGGGGTCCCCGAAGCTGGAAGGTGGGAGCTGTTGCTATTGACGTGTTGAGTCACCTTTACTCAAAACTCTGCCCCGAATTTTCCATCGCCCACGGGCTGGGCTGGGGCCAGCCGCCTCCAGCAGCAATCCCCGCGCGTGCGGCTCCGCACAGGTTTTCGTGAGCTCCCTTGCAAGGATGATGCTAATGGCAGGAATGAAGCGCAGCAGCAGCCGGAGCCAGGGATGCTTCTCTCATCCCCCGGTCACACGGTCCCGGTACCGGACTAGCTCCAGCGGAGCCCGGGAGTGCGTTTCCCTAGTTTTCAGCAATACGACACATCCCACGACATCTGCGCGCTGAGCGATGTCCCTCGCAGCCCTGGCAGCAAAGGGACAGCGGCTGAGGGGCGACGGCCCCGACCACGGGTCCTGGCCCCGGTCCCGGTCTCTCCCGGCACGGGGGCGCAGGGGGCGGCGGATGC
>NW_008236184.1:4743021-4775583 GCF_000691975.1 Corvus brachyrhynchos
GAGCATTGCCAGGGATGTCGAGCAGGGTCGGACATGTGGCAGGAGGTACCCGCACCCCAGACCCCCTGATCAGAGGGGCAGGGGCTGCCCCAGGGACTCTGTGTCCCCAAAGACAGCAGGGGACTGGGCACGACCCAGCAGGCCCGCAGGTCCCTGCCAAAGCACCAACTTGTGCCCAGCTCTCTTGTCAGAGCCCAATTCCATTACTAGGCTGGTATTCCCATGGAGAGCCGGCAGCTGCTGTGGTCCTTTGAGCAGAGCCAAACAAAGTGCCAACGTGGCCCCCAGGATATGAGCTTGACCCTTAGCGTTCATTTGTTATGGAAGGAAATCTTTAAATCTCTGGTTCTTGGACAAAATGGGCTCCAAGAGCCATCAGTGTTGATGGGATGTAGCTGGTGCTGCTCTGGGGAAGTGAAATACCTGGTGGCAGCATCAGCAGTGACCAGGGAGGATGGGAATGCAGCCAGCACTGCTGCAGGTTTCTGCCTCTAGCCCTGGCTATTCCCCTGCCTGGGTGTCACACTCCCCACTGCCATCCCCTGAGGCCCCACCGAGAGGTGCAGCAGGGTTCCCCACACACCTTGGTCCCCCCCACACTGACAAATACCCAAATCAAACAGGCCACAGTGATGACACTTGTTAAGCTGTCCCCAGTCTATTCCACTGCACCACAGGCCCTGTTCCTACTGCACCTTCGTGGCTCAGCTCTTCTTTGCCTGGAGGCTCACCTCTGTCCCCTCAGCTGCGTTCCCAGGCTGCAGTGCAGCTCCCATCCTCCCCTCAGGAGCACCAGCCTCCATGAACCACAGCTGTCCAGCTTTTCCGCATACTCTCTCTGCTCCAGCTTTGCTCATTCTCTGCCTTCCCAGCCAGAAAGATGGTTTACAGAGCCATATTCCTCACCTTTCTCAACCATTCCCACCAGCCCTTCCAGATCACTCCTGGCTGCAGGGCAGCATCTCTCCGTGCCCTTCTTTCCAGCCCCCATAGAAGGGACAACTGCTCTCAGGCCAGTGGCTCTCCAGGCTCTCCTATCCCTGACCCACCGTTTCTGCTGTAGGGAGCTGACACTCCGGTGTGCGGGGTTGGGATCCTTTAAGATCCTACAGTTCAAGGGCTGTCTCATGATGGGCCATGAGAGATGAGTCTCCCCCAGCCTGTCCCCCATGCCCAGCCAGGCTGGCTGTGCGAGGGCTGCCTGTCAGGCCGGACAACCCTCCGTGAGCCTTGTGCCCATGGAGGGACCACTGAGGATTACGCTTGATTATCTCAGCGTCCAACAGGCCATTAATCCGAATGTCCAGTTAATGTAAAGGACAGAGTGGGAACACAACGTTGCAGGCAGTAGTGCTGCAGCAGTGAGACAGTGGGAACACCCTGGGAAGGACATTATCCTGCAGAAAAAATGTCAGCAGAGCCAGCGACTTGGCCTGTGTGGGATGTCTGTCGGGAGGCTGGATCCTGCAGCTCCTAGGACCATGGGCTGTGCCCGGCACGTTGTCAGGGGCGTGATGCCGAGCCTGGAACAACAACGGCGCTTTTCACAGCCACGGCCCCGCTCCTGAACCATCTGGGCACTTGTACAAAGATGCTTGTATTCACCAAAGTAGCTGCTACTTTGTCATGGATCCCACTCTGCATAAATTGTTCATCTGCCTCCGAGCTCCCCTTCTGAACCAGCTGAGCTGTTGCTGAAGAATGGGATCCTCGGCGCTGGCAGGTGCTGCTTTCAGTGCGAGCAGCCGGGGCTGAGCCAGCTGAGCAGTTTAATGAGCTGCATATTCATGGCAGCCCGGCTGTGCCGAGCCTCTGCCTGGGCCACGGCGCCACTGCAACTTTGTTTCTCCACCCAGGGAACAGTTTTGTTGAGGTTCCAGTTTTCTGCATTTTTTCCTCAAGCCCCTCGCTGAGGCAGCACGGGAACCCCTTGGCTGAGTTCACCCCCCTCTGCTGCCTCTGTTGTCCTCAAAACAGGGAACATCACTGGAGCCCGACAGCTCCACGTTCCGCTCTCAAAATACCTGACAAGTTTTCCACATAGCGTATCAAAGGCTGGCAGATGCCTTTATAAAAGTACTCTCTGTTTGCAGCTTTGATCGACAAGAATGCACTTTTCATGAGTAATGTCTTTTTCTTTCCATTTTAATAATTTATACTGTAAATCCGACAAATTCTCCCGATTTGGATTCTCTGTCACTTGCAGTTTTGAGCTAAAAAATTCAAAATGCAGCTTTCCAAATGTAAAGTGAATTCTTAGCTGTGTTTGTTTTCCAGCAGGTTAAATTTAATTCAGAGAGTTGCACAGGCTGCCCAGAGAAGTTGTGGCTGCCGGTTCCCTTGAAATGTTCCAGCTCCTGGACAGGGCTTGGAGCAACCTGGGATAGTGGAAGGTGTTCCTGCCCATGGCAGGGGCGGGATAAGATGAGATTTAAGGTCCCTTCCAACCCAAACTATTCCAGGATTCTGTGATTCTATGCTTTCAATAGAAAATTCTGTACATAATCCATGTATTTACCATCGATTACAATTTGTCACCCACAGGCAGCTGCAGCTCTGAGAGCAGAACAGGTGTACGTGAGGTGTGGAGAACAACACGTGGGTGTTGCCCAGGTAAGGCTGGAGCAGAGCCCAGGGATGCCGAGTGCTTGGCTTGGGGGCCTGGCTGGGGACTGCAGCCAGCAGCCACAGGGGTAAAGGATGGCTGCTCATCTTTGAATTATCCAGATGTTGTAAGCAATAACTACTTCTTGTGCTGAAATGACCAAAACACAGCCCTCTGCTCTCAGGGGTACTTCTTGTTTGGGTGCAGCCTGCTCTGTTTGGACACCTTTGGCATTTCCTGGAGCTGGAAGCAGGGCTGTCAGCTCTGCTTTGCCTTTCAGCAGGTACCTGCATCTGAAATTATATAAACCCACTGTTCTCAGCATCTGAGCTCCAACACGAGCCAGCACTGCCGGATGAGATGTCAAAGTGGGGCCCAGCTCTCAGGGCTTGCCTGTAATTCAAGTGGTCAACAGTGCTGTCAGCATTACCATCAGCCTTCCAAAGCAGCTGGATTCGTCCCCGGGCAGCTCTCCAAGCTGCCTGACCCATCATTCACCACCTCACGATTGCTTTCAGCTTCCTATGCACTGAGAATTGATAGGAACAAAGCCCAAATTATTTCTTATTCCTTAATTACTTTTTTTTGATTAAAAGGTTTGGAAAAGGAGACTGAACCTCTTCTCGAAAGAGGCTCACCTGGCTATTGCAACCAGCCATGGAGCTCCTTCTCATCCACCTGCCCTGGATCGGGAATAAATGTCTGTCACCTCTTTATGCAATATTTTCCTACGATAATGAATAATTATAACACTATGGCAACGGTCAAGGGACTCACCACTGGCTCCTGGCCAGTTTTAGCACTGCAGGCTGGTTCTAGATAGAAGATCTTTCCAGGGGGTGCAGCAGCGGGAGCTCTGCCATCAGGTCGTGTTTGGCGACTGTGGAAGCCCTTTAGCAATTGTTTGTGCATCTTTCACCCTCAGCCGGGCACTGAGGGCCATGGGGAATATGTGGACCAGCACCTGAGTTGTCTCCTCCAGCCAAATTAGGTCAATAAATTGTGGTTACTTAGGCTCAGATGCTGTCCCTCAGACACAGGGACAAAGAAAGGTGAGGAAAGGAGGAGACAAAGTGAGAGAGAAAGAGAAGAGAAGGGGACAAGGGAGGAGAAGAGGGTGATGAGGATGGAAGTCAAGTGTAAGAGGGCCAGGAGTGAAAGGAGGGACTGGAACCATCTCAGCAACCTCCCCACGTGTACCCACAGGGGAATAAGCTGGAGCATCCAGCTTCCCAACTCCCAGGCATGTAAAATTTTAACCATAATTTGCAATTGTAACCAGAGGATAAAATTTCAGCATATTAAGAGGAGGTGGGAACCTGCAGGGCAATGCACATTAATTACTGCTGACATCCAGGGACAGGCTCATTAGACAGAGGCTCCTTCAGTTCTAGCACACAACTTCTGTCTTGAGGCAGATATTCCCGGGAGTAATTACAGAGCCTGTGCTGCTGGGCAGGTCAGAGGAGCCGACCACATCCACCTCGTCACTCCCCCTGGAGCTGCAGGGATGGATGAGAGAGGCTCTCGGGATGGGGAAGGGGCTGGGAAGAGCCCAGGAAGGAGCACGGGCAAAGCTCAGGGCCAGGAGTGACAAGACAAGCGGGAATGACTTCCCACTGCCAGAGAGCAGGGATGGATGGGATATTGGGAAGAAATTGTTCCCTGGGAGGGTGGGGAGGCCCTGGCACAGGGTGCCCAGAGCAGCTGTGGCTGCCCCTGGATCCCTGGAAGTGTCCAAGACCAGGCTGGATGGAACATGGAGCAGGCTGGAATAGTGGAAGGTGTCCCTGCCCATGGCAGGGGTGGGACAGGATAAGCCTTAAGGTCCCTTCCAGCTCAAACCATTCCAGGATTCTGATTCCATTATTGCACCAAATAATTCCAGATTAAGGCTCGTAATTGTCTGTTTTCACTTTGAAATACAGCAGAAACACTTAGACCTGACTCTGTGACTGTTCAAGTCAGCAATTCCCAGCAAATCTTCGCCCCGAGCCCTCTCCCTGCTCGCAGAGCTGATCAGGTGTGTCAGGGCAAGCTTTGCTCCACGTGCTCACGGCAGAGTGTCCCCTTTGGAGGCTCCGTGCCTGCGCCTGGCTGGATGGGGCACAGGGACCCCTCCTCCCCCTGAGTCCCTCCCTGAGCTGTAGTACCTCAGCAGTCCCTTAAAAGTGCAAATACAACTTCCAGCCTCCTCGGGTGCTCACAGAGGTAACGCTGAAAGACACTCTCGGCAGTTTTGTGCCAGCAAGATAAGCTCTGGTTTATATTTAGGGAATGCAACTAGGGAATAGCTCTGAATCCAGCTCAGAAATCCATTTAAAACATTCCTATAATTCTATTTACAGACTGTTTCTGTAAATGTTGTAACAGGCAGAGAGGAGGGTATCTCTGTGTAACTCTGCCTCTGGGGACTCTATTGTGTACTGGGAGGTCATAAAAACACATTACCAGGGTCATGTGTCCCCCCAGCACACCCAGGGAAGCTCTGCTGTGACCCATGACTGGGCACCACAGCCAGCACTTGTGTTTCCTTTATGATTCTCATGATATTTAGTGGAATTTTCCTGAAAGTCCCACTCCCTGCTCTTCATGAAAAGTCATCACAGACTCAGTAAAAAAAAAAAAAAAATCGCTCTGCTGATTGTCAAAGAAGGCTGGAAAATGTGAGAGGCAGATGGCCCAGAGGGTGCTCGGTGGGGGTCACAGATAAGACAGCAGGAGAAGCAGCCCTGGGGTTTTCACTCTCCATCCCAGGCTTTGCACCCCTGGCTCCTGATTTTCAGGCATGAGGGCTTGGGTTTGCTAATGCTGTCCCTGATGTGCATGCAAGAATCTAACTGTAAGTAAATATTTAATTTACATTGATGCTTGAAGGATGCTTGAAGGACTTGGGCACATAATCCCACAAGATCTGGGCCCCCAAGTCTGTTCACATCTGCTGAAGCCCCAACCTTTAAATGCCTGTGGGAACCCTCATGTGTGTGGGGCTCCCCTCCTGCCACCTCCTGGGGCTTGGCTCCCTGGGCATCAGTGGACACCAGAAGGCAGCAGAAAAGCCCTGCCAGCTAAAGCCAGCATCCAAACAGGCCAAAACAAGTGGGAGGGTGATGGGAGGCCCCAGGCACCACAGGAATCAGGGTGGCATTTCACTGCAGGGGAAGGATCCACAAGTAACAGCAGCTACCAGGGATGGGCACTGGGGACCGTGCAGCGCTGGCTTTAGGAGCTGCTGGTCTGGGTCTGGAGCCCACGTGAGTGCGAGAAGACGAGCACATATTCCAGATCCTGCTGCTCATGATGTGACAGGGGGATGTCAGCAAGCAAGAACAGCACCAGGAGTTGGGGCAGAGAGGGAAGGCATCAGGTGTGACCTCTCTAGCAACAGCACAAGCAGAAACAGCTTCAAGCTGTGCCACAGGAGGTTAAGGTTGGACATCAGGAGGAATTTCTTCACATAAAGGGTGCTCAGGCCTTGGAAGGGGCTGCCCAGGGATGTCTGGAGTCCCCATCCCTGGAGGTGTCCAAGGAAGACCTGGATGTGGCACTCAGTGCTCTGGGCTGAGTGACAAAGTGGGACTCGGTCACAGGTTGGACTTGAAGGTCTTGGAGGTCTTTTCCAGCCTCAGTGACTCTGGGATTCTGTGATTCTTGCCTTAACCAGAGAGGCTATCCCATGGTGAGACTCGATGAGCCCTCGTGAAAAAAAACAACCTGGATTCTGTGTTTTTCCCACTGGCAGAAGAGCAGCCACTGCCAGGCCCAGCTGCCCACGGGCTGCTGGTCACAATCTGAGCTGACCCTGGTCCCAAGCTGCACATGGAGTGCAGCCGAGCTGGCAGATTTCCCCCAGAAAAACCATGGCTCATCCTCTGGTGTTAATTCGAGCTTGCTCCCCAGCCTCTGTGAGGGGACAGCAAGGTCCGAGCCCTTGGGAACCCTCCTGGAACACCTCTGTCCTTGAGGAAGGCAGGCAGGTCTCGGCCCCGAGGTGCCTGAGCCTGCTCAGCACAGCCTGACCCTGCTCACAGCAGAGCCCAGCACCCGGCTCCCACTGCTCCCCGTAGCAGCAGCAGGTTTGACAAGCCTTGGATTTAATTTGGATTTAATCTAAACTGCTCCTGGCATCCCTGCTTTGGACTCTGCCTGATGCCTCCTGTGGTGGTTGGAGGGGCTGTCGCTCCCGTTCAGCCTCCCCGTGGGGGTGAACGACCCCCCAAGACCCCCGGCACACAGAGCTGGCCCTGGGCAGGGCAGGACAGAGCCAGGGACAGTCGGGAGGGCTGATGTCGCCAAACTCCTTGGCTTAGCAGTATTTCTGTGGCTCTGGCACGAAGCAGGGCTGGAAATTCTTCCTCTGCATTTGCGAACCCCCTGATGGCGCGGTGGGGAGCGGCCGCCTGTTCCCGCAGCCCCGTGTGCCGCTGGAGGCGACGGCTTCGCTGATGAACAGGGAATGACAAGTGCTCCCAGCCCATGGATCCCATCCTGCCGTCCCCACTCCGGCCGAGCCGCGGTGGCTCTGCGTGGTGCCGAGGACAGCACGGAAACAGCGCAGTGTGTGACAGCACAGTGACAGGCTCTGCCGGGGACAGCACCGCCCCACCGACCTGCCGGAGCATCAGACACTCGTTTCACCGCAGGAAAGCCTCGTTGTTCAGATCTGAGGGATGTTAAAACAGTGTTTGCCAAGGGAACATGGGGGGAGGCCCATCACACTCAAACCCCAGTGCTCGGGCACCACAGAAAATGCATTTGCCTGGGAAGTGTTCCAGGCAATGGGCATTACTTTCCTTAACTTGCTTTTATTTTTCTCTTAAATACGTTTAAAATTACTTTCTTCAAAATATTTCTTGTAGAACCTTGTTGTCTGAAGCAAATGGACTCCCAGGGTGCTGCTACAGCTACAACTTCCAGTGCCTGGGTTGGATATTTACTGCTCTATTATATTCATTCTGTATCCAGACTTTTGGGCAATCATAGCCACGAGAGAACAGCAAAGACAATAATTTGGGCATTTGCAGACACGTCATGGGGCTGCCAGCAGGGAGTGGATAATCCCTGGCATTTCGGAGGGATGAGCATTCACTGCACATTTTGGGTGGAAGGAGGTAAGCGATGTGTGAGGGCTGTGCAGGGACCCCTGGCAGGGCAGGGGTGCACTGGGACACTCGTGCCCCTGGATGTGACCCTTCGGGTGACACACACATTTGAGAGTTTCCAGGCTGGGACAGTGAAGTCGGGGACAGGCACATCGGGGGCACAGGCTGGGGGTGGAGGTGATGAGCCTGCCCATCTCTGCCCGCACCCGGCTTCTCACCCCTCTGCCCTTTGGGAACACATGGGCCATGGAGCCGACCTTTCTCAGAGCCTAAGGAGGCCATGCAGGCACTAGCCCACAGCTCCCAGGCTGCCCCAGTCACCTCAGACTGCTTCTATGGATAAGATCCTGGAAAGCCAACACAGAGGTGATGTTCACTTGTTACCCAGGAAATGGCCTTTTCTCCTCCTAACAGATGTTTTTTACAGGATAATGAATTATAAGGAAAAAGATGCATTCCAAAGGGTTCTCCTCATGGGAGAGGAGGAGGAATGAAAGCTGTGGTGCTGCAGCATGGCTGACCTCAGGTGTGGGGTAACAAATTAAACCTTCCCTTCATAGTAGGAAACCCTGGGGTTTGGGCTTCTGCTTTGTTTGGATATGGTTTTTCCTCTGTGTAACACTACCCTTTATTTAGAGTCAATATGAAATCCTCTCATCCCTGTGGATTCCTGCGTGCTGTCTGGGAGCCAGAGCCTGTGCCAAGATGCAGACAAGAAATTAAAAAATAGGGATGTACATAAGAACTGTGAGAGTTCCAGTAACTAAAACCACCCTAGTGGAACCATATTTAGGAAAGCAATTGGCATCTATATTAACTGGGAGGAAAGCAGCCCCTTTAAATACACCACCAAACACAGGTATTAAATGGGCAGGCTTGTTAACCGAGGTCAGATTTTTATACACTTCATGTTTTTAATGAGCTGAATTAGGAACAAAGAGATTGAGGAGAAAACAGAGAGAGAAGAGAACTGATGTAGAGCAAAAAGGCATTGGATGGGAGGGCTCAGGACCAGCTAGAGCTGTGTCTGTTGGGAGCAAAGGGAGAAGAGGGGAATGGCTGGTTTGAGTGGAGGGAGCGTTGCCTCCTGGCCAGGAGCAGAGGGCAGAACCTGGGCCACAGGGCAGTGACACACACATTCCCAATCCATTGGCAACCAGGAAGATGTGAAACAGCCTCAATCAGGAACACCAGAGTCTAAAAAGAGGGGGCTGACCCAGTGCTGTCAATTTTGAATACACCTTTGAATGCCAGGGAAAATTAGAAAGTGCTGATGCTGTAGTGAAAATCAAGCAGAGTGGCAGATTTCCAGACAGGAAAAGTAATTGAAAAACTGAGACAGAGTTAAGGGACAAAAATATAGTTGTTGCTAATACCGTTTTATAGACAGTAGATTCTGTCAAATAAATGTGCTTCCACTCCTTGATAAGATCACAGGTCAGTGAAATTCATGGAATCATAGAATCATGGAAACCCAGAATAGTTAGGGCTGGAAGGGACCTTAAAGCCCATCCCATTCCACCCCCTGCCATGGGCAGGGACACCTTCCACTATCCCAGGCTGCTCCAAGCCCTGTCCAGCCTGGCCTTGGACACTTCCAGGGATCCAGGTGCAGCCACAGCTTTTCCAGGTAACACCTGCCAGGGCCTCACCACCCTCACAGGGAGGAATCTCATCCCAATATCCCATCTCACCTTGCCCTCTGGCAGTTTGTGGTGCAGATATGCCCCAACATGGGGTTGTCAGGATGAGATCAGCCCAAGGCTGAGGTGAGGTGGCACTGGCAGTGCTGTGCTGTGCCCGTGGCACAGCACCATCAGCACAGCACCCTCGGCACAGCACCATTGGCACAGCCCGGCCTGTGGAGGGCTCGCCAGGGACTGGGGATAATTTTTTTCTAATCTGCAGATTGTTAGCAAATGCAAGATCACTGCTGATAAAACATATGGATGATTAAGAGCCTGGCAGGAGAGTCACTAACAAGGAAGAGCAGCTGAGGCACACAGTGCTCCCAAACACTCCACTCATCCAAACAGAGAGGTTTTAATAAGTCTGGGAATAAAACTGGAGATGTGAGTGCAAGACCTTGGCCATGCCCAGGCACTGGGCCATGATGAGGATGCTGGAGATTGCTCCTAGAAAGCCCTGGGAGAGCATGGAGGGAAAAACAATGCACTGGGAGCATCCAGGGTGCTCCCTGGCAAACAAAGCCACCAGCCAGAAGAGCAGGGCAGTGAATTTGCCCATGGAAAATTCAATTACCCAGTGTTTAGACTGACTCTGGAGATCTGCATTCAGGTTTGGTGTTTGAGTGCTTAACAGAGATGTGCAGCAAGTGCAGAGAGAATGAGTAAAATCCCTGAGAGGCTGCAAAAACACCCTGTGAGCTCCATCTGCTTAACTTACATGGAATGCTGAGAGCTGCCTTTATTGAAGTGTGTAAATATCTTTATGGGAAGGAAAGCACCTGCTGGTTAAAGGTGCTTTTATTTCACAGAGAAAGGCAGAGATGGTGCCGACAGCCAGGAGTCAAAGCAGAGAAGCTGAGAGAGGAAGCACTCGGGGCTCACAGGGCCAGGCCACCCTTAGGAGCTGGGACTGGTGACTCCCCACACCCTTAAGTCCTGTCCCTACACAAGGTGTCTCTCAGGAGCACAGGATCCTGCCCATGGACCACCACAACCCAGAGATGAGCCTCCTCTGCTAATTCTCCCTGGCCCTGAACCTGCAGCTGGTTTGGAGCCTGGAAACAGATCTCTAAAAGTGGTTCTTCAAAAAGCAGAGAGGGAAGATGAAAGCAAGAGGAGTTAAAAACTAGATAAAGGCTTAGAAAGCAAATAGCAATTAACCTTCCTGCTCTGAAATCCTGCCTTCCCAGATCTTGGAACATCGCACCAGAAGGGGAGCAGCCCCTGCTGCGGCACAGCCCTGCCGGGATGGGGCTGGTGGGGCACCATGTGTGGCACAGCCCTGCCGGGATGGGGCTGGTGGGGCACCATGTGTGGCACAGCCCTTCCAGGCAGGGGCTCTGGGACTGGATGGGACGCGAAGGCAGCTGGGAACAGCAGGGTGGGAGTGCAGCCTCAGAACTTTCCGGGTGGGATCCCGATCTCAGGGTCACTTCTCAGGCTGGTGCTCAGCTCCCACCACCCCTGACCTGCCTGCCAGGCACAGATGGAGCTGTGGCCACATTTCCCCTGCCCAGCACAAACGGGGCACAGCCCCCGGCCCGAGACATCAGCAATCCAGGGAAGAGCTGTCAGCATCCTTCAGGAGTGGGAATACTCATAAATATGGAGTGGAAATTAGCTCAGGCAATAGCAGAGCAGCTCGGCAGAGCCGTGCAGCTCCTGGCACAGCCATTGCCATGGCACCTGTCAGCAGCTCTGCATTGTTTCACACGTCCCACTGCTCTGAAAGGAGCTTTTTTAAGCAGCAGCATTTGAAAACTGAGCAATAAAGATAACAGTTGTGGCACCCCTAAACCCAGTGAACTCGGCGTGTTTGGGGAATTGTATTAACTCAATATATTCCAGAGTGTTCCCTCAGAAGTGCCGACCACTGAACCGCACCTGCTGCTGCTGTTTTATCACATCACAAATTATTTCACAAGCAAATGGATCCCCTCTAACTTGGAGATTTGCAACAGCAGCAAAATCAGGTTTTTACTCCAAGAATGTGAGTTTCACCATCACCACAGTGCTTATGCATCTGCCACGCTCCCATACTCTCCCATGAGGTCACTGGGTGCTTCGTAAAATCACAGAATCTCAGATTCACTGAGGTTGGAGAAGGCCTCCCAGACCATCGAGTCCAGCCTGTGCCTTATCCCACCTTGTCACTCAGCCCAGAGCACTGAGTGCCACGCCCAGACCTTCCTTGGACACCTCCAGGGATGGGGACTCCAGACATCCCTGGGCAGCCCCTTCCAAGGCCTGACCACCCTTTCTGTGAAGAAATTCCTCCTGATGTCCAACCTGACCCTCCCCTGGCACAGCTTGAGGCCGTTCCCTCTCCTGCTGTCCCTTGTTCCCTGGGAGAAGAGCCTGACCCCACGTGGCTATAGAGAATTAGAATAATTACAATAATTGTAATAAGAGACTACAATCAGGACCATAAGAGTTTTCATCATCAGCTTCTGACCCCTTGTTGCATTTATGCTGTGGCTGAGGCTGTCCCTGGAAGTCCAGATCTGCTGGGTTTGGCCCCACTCAGGGGGTCAGAGGGGCAGGAGCCCCAGGGAAGGGCTGGGGTCCATCCCTCTCTGCCTGCCAGGAGCCAGGAATCCCACCCCTCCAGCCCCCCGCCCGCCCCGCCAGTCCCAGCAGCTTTCAGTGCAACAACGTGCCAAGGGAAAAGGCAGGGTTCCCATGGGAACGGAAAGTGCTGACATTTCCAAACTAAAAAAAGAAAGAAGCAGCAAAGTACGTGCTCAGCGGGACGCCGTGGACACGGCTGTGGGGGGATCTGTGTTGCCTTTCCCCTCTCCTGGGCTCCAAGGTAAGATATTTCTCAACCAGCTCATGACAGAGCCCTGGCTCGGCTCAGAGCCACGAGGCAAAGTTCTATTTGCCTGCTCTGGGTGTTTTAGTTCAGGCCAATTGCCTGCAAGATTAGTTTTTGTGCAGGGATGTATCGTGAAGCCTTTACCTGAAACCACATTAAAGGAGACGGAGCGTCCACGTGAAATCCTGCTGAGGCATTTATCTCCCTCATGCAAAATGATTGAGATAAATAAGGCAAATTAAACTGCCATATTGTTGTAGCTAAATTATTTGTAATGGCACCATGAAATGTACTGGCTGCATGGTAATTAATTGTTCTGGAGATTCGGGTGGGAAGATCTTTAGCTGAGAGAGATGTTTCACTCTCTGTCAGATCAAAGTGACGTTAGCAGTGGATTGGGATGCTGGTGTTGGACACCCATTTCTCCAGTGCTGCCCCGGATGCAGCCGGTCCCTGACAAGCTGGGAGAGGTGCTGCCATCCCAGCTCTTCTCTGTGGCACAGCTTTGCCATTTCAAACCTGTTTTTTGCAGAATGAAGAAGAGAAGCTCATGAAGATGTTGGTTGTTCACTCTGCTCACTCCAATCCATCCCACAGCACGCAGCCTGGGAGGGCAAAGAGGAGGCTTCTAGTCCAAGAGAGGGGGTTGTGAGTGCCTGGAAAGCAGCCTGAGGAAGGGAAGAGAAACAAAAAGGCTTTACCAAATGTTTCTGACAGAGTGAACAAAAATAGCAAATGATTAATGTCATCGTTTAGGAATATCAAAAAGTGCCAGTTCTTGTGATCAGAGAGCAATTTCAAAGGGAAGACTGTGCTGCCAGCTGGAAGAGTGACCTGAAGGACCCAAAAACTCCCACAGTGAACTACCACTTACCTCATTTGAAAATCTGAACATTGGAAAAAAACACACCTAATGCCCTGGTGACCAGAGGGGGATGTCCCAGGAAAAAGCAAAGAAAAGTTGACTGAAGTGTCTGATTTTTCCCTTGAGGACTCACAGCACAGTTAAAGCTCAGACCCTGAGACCTGTGGGGTCAGAATTTCATCTTCAGAGCCCAGCAGACTCTGGCCTGGAGCAGACTGCAGCCTGGAGCACACCCCCACACAATTACAAGTCTGTTTCTCTGCATGTTGCACGTGAAAACACAAATATTTTTAGGTACTTGTTCTCACAAAATATTCAGAAATGTTTCCACCCCTTCCCTGTGCTTTCTTTTGTACCTGTGCTGGGTCTGAGGCTGCTCTATCGTGATACTGCCTTCTGGAAGGCAGAACCAATCTATGGAAGAAGCGGAAGAGGAGGGAGTGGTTTCCCAAGCAACAGTATCCAGGTGAGAGCAGGGCCTTCCCTCCTCATCCTCCTCGTGGTGGGGCTCTGGGCACAGGCTGGGCAGCCGGGACCGTCTCCAGCTGCCAGGGAAATGTTGGAGGGGCAAATTACTCATCCACTGTGCTGTGGGAAAGACTCAGCAGCCTGTGGGTGGCATCTGAGACTGCTGCTGTCCCACAGGTGAGTGCGCCTCTGCTTGGAGCAGGGCCCCTTGGATACCTGAGCATTCCTGAGCTCAGGAGAGCCTGGCGCTGCTCCGGCTGCTGCAGAGCTGTTTGCTAAATCAGCTCATGCCTGGCTCCCACCCGCGCCTGCCTTCTCGGCTTGCTCTGACTTCGTGACTGCTGAATGACAGCCGCAGGTTTATTGATGCCGTGCAAAGCTACTCCTAAAAAAAGCATCGGAGAAGGGCGGGAGCATCCCCTGCCTCTCACGTGCCCCAGGCAGGAGGGGCAAGGCCCGGGGGGCTCTGCAGACCCACCCACAGACCCAGATCCACGGGAGCACCGAAAAGGCACCTGCAGAGGGGCAGCCTCTCCCGCAGGAACGGCCAGCCGGACACCTGGTTCTCCGCAGCGTTTGCGTGATGGGCGCGGTGAGTCACGGACTGGGCAGCTTCCCTCCCTGGGAGACACTGACTCATCCCAGTGCACCACGCACTCCTGGCCACGGGCAGAGCTGACCTGGCTCTCCCTGAGGAAGGGAGCAAACAGAGCAGGAATTCTGCACTTCCAGTATTTCAGGGGGTACAGCAGCATAAAGAGTGAGGGTAAAGCCCTTCATGCCCATTTCAAGTCCATTGCTGGTGGCGCTCCGATGGAACTCAGAGCAAGGAGCTCCAGAACTGCCCTGTCCATTTTGGGATAACATTCACTCAGCCAGGAGGCTCCAAGCAGAACCACCTGTTGGTACAGGCAGAGGCACCGAGCAGCCTCCTGCCTCCTCAGACGCTCACCGTGACCACTGGCCAGCCCCTCCCGCAGCAAAGCAATTTGTGGCAGCCTCCAGGAAGAATTAGTGGCAGTCCTGACATCCAGACACTGCCAGGTGAGGGAGTTTCCATCCCACGCCTGTGTGTTTCAGGGACAGGAGAATGAAACCCCCTGCAGTGCCTGCCATGGTGCTGTTCAGGGTTCCCTTCGGGGCAGGCAGGTGCCTGGAGTACCAGATCTCCAGCACGGCCAAAGGAAATGGTTTGCCATGAATTTGTTGTCTATGTTGATTGTGCTGGAGGAGACTGGATGAGTTCTTTTGTCCTCATCCTTTGGATGCCCACACCAGCTGAGCAGGGGCTCCTGCCCACTCTGGCAGCAGGGGATGGGTGCCCCGCAGAGAGCATTGCTGAGGGACAGTCCCTTGGCTGCTTCCTTGGGCCATTCTCATTGAACCACTGTCTCGTTTGTTTGATTGGCTTAGTCTATAACCCTCTTCTATTTCTAGAAGAACACAGGGAGCTGTTTTCTGCCATTGCTTTCATGGCTCAGGGGCAGAGTTTCCAATCTGGAGTTGGAGAAGCAAATCCACTCCTCCTTCAGGAGGCTGAGGACAATCTGTTGAAGATAAATTGTTGAAGACAAATTGTTGAAGGCAATCTGTTCTTACTGAGGATGGCTTCCCAACGACAGGGAACATGCTTGTCACTGATGGTGTTTGCTCCACCATTGCCTGTGTATTGGAAAAAACAGGAATATAGGCAAGGCATGGGGATACATGTCAGTCACAGGAGCAGACTGCAAGTCCTCATTCGGTTCTCTTAACTGCAGTGTGAATATTTTATAACAAGGCCAAAAAAAACCCTATGCAAAACTATATCAAACTATTTTAAATTCCTCCACACAAAACTTGCCACAGAGGGGATTATAAAGGCAATTCCCCCCTTAACTCCAAACATTCTGCTCCTCAGAGTTTAATGAACTGTGCTATTTTAATGCACTTTTGAAGCACATCATCCATATTCTAACCACTGACCTTTTCCTAATGCCCTTCAGACATCCAACAAATAGGTTACATCTGTTCCTTCCAAAGCAAGGCAAGATACGGAGACCAGCATCTCCTGGGGTTTGGAGTGGCACAGCCTCATCTTTGCTGTCTAACACAACCTGTGAGGCAGAATGTGAGCAGCCAGAGCCTCGGAGCCACGTGAGCTGTTCTGCTCCGGCCGTGCCCTGCCAGGTATGGCTGGTGGCACAGCTCCTGGTATGTTGTCCCCATCAGCTCTGGCCTTTGCCGGAGCCGTGCATGCTGGGGTGAGAGCTGGTGGAGTGGAAACCCATCTGGTGACCCGTGAGAGGGCTCCAGGGATCCCCACTGGAAACTGCTTCCCAAGACTCTGCGAGATGGTTTATTTACTCCCACAAGGAGCAAAACCTTTCTTACTCCAGTTTTGTGACTAAAACCCCCTCACAGGCTGCTTCCTCTGACACGGGATGGAACTGAACTCCGATGTGTCGCTCCTCATCACTCGCCATATGATTCGATGGCTGGAAACGCGCATGACCAGGAACAAACCTGAGATGCCCTGCTTCTTGTGTGGCCTTTTGTTTTTCAAAGAAAGCTCTTTGCCAAGGGTTAGGATTATTTTTCCCCACTTTTACAGATGCATCAAACCATTAATTACAGTATTACAGAAACAGGCAATGGGAGATGTTTGGTGTCCATCAGCTGAAGGAGTGAAAACATTTACCAGTCCTGCTTTCACTCATGCTTGGATTTTCCTTATGCCATTTAAGAGCATTAAAAAGCCATGAAAAAATGTCAAATAGATGCAAGAAGGGAAGTAATTCTGTTCTCATTTTTCACTGGAGATTGGAAAACCCGGGTAACAGTAAACCAAACTCATGTGCTTTTACAGTAGTGCTGTGTACGGATAGGTGACTTTCCAGGTGATGCGTGACCCCTGCCAGGGCCCCAGATCTCACAGGGGATCTCTGGGGTGACAGAAGTTGGGCTGGGCAGAGCTGAACCTCCCTGGGCGTTGGATGGTGCAGCACAGGGCAGCTCTTGTGGCACACTCAGCTCTGGAGGTGGTGCTGCTCCTCCTGTTCTTGGATGGACCTTGCTGAAGCCCACCAGGAATTCTCTGTTTCTGTGGAATTTTAACTGGCTGCATGAGGAGATGCTGGCTGCTAAACCCTCCTCTTCATATGTTGGGGGCCTTCAAATGCCTTGACTCTGCTTCCATGCCCATCTCAGCCAGCAGAGGAAAACTCCAGTCTGGAGTTCAAGCCCTGGCATTGTCTTGTCACCACCCAGGGGTTTATTGCGGTCTCAAGCTAGGCAAGGACACACAGCCCAAGAGGCTGGGACAAACCTCATCTGCAGGTCAGAGAGGAGGTTGGAGCACAGATTTACCCTCACGCACACAAACCCTACACATCCTGCAATTCTGCCAAATTTCATAAATGTGCTGTGACACAATGGTTACATCTGGGAGCTATTTCTGAAAAAAGCACAGCACTGATGTGACCCTGTCTGCTCCACAAGCATGCTGGGTTGATGCACACAGCATCCACAGGCCACCCCAAAACACCGTCCTTAAAAAACAACTGAGATTCCAGCTCAGTGTCACCAGAGCTGCAGGTTTCCTCCTGAGGCACCAGAAGGGCTCTGGTTCCAGAGGGGGCAGGTGAGGCTCTGGCTTAGCCTGACTGGGATGGGGAATAAGATAAGCCTGGCCCAAGTCCTGTATATCCCTTCCATTGCCTCTCTCCATCGCTTATGCAAGTCCTCATAAGAAGGGCAGATGTGTGCTGCCAGACTGTGAAAGTCGGATGAATGTATGAACATTTATTCATATATTATACGTATAATAATTCATATAAATGTATATATTCAATTTGTATAATAAATGTTGTATGTTATTTTATATTTGCTATATTTTATATGAATAGAAATGAATATATTCACTTGCCAAGGAAGTCAGTGGGAATGAAATGAGCTCAGCTGCTCACAGGATCAGGCCCATTAACAACAGCTTTATGCTGTTTCCAGGAAATCACAGTGTTTAGACAGGAAAGGTGTTCAGCCATGAAAAATATGGATTTTGTCACAAAGCTCATGCTCTGAGTGGTTCAGTTTGTCAATATTGGTGGTGACCAGGTAAGAGAGGCAGAAGCAGGACCTGGGGTGTGGGAAAAGCAGAATCTACAGGTTCAGGGAGAGAAGCCAGCAGGGCAGTCAGCAGGATTTGTCCCCAGGGACTCTGTAATTCGATTTACCCTCTGTGTGGCACAGTGCAGGCCTGTTCCCACCAGGCACGGCCAGTTCTGACCCAGCTCAGTGACTAAATGAGGTGCTTATTTCTGAGCACTCTGCTCAGCACTTTTCCAGATCACAGGTGAGGAGCTCAGCACTTGAGGGACAGGTCTGTAAGAACTAACCCGTGATAAACACAACACAATAAGATGCTGGAGGCACAGACAGGGTGACAGGAGGGCAGATGACAGGCAGCGTCCCACAGGAGCCCTGCACTGCCCCGGGCACAGTCCCAGCCTAAATCCAGCACCCAGAGCTGCCTCTGCTCTCCCCTCCCAGAAGGCCTTGGCATCCTCAGTGGGAACGGTAATTAAGCTGACATAGAAGAACACAACCCTTCTTCAAAGGGCTGGCAGATTGTTTGGGGATTTCTCCTGTAGCTGCACGGCTGCACTCAGGGGCAATATGAATACTGGAAAAGAAAAAAGGGAGAGGAAGAAGCAAGTAGAAATGGGAATGGCAGAAAGTGAGAAAGCACAGAGGAGTGCGATAGAGACTGTGCAGGAAAGATAAAACCAAGACAGGAGGAAAATGTGTTGTCTTTGCACAAAGTGACTCAGGACTGATGGAGCACTCCCAGCCCTGCCCCTGCGCCAACACGGACCTTCAGAGGAACACAGCTGGCATGAGACTGGGTTGAGCTGGACTCTGAAGTCTCCACAAAGGCTGTATCAAGGGCTGGAGTGTGCAGATTCCCAGCTGTCCTCCCCAGGACCCTGCTTGTAGAAGAAACAAGTGCTGTCGGGTACAACCAGCCCTTGCTCTGGGTCCTGCCATGGGAATGCTCTGGTCAGAGCAGCTACCTCCTGCCAGCTCAGGGACACCACACAGCCCCGAGGTGAGAGGCACCCAGCTCACTGCACTGTCTAAAAGTGGGTTGGAAGTGAATGAAAGAGTACAGGGAGCGGCTGCACAGGGAGGCAGGTGAGGAAAACAGATCCACCCCATCTGAGGACAGATCCACTCCACTGGGAACCCACCAGTGTGTGCTGGGCTCACTGAATTACACACGTTTACCCACAGGTTTGTGGCCATGGTTTGCCTTGTTTCGTCCATAACAACACATTCCCAGAAAAACACGAAGAAGGAAAAATCCTCTGAGGTAAGGAGCAATAGAGAGATAAGTCTGATTAGGAAGACAACTATTAATAGCAAATATACTTTAATTACTGTGCCTAATATTTTTGAACCAGCAGTTTCTAGCATGTCCTCTACCAAAGAACTAAACACTTCTGACTCTGTGTTCCATGAGCTGCAGGAGGAAAATGAGTGGATGTACTTCCAGTAGATTCATTAGCAGCTGGATATAAATATATTTTCACTAGCTTTAAAGATATTTACATCAACTGTGCCTGAGACCAGATGCCATGAGAAAGGCAGGAGTTGCTCTGTGTGGGCACAACACTGCATGAGAGCACAAACAGCCCCAACACGTCTCTTTTCTTGACGGCTGTTTCTCCAGGGCAAGGGAATTATGCTCCCAGGCTGCTACCATAAAACTCTGGGCATAAAAAAGGCACTGAAAAGGACATGAAACAGTCTAGACAGAGGGGAGCACTTCAATACTGCTGGAAGGAAACAGGGCTGTGGCTCGGAGCCACGGCTCAGACAGCACTGATGCTGCTGCTGCACAGCAATCCAGGCACACAGCCGAGCCCCAGCCAAAGAATATGTTCAGCTTCTCTGCACGCTGACCCTCTCCAGGGGCAACGGGGTGCAGGGACAGAGCCTGTAAGAGCTTTGTGGTGGTTCGGACGGACGGTCGGGACGGACGGAGATCTCTATAAGCAGATCTTGGAACATGCGGTTTATTGCAAAGGGCGTGGGTATAGGGGCACTGCTTAGAGCTGCAGCTGGCAGCTCTGAGCAGGCCCAAGAGAGCAAGAGAGTAAGCGAGTAAGTAAGGAGAGAGAGAGAGTGTAAGAGTGTGCGAAGAGTAAGAGAGGAATGGAATGGTGAAGTCTCGGTTACAATACAATAAATCATCTTCTGTACTGAATATTCTAATTGTCACTAACCAATCTAATACAAGATACAAATCCTATAGCATTTACATACAGCCTATAAGAGTTCTTATATTACCATAGAGTGTTACATCTTAACTTCTAAAAACTACTCTTTGGACCCCTTCTGCTGAACTAGTAGGGTCTGCTCTGACCCTTGGACCTGCCTGCAAGCAGAGGGTATTGTTCAATCAAGAGGGGATTACCTTCAGTCGGCCATACCATTGTTTTCCAGTTGTTCAGTAACTAAGACTTGGTATTTCAAAAGTGGCTTTCATTTCGATGTCGCCTGTAGTTTTCATATTCCCAAAATCTTTTGTCAGGCAATCATATTTATAAGGCTTTCCTGTTTCATCTTCCCCAACAAGAGCCCTCTCCAAGGGCCCCCTTCCCTTACTCTGAACCAGGACAAAACAGCCAAGAAGTCAAAAAAACCCTAATTCCATCAATCCCTGCAGGTCATGGTCAGGTGTAGAATGAACCTGGAATGGTTTGGGTCGGAAGGGACCTTAAAGATCATCTAATTTCAGTCCTCACTAATGTTTGTATTAATTATTAAGCTTTAGCTGTCCCGTGGGTAGGTACTGAAGGTGAGGATTCACTTGTGGGATGAACACAATGGCACTGTGACTGCAACCAAATGGATGTAAAATTCCCCATTGAGAAATCACAATTTCCTGCATAATCTCGTATGTTCCCCACTGTCTTTGGGGTAAATATTTTTGAAAGCAAAGTTTAGTAGTGTTAATTTTTGAAAAATATTAAATTATAGCAAAAGCAATTTGGTAAAACCCACGTAATAGTACATGTCAAAGCATTTTCCAGTCTTGCAGATGCTGGATTTTGGGTTGATGCAAGGTGATGTGTGTGCCTCTGTGTGTGTGTGTGTGTAATTGTCTTATTTTTTCTCCATAGAAAACTAATAAACAAGAAGTTGATTGCCTAATGCTAAAAATGAATCTTTTTGTACATCTGAATAAACAGTCTTCCCAAACACTGTGGAACAACTATCCTTTGCTTTGAAACCATGCACAAATATAAATTAGATTGTAAGATTGGTCACTGAACCTCAGAATTTCTACCAATAATTTGATTATCTGTCCCAAATTAAAGAGAGGCCTCAAGATCAAACTTGACACAAAGACACTGAAAGTTAACACAGTGCAGTGGGCAGAACAGAAACCTTGCAGGGGTGAGGAAAGTACATCTGTGTCAGCAGTGACTCACCCGCAGAGAACCCGGCTCCTCTTGAGCCTGGGGTGCTGAGACACCCCGGGAGCTCATTGTCAGCAAACATGGCAAGGTCAGAGCCACCAGAACCTGTGCCCAAGGGCTCCCTGCAACTCAATCCAGCCTTGGAAAGAAATTAATTTCAAAAGGTACTTGTCAGGAGAAAGGGATTCACCTGCCCTTCACCTGGCGGGATAAGGTCCAACTGAGAGGGCACATGGGGGCCATGGGGTGACTGTGGGGTGACCGGGGTGATCATGGGGTGACTGGAGTGACTGGGGGGTGCAGGGCACAGCCAAGACCGAGCTGTGGTTCTCCAGAATGGGAAGTGCCCATGGTCTGACCTGGGCTCAGAGCACAGCAGGTCCCAGGACAGGGGGTTGTAGAGAAACTGGGAGGCTGGATCCAAGCTCAGAAAGGCCTGGAGGACAGGTACCTTACAGGGACAGGGACAGTCCTACCTACATGCAAAAGCATCTCCAAGTCAACAGCTAAGAGTGTCTCTGCAGAGACAGAACAGCAATTCTGTGAACAGCAGAACCAAAGACACCTGATTCCAAAGCAGCTGCATCCTGTCCCTACACACACCTCCTGACGGGTCCCCAGTGCTCCCTCACCATCCAGCTCGGGGGGACGATTACCCTGTGCCTGTTTGACAACTGTCACCCCTTTCTGGGGTTTCAGATCCAGGTTTTCCAGCCCCGTACGCTCTGCCACAGGCACACAGGAGGCACAAAGGCTCTGGGAGGGAGCCGTGCAGGCAGCCAGATGGTGTGACTGCAACTCTTCATCCTGGGGAAAACTGGGCTAAAAATGTAGATCACTGTAACAGAAACAGTCTTGAGGCACAGGCTTAAGAGGCTGCACTAAAACCATCTGAGGATGACCTTTGAGAAGAGGTCCCCAGGAATAATTACTCCTCTCTGGGTGCCTGCTGTTTGCTCCTCCCTTTATCCAGGCAGGATCATGCCCTTGGTGGCTGTTTTGGCTGAAGACACCTGGAGCTCCTCACAGGACCCCGCACAGCCCTGCCTGCACACATCGCTGCTGCACGTCTTCACATACCGTGAGCGCTGGGCTGCTGTGAACTGAAGGGTTTGTTATTAAATCACTCACTCTGGAGTAACTGAATTATCCAAGTTTCAGTTGAACCAATTAACTGATACAATACAGGGCTCTTGCTCTCTTAGATGAGGAGAAGCATCTTGCTTTCTGCTCATGTCTCACTGTGAAAGTGATTTTTTTAAACACTTTAATCTAATTAACTTGTTGAGACTGAGAATCTGTTGAAGGTGCTCAGGTGATGAGAATGGGATTGTTGCTGTGTGTGGTGCTAAGCAGGGAGACAAATCACTGTGAGGATGAGGGGGCTTGGAAAAATGATGCTCTTAGGACACAGTTCAAAGTCCAAGAGGTCTCGCTGGCCGACTTGCTGTTCTGCTAAAATGCAGCTGGAAAGGGAAAGCAATCAGGAAGAAGCACTTTCAGAGTGCACTGGCTGTGGTCTCCTCCAGAGAGCAAAACTAAATAAAGCTAAATAAAGGGGTGCATGTGACTGGGACCTCAGAAGTCCAGCTAAACCAGGGAAGCCAAGGATGCACATACAGGTGTTCAGGGAGGCCCAGCCCTTCCCCATCCCAAACTCTACCCCATGGAAATACAGCATTTCCTCAGTGGTTTCCCTGTTCTGCAGTGATGCAGCACAAAAGGAGTGTCCTGACCATGGGCTGTGTTGCCCACATGGGTGTTCCAAACTGGAACTGGAACGTGCCCAGCGTGCAGCTCAATGCTGCAGAGCTCTGCAGGAGCAGGGAATAGCATGCCCAGGAGCCCGGTGTGAACCATCCCCATAGCACTGACCTTGCATTGTTTGTTACAGGAAATTACAGGAGTACAGACATGGATGAGCTCCCTGGAATCCACCAGCCCCTGAATCGTGGAGTAGGTGGGCCTGGAGGCAGCACTACATGCAGAAGGGACAGGATTGTGCTGACCCATCGGGCCAGGTGATAAGGAACACAGGTCCAAGGGCAGTAAAGAACACCTGTATTGAATGTAAATTATCTCCCAGGGTTTCTATCTAGAAATGAATCAGAGGGAAGCATCACAGATTAATTCTGGTTGGCCCTTGCAATGTGACTATGAATGTTACTGTAAAATAAAGGATGAGGTATTATGAATGATACTCTAAATAAGATGCAGATTAAGTTACACGTTTGCCACTTATGTTTACAAACATGAACTGAATCTTCCAACCTACACACTTCAGCTGATTTTAAATTACGACAAAATAAAGGTTTTCTTCTTTTCCTTGTCGTGGCATTTGAGCTCCTGTGGCTGCACAATGACACTGGTCAGACGAGCCATCAGTGGAGGCCAGCCTGAGGTTTTGGAGGACACACATACATGCAATTCCCTTGCACACCTATGACAGAGATACAGACAATCTGAAGTGGCACTGAGGCTCTAAGCCCACAAGCTTCTACCCCAGCCCACAGAATTATGGAATCATGGAATGGTTTGGGTGGGAAGGGACCTTAAAGCTCATCTCATTCCACCTCCTGCCATGGATAGAGACACCTTCCATGAGATGTGTCCTCAGAGGTGACTTCACTCCTGCTCAGTCCTGTCCCACCCAATGCCTTGCAGAGGGGGAGAGGAAAGGAGAGGCATGAGGGATAGTCACACCAAATGCAGATGGAATTTTTTCTCCCCTGGGATTTGGAGACTCTGTCTGGATGCAGGGATGAGATGAGGGCATTGAGGGCATCTCAGTCTCTCAGCTGCTGCATAAGCAGATTAACTTTACGTGCAGCTGATCCATGGAGAAATGGATCGGCAGGAGTCCCTGACAGAGACAGATTTCTGCCCGACTCACATTCTGCTTGCTCACAGCAAACACGCTGGATGATGTTATTTACGTGACCTCTCTTCTCTTCTCCGGCTTGCATCACTTCCCTACTCAACCTCCTGCCTGGGTCACAGCCATCTCATTAAATTAGGCCCATCACTGAAGCAGCCCTGACAATGACTCCCCTTCCTGATCTCTCTGCTCCCACAGGAATGCTCTTGATGCCAATCACTATTCCAAGGAAAAAGCATTTAGAAGGCAGAAAAGGAAACCAATTGTTTTGAAAAGCTCCATCACTGTGGTCTGGTTGACAAGGTTGGGGTTGGTCACAGGTTGGACTCAATGGTCTTGGAGGTCTTTTCCAATCTCAGTGATCCTGGGATTCTGTGCCACTGTGATCTCCCAAGAGGGAAAACAGCAATGGCCACTGAGGATGTTCCCTAAGCCCACCCATCCTCCTTTTCCCTCTCCCAGAGCCCCACATGATAGCAGCACTCCCAAGGACACCCCAGGATGAGGCAGCCTGGCTGCCTCCCAGGTATTTCCTTTCTCATTGCCATGCAGTGTAACAGCTCCCTGTGGTAATGGATTGTCTTTGGTGCCCTCCTGATGCTCTGGGAGGTTTGAGTCAGCTCCCCCTGAGCTGCCCAGCTGAAGCAGCTCCGCTGAGGCTCATGGAAATTTACTGCAGCATTCCGCAGAGTTACTCCAGGCTCGCACCATGGAAGTGGGAGCACAATTGACCCCCTTGTTCTGCATATCTTGGCTCCGAGGCCTTAATTAGACTGAACATTTAAAAAAATGGGTGATGGGAGGGAAGCAATTTGGCACTTAGAGAACAACAAAAAATTCTGTAGCGGGTGTGTGGCAAGGGACAAAAAGCAAAGGCAAGAAAGGGAAGAACCACAGTCAGAGGGACAAAGAAACCCGAATTTTCTCTGGAAGCATTATTTAAATGATTTGTAACCTAATTTAGCACATCAAGGGCTGTTCAGTTTTTGAGTGCCCTGGATGGACACAGTCCTTCAGGCCAGCTCTGACTTCCGAGGACACAAGTGCTTCCCTGGACTTAATGGAACCATTTGCTCTTGAAAACGTATCCCATTTCTGCCCTATGTCAGCTTTTCCTTAACCTGGCTCGATATTCCTTTTGCCTTTGCGGGAGCATCTACACAACGTCTGCTTCCATTTCCTTTCAGATTGGAGCCCAGGATTTCACTGCAGTGGCTCATGGCTTACAGACCTGGAGGGGACTTGGGAATTCACCTAGTCCACACTAAAGTACACAGCTGGTACACTGTCCTGCTAAGGGAGGACCACATATATTCAGGTGTTTCGGCTTCTGTAAACTGTGTCCCCTGACCCACACCCAGCACTGAACTGGGAGACTGCCCAGGATGTCTCCTTTTGTCCCTCCTGTGCCCTGCACAGGCTGTCTGAGCTCTCAGCATTCTCTGGAAGGTTCCCAGAGAAGTCCCAGGGAAGATGATTCCTGTTTATGTGATGAGCATAATGGGAGTGGGGTTGGGTTCAGCTCCGTGCTGGAGAGCCCGTAAATATCCACTGTTCAATGGCTGCTGTTTCACTGACACCTCAATTAAATTAGAAATGCGCACTTTATATATAATTGAAACTATGCTAATGCACAATGCACACAGAGAGCTCTCCTAGTCCTCAGCTTGATCTGCTGCTTTTCCTACACTGAAATGCCAATTCCTCTAGAGCAATACAGGAAATCTGCCCAAATTGTGACCAGGAGTTTATCAATCAAATCCTTGGGCCCGACTCTGAAGGCAGAAACAAACACAGGAGATTCCCATGTATGACAAAAAGAGCTTTTCAATCCAGGTGTTGCAATAATAATTTGTTTTGGTTTTTTTTTTTTTTCTTCAGGACAAAGGAAGGAGCTCTTAAAATATACTTGGGAATACAAAAGCATGTTCCTAGCTCATGTCAGGGTTTGACACACACACCAACAACCTCTGATGCTCAATTTGTGGCTTTCTTAGTCTACAAGAAAAAAAACCCACAAAAACTCCTAGGCCAGGAATCATAACTGTGACCCAACCAGGGGGTAAAAACAGCACAAGAAACTGGGGTATTGAGACAGTGGATTCCTGCACTCGCATACAGAAATCATCATCACCTGCTTGCAACAAATTACTTGGCCTTTTAGAGCTCTTCCCTCAGAATTGCCATTCCCAATTGTCTCCTGGAGCGAGTGGTAAACAGCAGCAGCCATTTGTGTGTAAGCTGGGAAAAGCTGAAGAATCAGCTGGGCTCCAGCACTGCTGCTCACGGCCCAGTGAACTCTCATTGAATCTCTCAATCCTTAATAAGCATTTGGCCTTAATTGCTGATTTTATCGTAGCCCAGTACTTATGCCATAATTGATGAACATTGTTTGCAGCGGAGTTTTATGGCTCTGCCTTGCTCCAGTGCCTGTGCAATTGGATCTGCCATTCCTCACGCGTGGCACAGTGGTGCCTGGCACCATCTAGTGCTGGGATGCCTGGCTGGGGCACAGCACGGGGTACCCTGGCCTCAGATCATGGAACCTCAGGATATCCTGAAGTGGAAGGTGAAAGGAACCCCAAGGATCATTGAATCCAACTCCTAAATCATCTCTGCGGGAAACAGCAGGTGCAGGTCAGAGCAGTGCTCAGCAACCAGATTGAAAAATCCTCTCAAAACTCCTGGTCAAACTGCCCTGGGTACAGCCCAGAGCCCCTGGAGACAAGAATGTGGGGAGGGGGCCAGGCAAACCTCGCTCGAACTTGACAACAAGAGGTTTAGGCTGTAAAATACAGAATATTCTCGACTCCTGCAGGCTTCCTGAGGACTCAGCAATGGAGCACCTCTCCTAAGAGGAAAGGCTGACTGGATGAAATGCATTTCCTAGCCAGTCCCACTGGCCTGAGCTCTGACCCCCCAAAATATCCACCCCCTCCTTGTGGAAACGTTTCACCTGGAGGAGCAGAGTCCCTCAGCATGAAGAGCTTTGACTTGTTACTTTAATGTGAGTTTGGGGATATTCAATTATTAAAACAAAAACATCCGTTCCCAGCTGTGAATCCAGAGCACAACCAGGACAAGGTGACATTTTGTCCTGTGACACTTTACATGAACCTTTATACATTATGGCAAAACTGTCAGGGTTTTTGGTGTATGAAGCAGAAAATTCCCTGATGGAGCTTGAGATGCTTAAACGCCTTAAAATCTTGGCCTCAAGCTGTTATCAAATTTAGAATAGGCAGCAACAAACATAAAACCGCCACCATTCCTACCAGTTCAGAAATCAATTATTTTAGCAGCACCCACATTATCAAATTAAGGTTTTTAAAAAGATGTTTCGTGTAACCAATTCCCATTTATCAGAAAGTGCCTCAGTATAATACCATGCACCAGACAGAAGACTTTTTTAATAAGACATGTTTATTGGAGAATTGTCTACTACCTTTTTGACCCATGAAATGTAGTTAACTTAGGTCTACTGTAACTGGCATCATGTGGCAGCAGCTGGAGTCTTTATTACAAGGCAGTTCCAGCAACAAGAGTTGAGGAAGGGCTTCACTGTCCTGGGGAGAGTGAAAACACAGAGCACCTGCCCTTGGAATATCTGAATGTGTATCCCATGACCATAATCATCCAGGGAAAGTGAGGCCAGACATACATTTTTAAACATTTTCTTTACATTTCAAGGGCATGATCTGCAAATTGTATCATCCTGGACTCCCTCTAATTCCCCAAAATAAACACAGTAACAATCAGCACCACACGGATATACTTGGTGTGACTTCCAGAGCAATCCCATACACTCCTGGAGGCAAAGGCTGTATTTGTGTTGCCTAAAAAAATGTTATAAAAATGCTTCCAACTAAGCTGTTCCAAGAATGTTATTGGCTGTAGTAGAGCCTCTGAAATCTGGCACAGAAACACCCCCTCAAGCTACAGAAGTCTTTTCTTTGTCCCAGAAAATCTCATGTATATTTAGCAGAGTTAAATTTAAATTATTATTTTCCTCCTCTGCTTGTGCTCCCCAGCAACAAAGAAACAGTAATTGAGGTGGATGTTTTGTGAAACCACAACATGAGACAACAGAACCACAACTCCCTGTGTTAAAATACTTGTCTGTACTCCGGCTGAGCTCCTTCCCAGCACACGTAACCTTTCCTTCTAGGAGCTGGGAATAACCACAAGCTTCTTGTACCCACTCTGAAGCCATGATTATCTCATCTCCAAGGATATTTTTCCTTTTGCCCCACTTCTTGTTCCCCAGGCAACCTTCTTCAACAGCTGCTCCAAGGACCTGGTTGCAGCACTACTCCTCTGAAATTCATCTCTTCCCAGGGAAATCCACAGCAATGCTTTCCCCTTCCTGCAACCACTCCTGCTCAAGGGAAAAGGGGCATTTTGATTCCCCCGCAGCTGCTCTGGGCGTACCCAGCCTGGTTTGCATCCCCAGGAGCTCCCTGAGCCCTGTCAGCTCCTCTCTGAAGCTCAGCACAAAACCATTCCCACCACAGCATTCACTCTTCATTCCCTCACAGATGCTTTCCTGCAAAAATCACTCCAAAATCAATGCTTTGCCTTTTCAGTGATTATCCACAATAACCTATGGGAGCTCCTGCCAGCAGCTGTGGCTTTATCCTTGCTGGAAATGTCATTTGCTCTTACAGGAATTCCACCAGCCCCTCGGAGCTGCTACCAAAAATGAAAACAAACCTTCTTCCGCAGAATACTATTGAGAGAAAACACCTTTTTCCAAAATACCAGAGTGCACTGAGACTCTCCAGCTGCATCCCAGGAACAGATGTGCTCCCTGCTCCTGGCCTGGGATGCAGCTTCAAGCCAGTCACAATTCCCTGGATACAGGTCTGCTCTTTGGGCTGGCATTTGGTGAGCCAATCCCAGATGTTCCTGGGTTTGTTTTCATAAAGCAACATGTTCTAAGAGATTGATTCTGATACCTCACTCCAAAG
This sequence comes from Corvus brachyrhynchos, assembly GCF_000691975.1. Classification (NCBI taxonomy): domain Eukaryota; kingdom Metazoa; phylum Chordata; class Aves; order Passeriformes; family Corvidae; genus Corvus; species Corvus brachyrhynchos. The sequence goes on from NW_008236184.1 coordinate 4,771,885, forward strand.
CACTTATTCTCAGAAAGATTTCCAAATCTCAGGTGCCCATAAATAAACACAACCTCATTTCAGCTCTAAACCCCAGTTCTGATTCCATTCAACTCCTTCTCCAGCTGCTCAAGTGCCATCTTCAGCCTTCAGAGATACAGCAAACATTTTTCTTAGAAGTCAACGGGCCTTAACTGGCTTCTGCAGCCCAAGTTACACTTTATGAGAGATGGCAAAGAGATGCCCTCAGAGCACTGAGGGCCACTCATGGGTACTCATGGAATGTGCTGAAATGGAAACAAACTATTTTTACTGTTCTTCCTGCAAATGAGCACCCAAAGTGTTCACAGACACAGCTCTGAGGTGAGGAGGTCCCGGACACTTTGCAGAACAACAGTGCTTTAAGCATCAACCTCACCCACCAGCTGCAACAATCACATTCCAATAAAACAGCCCTCCAATGCCATCCCCCTGCTACTGCTGTTTTCTTACTTTAACTCTAGTTTTACAAATCTCCATGGAAATGCTGCTCATTTGGACAGTTGCTTGGCATACCAACAGATGGAGTATGTTAATCAGTTTTTAAGGATATGCTAAAAGTCTGGGATTATTTGAGTTCTGCATTCAGAATGTTTGTAAAAAACCACAAACTTGTAATACATTAAAAAAAGGTTTATTCTGCTACAGTGGAAGGAAACAAGATCCTAGAATCTTTAATCAGAGGCTTTTAAAATTACCAATTTTCTGAGAAGCTGAATAGATTATTAAATCAGACTGTCTTCTTATCTTTGGGTTAAATTATGCACAAAAAATAAATATGGCTAAATTTATCTTTCATTTAAAAACCTGCTCTGGATTCTGAAGGGATCAAAATACTTGGCTGGAACAACAACTCAGATTTTTTATTGCTTTAACTGATAAAAGTGCCATGGCAGTAACAATACAACGCTGGTTCTAAAAATAACTCGTGGGGCTCCTAAACTTTCCAACTTCACAGCAGGAAAAAAAAAAAGGAAGCAAATAATCAGCAATTCCTTTGCAAAATGGAATGTCTGAAGGGAAGAAGAAAATCAAATGTATATGATGGATTTCATCAGCAAAACCAAGCCAGGAGGATGCCCTGTAACAGTACAAGGGCTGAACCAGCAGTTTTTGAGGTTCCTTTGCATGTTTTCTCCCCTGATAAGGGCTCTCATGCTGCTGCTTACACGCCTCTGCAGCACCAACAGTCCTGGCCATTCTTCCTTGGAAAATGCTAACACCTTCCAGAACCACTGAATTTTATATTATCAAACCTCTGCACATTTTTATGACATCCTGGTAATGCTAACAGAAAAGTCATTCAATTACCTCAGTTTTTCTTCTCTGTGACATAGAAAAAAGTCCATAAATGCCAGCTGTGTTACTTCTTCTTGATCATATTAGTGGATATAAGAGTTTGTTGTTTTATTACTATTCTTTTGTTAAATAACCTTTGTGTATATTAATCTGGTTTGTGGCAGACAAATGGAAAAGATGCACAGAAAGATCTGGAAGGTTTTGATACAACACCAAATACATTTTCTTCTTTGGATGCTTCATTTTCTCCATGATAGGTATAGGGATTAAGGCTTAGTTCTTGTGCTTGCTCTGTGTTTCAGGATGAAACAACACGAGTGCTCCAGGGAGTGATCTCCCCATTCACACCAGACTGTGGGCAGACAAGCCAAGGATCAGCCAAGATCTTGTCAGAGGCTGAGCTGAACATGCCATGGGATACCTTATTCCAACACACAATGTAAGATTACAGCCAGGGAGAGGGAGGAAGAATACCTTTCCAACCAGGAAAAGACCAGACTAGGACAGGATCACAGGGCGTGGAACAGATGAAATTAAATGGCAAATTAATTGGAAAAAGAAAACTCCCTGGTATTGCCTCAGTTCCCAGATATGCAAAGGAAACCACAAAAAAATGTGCAGGGGCCAGTTCTGACCTTGAACTCTGAGGAGCTGGGAAATCAAACAAATTCCAACAGGAACAGCTGAAACAGGAGGGGGGAAACACCACTGAGATCTACATGGAGAGATTTTTGAGCCAACTCTTACAGGTTAGTACAAAACCAAAGTGTGTGAAACCCAGATATAAATTAAATAAAGTAAACCCAGGTATAGTTCTGACCTCAAATCTGTCACATTTATATTGTATTTCCATTATTTAGACAAACATTTCCTGCCTCACAGTGGTCAGGCTGGCACAGAGTAAGTGCAGCCAGAAGGAACAAGCTGAACAGGGCAGACTTAAACCCTAGAACCATCCAGGTTCACAAGGAGGAAAGATTTGCAACGCTGGATTTGGAATGTGAATCTGCACTGCCATCTGCAGAGAGCAGGTTGGCAAATTAATGGGCCATCAGTGTAGCAGCAATTAAATAGCCGAAGTGCAAATACTGGTATGCAAAGCATGGAATGTGGTGGGAAGGAGAAAGCTGTGACATCATTGTCACAGCTGACATTCTGCACAATGTATGCTGTGTCTCAGGAAGGTATTTTATACTTTATTTCTTAAACATTGTCCTCTTTGCTTCTTTTAGGAGGAAAACGGATCCCCTTCCGTTTCTCCCAACTCCTCCCCACACCATTTGTAGCTGGAGGTACTGGGGTTGTGCCCAGGAGCTCACCGTGAACCTCTGCTGCCCGAGGCGCTTGGCCACAGCAGTGCAGCAGAACTGTTACTAAATCACATCACAGGGAGTAAAACCAAGCCCAAACTCTCTGTGTGGGTGAACACCCGCACGCCCGACTTTGCTGTGATCTCTCTCCCCTCACACTCAACCCTGACTGCTGGGATCTCTCTCCCTTCACACCAAACCCTGACTGCTGGGATCTCTCTCCCTTCACACCAAACCCTGACTGCTGGGATCTCTCTCCCTTCACACCAAACCCTGACTGCTGGGATCTCTCTCCCTTCACACCAAACCCTGACTGCTGGGATCTCTCTCCCTTCACACCAAACCCTGACTGCTGGGATCTCTCTCCCTTCACACCAAACCCTGATTCCATGTTTCAGCCCAGCTCTGTGTCCCATTTCCTCTTGTGAGAACCAGCGGCACAGTGACATTAACGTGGTGTGAAGGAATCTGCCCAGGAATAAACGCGTTATCTGAGTGTTTCTTATAAAATGAATGATTCACCCCCTCACTTCACTCCGAGGACACGCTTTGTTCCCTCAGGAAACACCTCTCAGGTGTGGGGCTGAGAAGCCCATGACCTTCCCACCACAGTGTGCTCTGCTCTGGAGCCAGGCTGGGAGAGCTGGGGGTGTTCACCTTGAGAAGGCTCCGGAGAGACCTCAGAGCCCCTTCCAGTGCCTGAAGAGGCTCCAAGAGAGCTGGAGAAAGACTTGGGACAAGGGCCTGGAGTGACAGGACAAGGGGGAATGGCTTCCCACTTCTAGAGAGCAGGGTGAGATGGGATATTGGGAAGGAATTCTCCCACCAGGGTGGGGAGGCCCTGGCACAGGTTTCCCAGAGCATCTGTGGCTGCCCCTGGATCCCTGGAAGTGTCCAAGGCCAGGTGGGACGGGGCTGTGAATGTGAAAAGTTTCCTTGCGCATGGCAGGCGGTTACACTGGGAAGTTTTAATGTCCTTTAGCGTCACAGTCACGCTCCCCTCCCGCCCGTGCCGTCCGCCCACCCGCCCGCTCGCCACCAGTCGCCTCAGGGCCGGCGGGCGCCGGCACCC
>NW_008236184.1:4776204-4780863 GCF_000691975.1 Corvus brachyrhynchos
TGAAGAGGTGCGAGGATGGCAAGGTAAGGGGAGGGGGCGGCGGGGGGTCCCGGTACCCTGCGGGGAGGCTCAGTCCGGGTCACTGTTAGTCCTCGCCTGCCCAAGGTGTCCCCGCAGCCTCTGCAGCCCCGGAGTGAATCAAGGCCCCGAGGCGCAGGTTTGGTGCTGCTGGGACAGCTGCAGCGAACTCTGATTTCTGAAAACGTCCCCAGAAAGAGCTGAAGATGTCCAGTGTGTGTGTGTGTGTGAGTGAACAATGAAATCCCGAGAGATCGCTCGTTTCCAGGCGGCTGTTTCAAATTTACTTACTGTTTTTTAGCTTTCTGTCTCTGCTGAGAATATCTGATCTTTTGTGATCATTCAAGAAACCAGACACAATCGTAAAACTACAGTTTCGAGGGAAATGAAACCAGTGTGGTGTTCAGTAGCACCCTGAGCTTGCCTCTTGGAATGCCTGGTACAGCACACTGATTTTTATGCTGCCAGCGTGTACTTGGGGAAAAAAAAAAAAACCAAAAAACCCTGCTGCTGACTAACGTGTCGTTTTCCTTGGCTTGGAGAAGCCAAGCTAATAGAAAATTCAGCTAGCCCTTTCAGTGGGGGTGGCCTGGGGATTTCTTTTGTTGTGGAAGATGAGTGAACGCCTCAGCTTTCACTGTTGTGCTTTCATAACCGTCCTGAACTGGGAAGTTCACGGGGCTCAGCACACAAGTCCTGCTCAGGGGGCGTGTGGGGTATATTTGCATGCAGGTCATCACTCTGCTCGTTGAACACTGTTCTCACAGTGGGATTTATGGAAATGTCACACTCTCCAGGGTAATTGCTGGCTAGGTTTGTTTTTCTGGTCCTTTCTTATCGCACATTGGATGAGCAGCCTCAGAAAATGCATTTAGTTGTCACAGAAAAGGCTGAATATGTACATGTCTCATTCCAGAATTAGACTCCCTCAAACTGATTAAGTTTGTATTAAAGTTTCCTACTGAACCATTACAATTAAGCCCTTTGTGTGTTCAGCAAACATATTTTTAATTTTTATTTTTCCTTAGATTGCAGTAAAAAGTCCAGTTGGATATGACGTGGACTTCATGATCTTAAAGGTGTTTCCCAGCCTCAATGATTCAGTGATTCTAAAGCAGTTGGGGTTTAGCCAAGACACTTCCCCTTCTGTCTGCAAAAGGGCAGTCAGCTTGTCTGGTGTGTTAGTGTAACTGCCTATGGGTGTAAAACTCTACTGGCAGGATTCAGGTAAGCTATCAGGCACAATTCATGAAGGGTTTCTTCCTGGAAGGGGTGGTCAGGCATTGGAACTGCCCAGGGAGCTGGTGGAGTCCCCACTCCTGGAGGTGTCCACGGAAGGCCGGGACACGGCACTCAGTGCTCTGGGCTGGGGACAAGGTGGGGATGGGGCACAAGTAGGACTCAGTGTTCAGGGGAGGCTTTTCCAGCCTCAGGGATTCTGTGATCCATTACTGGGCTGCATGGCAAGGTGTGCTTTTAATGCAATAAATTTGTATTTTTTTGGAAATCTGTGATGTGTTCTTGTAGGACACTGGGGGAGAAGATGTAGGTCTAAGCTGGGGGGTGCAGCACTGGGTTACTGGAGCCAGGGCCCACTCGGATGCATGGGGTACAAACAGGTGCTGCTGCCTGCCCCTGCCTGCCCGCCCCTGTCGTGTTTCCAGAGATCTGCCTGGGGTTTGGATGCTCTGAGTGTGACACTGCACAGGGCAGAGCAGAAGGGCAGCGAGAGAAACGTGCCTAGTAAACATCCCAAATTAAATTTAGTGTTAATTGCCTGCAGTGTGTGCTGTGTGTCTTCCTTCTTTGTTCCAGAAGCTGCCAGTTAAGGCCGTGAGAGCTTGTAGCTTTTTAACATCCTCTTTCAAAATGTTCAGAGTGCCCGAAGAGTCCAGAATAGCAGGATTTTATCAAAAAACAGTAGCTGGCCATTTTTCCTCCCATGTGAGCCACTGTCTTTTCTCAGTGGCAACAGTGTTTATTTTTTTTCTAAAACCTTTTAAGTGACTTTACTTAAGTGACTATTACTTCTCTGAGAGTAGAGAATAAAACTTTGTTTTAGAGAATGAAAGTCTGTCATAAGGAAACAGTAGTAAATATAAAGTGTCTGACCAAAAAAGGCTTGAGTGATCATTTTTTTCCTCTCAAAATAGAATTTGGCAAGTCTGTCTGACCAAACTGCTCGTAACCTATGATCTTAGTCCATTTGTGAAATGCAGGAGCTGAAATAAAACCCCAACATTGGTATCAAGTGATCACAACAAATTCAGGCTTGTTTTAAGGAAAACTCATTTGAAGATTCTGCTCTGGTGCTTCTCAGTGTCAGTTCTGCTTTGTGCTCCTTTGTCCTCAGCTGAGGTCCTTTGCCTTGTGGTTGCATAAATCAAGTGCCTTTCCCAGTGCTGAGGCAGCTCCAGTCTCTGCAGCAGTTTCCTCTTGGCTCAGGGATCTCTGGAGTCAAGGCCAAACCCTTGGCTCTCCCCTCTGTCCCCTGCTCGTGGAACGAGCCTGTCACACTGCACCACGGTGGTGTTTGCTCTTGAGAGCAAATATGGGAGTGTGACCCAGTGTCTTGTGTTTAAAAAGAAACAGCAAAAGCATGAATTCTTGGGAATTCTTCTCTCTTGTGGTGAGCTCCTGAGGGTCTGTTGGACCTTGGAACAACCAAGGAGGTCTCTTTTGGAGCTCCCTGTGAGAGGCGAACAGGGGTAATGCCTACCCTGGAATTTGGGCAGGTGCTGCATGCACAGGTAGCATCAGCTTCCTCAGTATTCCACGGGGTTTTTGCAGCATGCCATTAGGTTTTGGGGTTTTTCCATTGCTTTGCATATCCATTTGCAATAAGCGCAATAAAATGTGTGACTGGCAGGAATCTGTGGTGGAGAGCTTCCAGGTGGCAGGCGCCCAGTGTGCAGGGAGCACCTCTCATTCCATACCTGCTGCTGGCCATGCTGGGTGTGGAACACAGCCCTGCCCAGAAATGCTTGGGATGAAGCTGTTAAGTCAAACATCCCCAGGAGCAGCTAGGTCTGTTCTTTGTTGCCAAAACTTGGTAACTCCCCAGTTTGCAAAGCTGTAGCTTGACAGCAGCAATGTGGAGTTGTTACACGGCAAGACTCACAACTCAGATAGCACTGGAGGGTTGCCACATGTCCATGCACAGGATTTCTGGTGGTTTTTCCTGTGCAGGGCTCATTGGGCTACAGAGGGTTTATTTTCTCCATCCCAAGTGCTTGGAAAGGCCCTGAGGAGCCCCTGAGAGCTCAGCAATGCAAACAGGTCTAGACCAGAGGAGGACGTGGCCTAGGAAGAACTGGACCTGCGCCATGGCTCGTGAAGTGTGGGTTTTGCATGTGTAGGTGGAACAGATCCCATGAATCATAAAAAAGCTTCTTCCCTTTCTATCCTTCAGATGAGGGACATTTGCTGTCAGCTGAGCTGGTTTGGATATAAATTCTGTCACTTCTCTGAAACTCGAAATCATCAAAAGGAAAGCTTGTGTGATAAAAGTGCTGCATGTTCCTATGCAGCTCCTGCTCACAGACAGCAGCCCTCCTCCAGCCAGGCACATGGTTATGGGATGAGCAGGAGCCAGTGGGAAGGGTTTGTGTGTGAGGAATTCTCATAGAGGAGGGTCTGAAAACAGACCCTGATACTTCCCAGGATCTCCTTTGTTTGTAGGTTTATTGGGTTCTGGGAAACAACTGCATTAGAATGGAAGACAGGAAAATGTGGTTATTGCCTGTGGTTTTGCAAAATAGGGGGAGATACTTGTTCATTAACACAACAAATTAATGTGTGTACCTGCTCTCCTGTCCCAGGTCGTTGGAGGAGGAGCTGGCATGGTGGGTGCCCAGTGGATGGAGAGGCTTGGTGGTGATTTGTGTTTTCTGCTTCCTTGTGTGTCCCCACTGCAGGGCCAGTTGTGCTTTTGAAGTGAAGCTCTGCAAGTCCTACCCGGGCTGTCACTGATGGGATGTTGCTTTGTGCATCCTGTAAGGGGGCCTTGAATGCCTCGGTGGGCAGAGCATGAGGCAAACGTGGCTTTGACATGCCAGGAGGCTCCTTGAGTGTCCCTGTGGGGAGTAATTTTGTCCCTGTTTCTGAGCACTGTGGTCAGAGGGCTCAGGTTACCTAAAGATCACATTCCTGGTGGAATTAATAAATGCTGACAGATTAACTGTGGAGCTGGACTTTTCAGTTATGTTCCAGGATTTGGAGGAAATATGCTCAAGGCCATTTTGTTTATTTTACTGGGTTTTTTTTGCTCTGTCCCTAATTTTTCAGTTCTGCTTGCTTTCTTTTTTTTGGGAAAAGCCTTGTGAAGTAGTGCTGTGTCCTGCCATAGTGGGGGCCATAGTGGTGCCTCTCCAGGCCCTAGAACCCTCTTGACTTCTGTTCTGGGCATGGGTCAGGATTTGCCTGCACTCCTGCATGCCCTGCTCCAGGGATCAACCAGGATCCTGCAGTGCTCTGGTGCCAGGGATAGCCAGGATCCTGCTGGCTGGCACAAAAACTCTGCTGCCCAAGGAACCTCTGTTGTGTGCCAGGAGCTGTCGGATGCGTGCCCTGTGTACACTGTGTGCTGCAGAAAAGCAGCAGCCCTGCAGTTCCTGCATGGCTGGAGTCTGTAGTCAGGAA
>NW_008236184.1:4781145-4788328 GCF_000691975.1 Corvus brachyrhynchos
ATGCCTGATCGTATCCATATGGGACAAATGGATCAGCCCGGTCAGAGTGCCTCTTGTAACAACAAAAACACAATGGGAAATATATTTAAAGAATGAATAATTTGATAGAAGGGAAGGCACGGGTAGGAGGAGGAAGTCCTAGAGGCAGGGCAGATGTGTTTTGGGTTTTTTTGACAGGAAATGGAGGTGACTGATGTAGACACTTCAGGGACTTGGGGGGGAACTGAAACAGCCCCTGTGTCCAGGCGTGTCCCCGTGTGTGTCCCAGCACGTCCTGGCCAAGTGGCTGTGCTGGCACTGCAGTGTGCTGTTCCCAGAGGTGATGCTGACCTTGTCATCTACACGTGACAGCCCTGCTCAGCACCTTCCTGCAGGTGCCCTTTGTACTACCATGAAACTGCAAGAAAAAACAGCACCTGAGGTGCCTGGGGGCAGGGTGAAGATTTTTACCCCGTTTCTTAGAATATTCCACACGTGAATCTTCTCTTTGTTCCTGCTGGTTTTTGTCTTTATGTAATTACAGAACAAAGCATCTTTACTTCAGGACTTTGTGTACATGCACGTCTTACTTATTGTAACTATTTCTTTCCTTACTAAAAATGCCAAAAGCTGTTGTAGAAGTTTACTGATGTGAGATTCCCTCTCAAAATAAAATGTGTGTTAGGATGTTAGATAGCAACACATAAAAGATTTATTTAAATATAACTATTCTATTATATCATATACCTTAGGTAACAGTTGGTTTTGCTGTGGATGCTGTGTTTATTTTTATCCACCTGTGCTTTAACATTGGCTGTTTACAGTCCCTCTTGCAGTATCCTGATGCAGCATGTTTATTTTAGTCCAGGCAATCTACTTTTTTGATCTAACTATGTTCTGGAATTAAAATTGAAGCCACTGCTAGCAAAGCCTGAACACAGTGTTTAGTTTGGTGATGTCATTTACAGATCACTAAATACACATTTCTTAGATTTACAGGAACTTTGTGCACATCACTCTGATAATCCTGTCCATAAGTTGGCTTTACAAAGCAAACAGACACACCTGAGTCTTCACAGCCCAAACCATCCCTCCCCAGCCTGCTGGTCACCTGTATTTATCCAACTTTTTCTTCCTTCCAGATGAAGCTGCAAAACAACATCTCCTATCAGATGGCAGACATACATCGGCTAAAGGGTAAGGGATTCATGGCCAAACTTATTTGGCAGGCTGAAGTTGTGCATTTTAACTGCCCAGGTGCTGCAGAATGCAGTTTAAATGAAGGATCTGGTGATGCTGGAACATCTCACAATGTGAAATCTCATTGTATTTGTTACCTGGTGTGGGTAAGTGCAGAGTTGGCTCTCACTTACTTTGCTGCAGAAAGAACGTGTATTCTGGCACTGCTGAGTTACAAGACAGTAGAATCATTTTCATGGGCAAATACACAGTTTAGTAGAGTCCGGTCAGAAACACTGTGATGGTTATGCTGGGTTAGAAAAGGTCCAGGAAACATCTCTGAAGTTCTGTACAGACATGATTATAATGCCTGTGGTGTTGCTGTATTCAGGGTACTTCAGAGTGAGCCGGAACGTGCTCGGATGTGAACATGCCTGCATACAACACACACGGTTTCTGCCTGTATCCATGTAGCTGCAGCTTAAAGTAGTAGGGAGCTTCATTATTTGTAGGCTGAAGAACAGGGAGAACTAGAGCAGCTGTGAAGACGGAAAATCCGTGTTGGCTTTATGGATAGCAGGAAGGTGCCTCCTTTTGTACACTTACTGCAGACAAACAGTGTTTGAGCATCCTGCCTGGAGTAACCTGGCAGCGCTTCCATGTTACTCAGAGTGACAGAATCTTTCAGGAAATTATGGAGATTTCCAACAGATACGTGAAAAAGCATTGTGCAAGGCTTCTGAATGCAAAGGTACAGAAACATTTAGGGGGATTGGCATAGCATCAGAAGAATTTGTCTCTAATTCATGCTGCCATCTGGCATACATGAGTAAAGTGGCATCTTCTTCAAATTGTTTTAAGAATCTTTAAAGTATGCCTGGACATGAAACTTGAGCAATTTGATACTTCTTTAGCAATATTGGAAATTGTATCTCCCATGGGGCATTTTTTGTTTTCTTTCTGTATTCATGTTGATTTTTGCTTTTTTGGCCTAGAACAACTGGCAGAGTTACGGCAGGAATTCATCCGCCAGGAGGATCAGCTGCATGAGTACAAGAAGAACAACACGTACCTGACAAGGAGGCTGGAATATGACAGGTATGTCCTCAGGAGTGTTGGTAACTGCAGGTTGGTGCGTGTGATGGGGACCTGTATTTACTAAACAGTGCTAATTAATCTCATGTCTGCTAATCCTCAAACACGAGTGTGCTCACTTGGCAATGCACCTGAGCTGACTGTTTGACTTTCAAGTTCTTTGTGGTGTTGTAGTCCTTCTCCCAACATGAGATAGGAGCTAAGGAAAATCTTGACTTAGTGGAATTGTTCTGCATTTTTAAGTCAATGTATTTTTTATAACATGGAGATTTAGTTCACTGACACGTGAAAGTTTAAAGGACACAATCCTGTGTCACCAGCGTTGTTAATTGCTGCCTTTCTAGTAGTGTAATTTCATTTGTTTCTACTGAAGCTGAAAGCACCTTGTGTAGATCGAAATTTTAAGTTGACTTCAGCCTTTTAAGTTGATGATAGAGAAACGGGGAGAACAAATACTCCTGGAGCTTTGAGGAGTGAGGAGGACTTAACACTTGATAAAGTGTTTGAAACTTTTACACACACGAAGTGTTTCTGTGCTATGTTGAGCATTTGTGGGACATGGGACTTTTGGTGATTGGGCTGATGTCATGGCATGTTGAGGAAGTTGGAACACCTGGCTGTGTATTCAGATCATGTTATTTGAGTTGGGAGCAGTAACTGATAGCGGCAGTTGTGCACCTTCTCCGTTGACAGCCAGGGGAGACACGTTGCCTTCCCAGTGGAATTAATATTTGCAGACAGATTAACTCTGGACATTGACCTTTTGGTTGCATTCCAGCTTCTGGAGGAAGTATATTCAAGGCTGTTCTCTTTATTTTACTGTTTTTTCTGCTCTGTGCCTATTTTTTCCGGTTCTGCTTTCCTTCTGTATTCAGTCCATTCCCACTCCACATACATGCCAGGACCAGGCTTTTTGGGCAGACTACTCTAGTTATATCTCAGGTTTGGCTTTTTGTGCCACTTCATATTTTTTCCCTTACTTTATTTGTGGGAGAGCAGATCCAACAAATGAAGTGTAACTAATGGTGTGTTTCTCCTCAAGCCTGCAGTGTGGGCAGCAGATCAAGGAAATGAGACTGCAGCATGAAGAGAGCATCAAGAAATTAATGGACCAAATTGCACGGGAACAAAAGGTAATGCCAAGAAAGTGTGTGTTGAATGAGAAGAGCCCAAAGCTTGCTGTTTGCTTCAGAGATGTGGAGGGCTGGGACATTTCTTCCCTAACTTTGTGTTCGGTATCCCCCTGATACACCTAAGTGGGTGTTAAGGTAAGAAATCTGCCTATTGTCTCACCCGGTGGACCGAGCTCCAAGCTGAGGCCAAATTCTTTGTTCTGCTCCAGCCTTCCTCCATGATGTCATTGCTGAGGATTTCAGTTCTTGTCTGTAACATGGATATTGCTGTTCAGCTCTCCAGGGTGGGATCTGTGTTGTCAGAGCCTTACACAGGTTATTGCAGAGGGAGCCTGAGCTCTGCCGAGGCCTCGAGGTGCTAATGTGATGCAAATTGTGATGGTATTGGAACGGTATCAAGAGTGTGATTGCATGAAACAGGCTTCCAGTAGAATTTGGGCCTCTTTGCTGCAAACAGATGCTTAAAATTTTGTTTCTTGACTTCATCTATAAACATCTCAAATAATAGGGCAGACTGAGAGCAAGTTTGTCACATCTTCTCTTACAGTCTAGAATTGTTTCAAGGCTCTGACCTGAGGCTTAAGGTTGATGTTACCTTAACCTGTTTGTGTTGTACTTAACACCTCTGTATGGCAGTAGAAATGTCCTGCAGCTGTGCTGTATTGAACATTTTCTGTCCAGTTGTGTTTCCAGAGCCCCAGGGTCCAGCTTTGTACATAGAGGGCTCTGCTCTTTGCTTTGGTGATCATTGAATTCATAAATGCAATTTTGCTTACCCAAAGTAATCTTGAATTTGAGGGCGTTTGTTTTGTAATTTCCAGGGAAGTGTTTAATGTTGTCTTGTTATTTGTTCTAACAGGCCACACAAAAACTTCAGTCCAGTAAAGACACTGCAGTCAGTCCCAGCAATGGTGACCAGGCAATACCTGAGACTGCTGCAGAGGTAGAAGATAAAGACACAGTGAAGAATGAGGACCCTTCAGAACATGTTGCAAATGGAAAAGGTATTTCCTTTTTTGGGCTTTTCTGGTAGAGAATGGGCCAGCTGTGTTGCATCCTTTGCCAGCCTCCAGACTGTGCATTTCTCTGAAGTAGAAGAAGGAATTGTTTGGCTCGGATAACTTGATTAGCTGCAGTGATTGTTCTAAGTTTGAGCCTTCCACAAGAGGGAAATTCACTGTTCAGGCTGAAGGGTTAGTAAGGCAGAATATCCTTTTCTTGTCTTGCAGAGAAAATCAAACCCGGAGGAGACGCAGGCATGCCTGAAATAGAAGATAATGACCCTGCTAAAGCTGAAGATACTCCCACTGGTTAGGAGAAATACTCTTCATTCTTTCACATTTGGGTCTTGGTGATGTAGATGTTGTGTGTGAACACCATGTGGTTCATAGTGACTGCAGACTTTTAAAATCTCTCCGTGGTAATAAAATTCAAGTGGGGTGTAAAATCAGACCATTTCTACTGTGCTTTAGAGGTTTGAATTCCCAAAATGGAATGGTTTGGATAATGCCCCTCCTGAAATCTTGTCTTTTATATTTTCATTAAGGAAACTATAAAAAACCAGAAATTTACAGGACTGTTAGAGCAAGACCAGGTAAATAGTGTGTTTGTTTTATGTTAATGCTTTTGTCCCTGTGACTTTTTTTTTTAGCTTTAAAGAAGCCGCTTATTTCAGCTCCTAAAAGTGAAGGTCATCAGTCTGTTATGAATCTTCCAACTGAGCAGCCCCATGCTCCAAACCTGGCACCAGGTAAAATTCCTGTTAGCAGGTGACGAGGCAATATTTTGGTTACAAGAAGAAAACCAAGGATAAATTTCTGCAGGATCCAAGGTTGTGTTCTTACCTGGCTGAGACACTTGGGCTGCTGTTGTATGATCTCTTCTTGTACCCTCCACACCAATAATTTCTGAGCCTTTTGACCAATCACAGCTAAATTTGAGTTAGAAATTTCAAGGATAAGTGCTTCAGGATGCCTCCAGTGGACAGAGTAACTGAAATGAGTGTTGCTCCTTAGAGTACTAATTAGGGCTGCACCACCCCCTCAGGAGTTGGTTGTTGATCTCTTGGTAGCCACAGTCAGATGTTCCTGTTGCCTGCTCGGTGTCCTCCTGTCCCTGGGAACAGCTTACTTGAGGGTGACGTGGGAAAGGTTTAGGATGTGAGAACTTAAAAGTCCTGCAGTGAAAGGGTTTGGAAGAATTGCAGTTAGAAAAGAGACAAACCCAAAGAAAATAAACTCAATGCTTGCAGATCAAGTCACTTTAATGTCAGAGAAATATCAGGTTATACCTGCACTGCAGGTGGCTTGTTCCAATCCTGTCCTGCTAAAATTCTGAGTATAACTTCACATTTTAATGTTGTAGGTTTGCCCAGTGACAGTGATGGAAATGCCGACATTGCCAAGCAGATCCCTCCAAATCCTCTCCAGCACTTGAATTTTGAAGAAAATGTGGAAACCCAGAAAGACCACAAAATTGAGCCAGACCAGATAAAAATCCCAAAGAGCCGAGTTAGTGACTTGCAGAAGATTAAGCAAAGTAAGTTGGCCAATGTCACACACTTCAATATATTAAAAAAATCCATTCATTTTTTATCTGTGTAAGTGCCTGTCTGGAAAATAGAGACCATTGCAGCTGGTGGCTTTGGAGAGGGAGCCTGAGAATGAATATAATGTGTTCCTGGGTAAAAGATATGCTTTAATGTGTTATTTTCCACATGTATATTCAGTTATTTTAAAAAATTATTTCCTTGTCAGAATTTAAGATGCTTTTGGAAATTACTGCACAGTTAAATTGGTTAAGCCAGAACTTTGATACATGCAGGATGCTGAGTTACTTTATTGCTTGACTTCAATACACTTTTTGGACAATATTGTAAGAATTCAGCCAAAACTGAGAAAACTTTGGTTGTTTTAATATCACTCGTGGAACTTTGTGATGGAGCAGGGACAAGCATATTACAAATTGTCACGGAAACTGGGCAGGCCTGGCTTCCACTCTGTGTACCCTGAGGTGTGCAAGGCTCATTATTTTATCAAAGGAGCTTCTGGAAGAAACTTCTGGAGTGAGAAGGCTTCTCATTTCAGTTGTTAGTTTTTTTAATGGTTCAGTTGTTGGGTTTGTTAATGCATTGTCTCTCTTCCCTGGTCACGGATTAAATGATGGGGGCATAGTTGTGTAGGCAGGAGCTGGGAAGGAAATGTCTCCATTGTAGGCTGTGAGGGGGTACCTGAGAGTCAGGAATTGGCCCCAATTATTCTGTTCTCTTTGCTTCTTCATATTTGGAATAACTCCTATTGTATGTTTTAATTGTGCAATGAGGGAGAGACTTTATCACGAAAGGAATAGCTAATCCAGGTTTGTGTAAGGTTTCTGTCCTGATGGTCAGGACAGATGTTCAGAAAGGTCCGTTGGTGACAAACTCACCCCTGGTATGGAAGAGCCCAGCTCTGGCCCAGCTCTGCAGCTCCCACCATGGGCAAGTGCCTGGCTGGGTGTTGGCAACTGAGGGCTTTGAAGCAGAGGGTGCAGAGTGGAACTGTTCAGCCTGGAGGAGAGACGAGTCTGGGGAGACCTTAGAGTCCCTAAAGGAACTCCAAGAGAGCTGGAGAGGGACTTGGGACAAGGTCCTGGAGTGATAGGACAAGGGGGAATGGCTTCCCACTGCCAGAGGGCAGGGATAGATGGGATATGGGGAAGGAATTGTTCCCTGTGAGGGTGGGGAGGCCCTGGCATAGGGTGCCCAGAGCAGCTGTGGCTGGCCCCGGGTCCCCGGAAGGGTCCAAGGGCAGGCGGGG
>NW_008236184.1:4788505-4799157 GCF_000691975.1 Corvus brachyrhynchos
GGATCCCTGGAAGTGTCCAAGGCCAGGCTGGACGGGGCTTGGGGCAGGCTGGGATAGTGGAAGGTGTCCCTGCCCTGGCTGGGGCTGGGACAGGATGGGCTCGCCAGACTGTCTGTGGTCCCTGAGCTCAGTCTGTAGCCTGTGTGGGCCTGCTGCATTTCCTCAGATCTCTTCATCATACTTTACCCTTTCCTTCTGTCAACTTCAATTCATTCAGTGCTTGTTTGTCACAGTATCTCTGGCTATCCACAGGCTATTTTTGCTGGAAGTTGGGTACACGCCGTTGTCTTCCATGGCTCACTTTGGGTTTAACATGTGCAAATCCCACTGTCCTATCTGGGTTTTGTATATAATGCAGTGTCAAAAATACCAACAGTAGTAGCCAGGATCACTCAATAAGACATGAACAGGCAATGAATAATGTATGGGACTTTGGAGTTCTAAACTGATCGTGGGGTTTTTTCATGCTTGTTTTAAGAAAGTACCTGAAACTGGTGTTCTGTACATTTGAGCTGCACTAGGTGTGATTCTGGTGCTTTCCCCCCCATACAGAGAAGCACCATGGTACTGCTTCTGTCCTGGTTTTTATACATGCATTGTTTTAGGAAATAATTTCACTTTTACATCTGTCCATTTTTAATCCTGATGTTGAAATCATTCTCCAGGTTTACTTCTCCATTAGTTGCTTGCACTGGGAATCACCACCTGCCCCAGCAGCCTTGGTGCCCAGTGTGTAAGGATTGTATCACACTTTAATCCCAGTTTTTTCATTTATACACAACCTTCCAGGCCAGTGACCTCTGCAGACTCAGAGCTGCTTCCCTCAAGGACTGGGCTGGAAGAGGTCTCCCTGTATCCCATTAAACACCAGCTCTGAGCTGACATCACACCAGTAATCTCTCACTGTGTGCCTGGGTGATTGTCTGCTCATTCCATATATCCAGCTAATTCCTGTTTTTCTTGTGCATTGTTTCAGGATATGAAACCATTCTTAATTTTTTGTTGGGAGATGAAAATACTGGATTTGGGACATTTTGAAAACTGTTAAAACTTAATAGGAAAGCAGAGTGTAAAGCCAGTTGGATGAGTTTCCAAGCTGAGAGGCAAGGGCAGGCCTGTGCTGGGCTCCCTCCTGTGCCAGCAGGGCACCCTCTGCAGGCAGTGCCAGGCACCAGGACAGCGTTGGATTACTCCAGGGTGTGCCAGGGTGTGCAAAATGCCAGGCCTCAGGAAAAGTGGATACTAACCCTTCCACTGAGTGAGTGCTCTCGTGCTTTTAGAGAAATCTTGTGTTGGTGCCTGTGGGCAATCCAAGGTGGAGCTGTTTGGGTGCTCACTCCAGCCCTTGCCGGTGGAGAGAGGAGTGTGGGACAGTCAGGCGTCACGAGGTCAAGTGCTGGGTGACAGAGCACATCATTCCTGCATGGAGGTGCTCCACAAGCCTCCTTCAACCCCTGCCCAAGCCCTCTCCCTTCTCCCCCCTTTCTCTCCAGCTGGAACTACCACAGACCCCGACTGCCTCCACCTGCGATCTGCTCTCATGTAGGATCTTCCTGTTTCTTTCCTCTCTGCTGCTGACTCACTCCTTTCCTACTCCACAGGCCGGTTCTTTGATGAGAATGAATCCCCTGTGGACCCGCAGCAGGGTTCTAAACTGGCAGATTATAATGGGGATGATGGGAACGTGGGTGAGTATGAGGCAGACAAACAGGCCGAGCTGGCTTACAATGAGGAAGAGGATGGTGATGGTGGAGAAGAAGACGTCCAAGGTGAGCTTGGGCCTTACCTCCATCCCATTGTGATAAATCCATGCTGAGTTACTTGTTGAATTTGTGTAAAGCCTTGCTGGTTTAGCTGATGACAAATTGCTCAGACAGCACAAACAAGCTTGAAATTTGGTCTCACTCTCTGTGGGACAGCAACAATGCAACAGCCTTGAGTGAGAGGGTTTTGGCACCTCACTGCAGTTGTGTATGGTTCCTGCTAGGAAAAGCAAGACTCTAAATTCTAAACATGGTTTTACCCAAACCCCCAGCTCTGGCCCCTTGCTGGGAGGGCTTTGGGCCTTGACATTCCTAAATTGTCAAATAGAGGAATATAGTGGTTTGACTCCTGCTCTTGTCACACCTGCCTGGAGCTGGTGTGCAGTGAGGCCTCAGGTGGTGATTCCAGGTGTAACTTTTGTGCATTATACACAGATTCAACAGGCTTGTGGTGTTCCTGCTAACCCACCTCGGAGCTCCTGATCCAGTGCTGCCTAACACCTGTGTGTGCATGGCCATTCCCTGTCCTGCATGTAGCTCCCTCGCTTGCCTCTGCCTGCCTTGTCTGCCTTCTCCATCCAGCTTTTGGGGATATTTGTGACAGGCCTGCATGTCTGTAGGGCGAGAATGTTGTGTAAACATAGAGAATATTTCCAGTTAAATGAAAGCGTAAAATAAAGAGGGGAAAAAAAAAATAGGAAATGGGACAAAAATCCTACAGGTTCCCTGATTTTGACCCTCATACTGAGTTATATAAGTTAATAAGCTTTTAGCTGGAGGTTTTTCAGGCACCGTATTTAACTGGCATCTAAGCGAAATGAATCGGCAAAGCCAGTAAAAAGCAGCTGATTGTGTGAACACGCAGCTAAGTGCAGTGTCAGCAGGCTGGGCTGGGCTGGGAGTTTGAAACTCATGCACAAGTGAAAGAATAGGATGGACCAGAACCTGTAGCAATTAATTAACTTACTAACGAACTGCAGTGCCTGCTGTTCCAGCTGCAGCCTGTTCTGTGCCCCTCGTGCTCAGAACTCAGAGGGGGTTTGTGTGTCACACCTGGCCTTCTGGCAGGTGGTCCCTGGGCTGGCAGCTGCTCATCCAGGCTGGCAGCTGCACAAAGGCACAGGGGGATGCAGAGCAGCCTGGTCCAGTAGCAAGTGTCCCTGCCCATGGCAGGGAGTGGAATGAGATAGGCTTTAAGGTCCCTTCCCACCCAAACCATCCTGGGATTCTGTGATTGACAGCGTTTCTGTCCGTGCTGGGGCCATGGGAGCCATGCTCCTAATGGTGCTGGGCTGTTGTGGACAGAGAGTGCAGGGTGTCCTGTGTGTCCCTGAGCCCTGCAAGCCCTGGCAGTCCTGTGGGTGGGGGTTTCATAGTTCAGTTCCATTCTCCTCAGTCAGCAGTGGGTCCTGCCCAGCTCCTCGCTGCAGTAGTTCCGTACCAGAATTCCGTAATTCAGGATGCAGCTCTGGAGGTTGTAACTGGGGTTGAGTCTGTGCTAACTGGTGCCATCTGCCTGGGTTAGCCTGGGTGCTCTGGACTACCTTTTCTGTGAAGATATGTTCCCAGTATCCAATGTGACCCTCCCCTGGCACAGCTTGAGGCCGTTTCCTCTTGTCCTGTCCCTTGTTCCCTGGGAGCAGAGCCAGACCCCCACCTGGCTGCCCCTGTCAGGTGGCTGTAGGTGGCTGCCACACGGTGCAGGGATGAAGCACCCTGACTCTGTCCCCATCCCACACAGCTCTTGTTGCCCCTTGGAGCTCTGTGCTGCTTCGTCAGCATGAGTACCTGGCTGTGGGGGCCTTCACAGGGGAGCTGATGGCTCGGGCAGCAGCTGTGCCATGAAGTTACAGTGACATGGGCAGCATTCCCCAATGCCACTTGGGAAAGGGTGGGCGTGATACAGCTATAAGTGGTGGAAAAAATGTTAAACCACAGAGATTGGGCTTGTGTAACTTGTACTGTGAGTGGTGGTTGAAAAAACAGAGCTCTGATTGACAGTGACCCCATAAAACCATTTCCCATCCAGGTGGGGTCCCTGCAAGGTCCCTGCTCTGGTGGCTCGGAATTTGGACTTGGGGAAGATCCTTTTCCTGATGAACCCCTCTGTGTCTGTATAGACAGACTGGATTAAGAGCTGGTGGTAAAGGTTAAAGGGTGACTTCTGGAAGCTTCTTCCTGAGGGATGGTCTGAGCAGAGTGTGTTACTACCTCAGACCACATTTCCCAAGCTTTGTTCTGGTTTTCCTTAATAGCTTATTGTGTTGGCTTGAGCTGTGATTTAAGTGTGGCCAGTGGTGCTTCCAGGGTCAGTATTCCAGAAAAAGTGGCTGTTTCAGGCTTCATATTCATTTGTCTGCAGGGCAGGAGAGGGCAGAACTGGGGGGTTGGGGGGAGGGTGGTTGTAATTGTTTAGGGAGGGGAAAAAAAACAAGAGAGAATTTCTGCCTAAAAGCCGTCAGGAAAACATCACCCAGGTCTGCATCAGGCTGAACAGAGCCTGTGGCATGTGCCACAAAGCCACTGGAGTCCACATGGTTTCTGTTGCCTCTAGGAATGTGCAGGCTTAGGTTGAAATTGTTCAGGGAAAATACCCAATATGGGGGATGTTTCTTGGGGCAGGGCAGCACCCAGCCTGGTTCTTTTGCTCAGGCACCTGCAGAAGGGCAAGGGGATGTTTGAAGGTGGCAGCTTATAAAATGTCTGTTAATAAACTCCAGGATGTCCTGGTGCTGTGGTGGTGTTTTCTTATGGAACAAACCTGTGTCATGCAGGTGAACTCCAGCCTTTTGCTGCTGGAGCAGCCCTCAGGTCCCTGCCTGGCTCCTGGGGTGCTGGGGTGAAGGTGTGGAGAGCTGCAGGCAGCTCGGCAGCCGGCGGAAGATGAATTAACTCAACTTGGATTTCCTTTGCTGTGAACAAGAGTCTTTCCTAATATAAAGGATTAGCACTGAGGTGCAGGAGAAGCTTATTCGTTGGAACAAATGGAAGTTTTAGGGTTTTTTCACTTTTTGAGGGAAGGAGGCCCTTGGTCTGGAAGGGGTCCCAGTGCTAGTCCCTGAGGTTCCCAGCCTCTGTGAAGCCTTACAGTGTCAACTCTGGGAATGGGACTGTCTGCAGGAGTTGGGTTTTAGTGGGGGAGTTTGAAAGCTTGATAGGCAGTCTCAAAGCCCAGCAGCTGGTGTGACTGTGTTGCAGTGTCTGAAGTCAGGCAGTCTGTGAAGTGGGGCTGCCCTGCAGCCAGAGATCCCCACCTGGAGCACTGACCGCTGGGCTGGAAGCACAGCCACACATCCTGTGCCTGCTGACTCTGTCCCATCACCAGCCCCGGCCAGCTTGGTGCTGTGCCCTTTAGCAGCATGTCCTGGGAAACTGTACTTTGATATTTTTTCAGTGATACCACATCAGATCAGATCTGAGAATTTTGATTGTAATCTTAATTACAATCTGTTATTGCAGATGATGAGGAGCGAGACCTGCAGAACGACCTGGGGGACTACAGCAAGTCCCGCCTCAGTGACGGGGTCCTGTAGGCCCCGGTCACAGACAGCTCAACCCAGCAACTTGAGGTGCTGCAAAACTGAACCTGTTTTACTCCAGTGTTTCCTGCTTCCAAGGAAGCTGAGGATCAAGTGCCGAGTGTGCTCAGCAGCAGGTGAAGAGGACCCGCTCTGTACATATGTACATATTTGTACTATTGTAGGTTGTATTAAACCCACATCTTTGCTGTTATATGGAGCTGGTTACTCAGCCTGGTCCTTATCTGAAATAATCTCCACCCTTAAACCCAGTCTCTAAACACAGGCTGAACTGTTTCTGCCATTTAGAACACTTGGAACCTGGAGAACTTGTACAGTTTGTACCTGATGTAACAAAGCTGCTGTGGAAGCCATGTACAGCCAAGGACTCCTTTTCTACAGTCCCACCTGTGTGGCAGAACTGCTGCTCCCAAGTGCTGGGGTTTGTACAGCAGGTGAGAATGGAACGTCAGAGGGACTGGGAACTGAATGGTTCAATAACTGCTCCTTCCTCCTGCAACCCAGCACCACATCCCATTGAACTCCTGTACAGTGACCACATCTTGTAGCTAGAGCTGGAAATCTATAGTAGGACTTGAGTAATTTGATACATCCCAAAAAAGTTGTGCAACTAATAGCTTGATTTAAAAGGTGATACAAATAATTCGCAGCTTGTAGGAAATCTTCGTGTTAAAGAGAGTAAGTGTGTCAGTAAGAGGCACATCTCCAGCAGCTGTGTCCCTCGATGGAAGGACCAGCCCATACCCAGCTAAACATGCTGTAGGTGCTGGTGTGCTGTCCCAGAGTGTCCATCCCAGGTCCAGCCACTCTAGTTAATTTCCAGTTTGATCCCTTGACCTGAACACCCACCACATTCCATGGTTTGGTTTTCTCCATCAGATCTGTAAGTCAGACCCTTTTCTGTATTCTGTGTTCAAGCACTTCCAGAATTGATGGAGATGATTCCACTTTTCTGCAGTGGTGGGAACGAAGGAGATTGTCCCCCCTGCTCCCCCAAGGGCTCCTGTGGACACAGGCTGTAAGCCCTGATGAGGGTGATTGAACTCATCCCTGTGCTCAGGTGCTGGGCTGAAATAGTGGGTCAGGTTTGCTCCTTGCCAGCTCAGTGAAGCTCTTAAATAAAGTTCAGTGCTTGTACAATTATGTTATGGGGTTTTAAGACAATTTATTACTACTTCAAGTGTCAATGGCAAAAAAAAAAAAAATTCCTCCCAGTTTCTGCATTTAAAAAGTGGAACTCCAGCTCAGCGCTGTGTCCCGGTTCCAGCTGAACCCCATGTTCTCCAAAGTAGTGCAGCATCACACAGCACAGCTTGGGGAGACCCCTAAATTAAAGAGCTTCTCTGCCTTTTCTTTTTCTTTGCATTCTATGTATTCTCTTTTTTTCCTCTTTCTGTCAGAGTGATTACTCTGCTTCGCCCTAGTGAGGCCACAGCTGGAGTATTGTGTTCAATTCTGGGCTCCACAGCTTAGGAAAGACAGGGGGCTACTGGTGAGGGTCGAGGAGGCCACAAAGATGATGAGGGGTCTGGAGCATCTCTCTAATCAGGAGCTGCAGATTCGTGGGCCCGCAGCTGTCCCTGCAGCCAGGCTGTGTGGCAGCACTTGGGCTCTGAGCACCGAGAATGACAAACCAGCTCGGGTTTGTTTTGAAAATGCTGTTCCAACATCCGTGTGCCGTTTGTGTGCAGCCGATTCCCGTTTCCATGGCAATGGCAGCACAGACAACGCTGACAGATCTCGAGCAGCTGCTTCCCTCAGCACCCAGCGAC
This sequence comes from Corvus brachyrhynchos, assembly GCF_000691975.1. Lineage (NCBI taxonomy): Eukaryota > Metazoa > Chordata > Aves > Passeriformes > Corvidae > Corvus > Corvus brachyrhynchos. The sequence continues at coordinate 4,795,580 of NW_008236184.1, forward strand.
ACTGGGAATCAAACTGGCTCTCACATTCTGGGGTCCACAGGAGAAATCCAACAAAGCCTCTTCCCACCATGGCCCAGCCCAGATTTTAACCAACATGCCCAGGTAGCTCCAGCAGCACACCCAGTCCTGCGTCTGAGGTTCTAGTTATAAATCCCATTGTATCCACGTGGCAATGCATTTAAAACAAGGAGCAGGGAGCTGAGATTCGGCTGCCAAGGCTGAGGGATGAGTTCAGGCAGTGTGAGAAATGCATGCACCTCCACCCAACAGCCAAAGAAACAACTCCAGTTATTCCAGCCAGTCCTAGCTGCCCAATTTTGGAGGTTTTCAGCAAACAGGCTCTGCCAAAGCTTTCCCAAAGTCACATGGATCCCAGAAAAACAAAGAATCACTGATGAACCCATTTTAATTTCAAAATGAGGAAAACCAAACTGATGGGCAGGATCTTGCCAAAAGGTGAAACCCAGTTCTGGATGAAACAAACCCCCACATTTTTCAGCATTTTAACAGCCATGAAGAGCTTTTGATACTTTGAAGTGACAAGAAACAGACACGAGATAATGGTTTGTGGATTTTATTAAATGTTACCATTTTACATTTTCATATATGCAAACACAGCAACAGTGGGAAATCCAAAGCCTGCAGGACAGAAGAGCTTGTGAGTGAGGGTTCTGCAGTAGAACATACAGAAAGTACAAAAGGTTTTCTTCTCTATAAATCTATTTACTGCTCCTGTTTACAGTTTGCAGACCAGAGAAAGCTGAATTGAACAATGCTGGTTCATGTGGTGGTTTTGGAGGTCCCGAGCTCTCAGCAGGACCCATTTCCGTGTGCACACATATCTCTGAAGAAATTCTCTATCTGAAAACTTTCTCCTTTATCCCTATTAAGAAGAATTTCCACGTGCCATAAATCTGTCAGCTGCAATCCCTGCTCCAGGAGATACACGGAGCTTTCAGTACCCTGTGACCCAAGTATGGAACTTCCAGTTGAAGTAACCTGGGACCCTTCCTTGAGGATACTGACCAAAATATTTGATAGGATCAAAAGTCTTGCTGTGACAAACTAGAAAATGTGAGATTGGCACTTTATAAGGAGGAGCAGTGTCCTGCTGTTCCAGCTGGCTCCAGGACTGAGGAGACCAGATTTCTGTAGTTTAAATAAAACAGGAAAACAAACCCACAAAACCAACCGGGGCCATCCCTCCCTATTTGTGAGAGTGCAGTGGAATTTTCAAGCCAGCCAGAAAAAGAGTAATGGTATTTATGCCTGAATTTCTTTATGCCAATATAGAAACCATAATACTCCAATTCCTCAATCTATATGAAACCCGATGTAGCCACACTGGGATTACTGGTATGGATAATCTACAGTTCAACTTCCCAAAACTGGGTTTGACTACTTGTGGCTGTGCATTTCCATCCCTGGAGGAATGTCTCATGCCACTCTCCAGTGCTGCACTGTGCCAGATCAAACACAAGGTTCATTCCCATGTGTTTCTGTGGGGATTGGGAGCAGATGAATCCCTGTTGCTGTCAGCTGGAGTGTCTGCAGTGAGAACAGCAAGTCTGGAGTGCTCCTGGACAGCCAGATTGGCTCCCAGACGCTGGGGATGGAGGAGCAGCACAGCCTGGGAGCTGCTTCTCTTTTAACTCTGGTCACCTATCCAACAGAATTGATTCCCTTCAGAAAGGCAAAAGAAACAGCAAACACTGAAAATGGGCAATAGTAAGATATAAACCCAAAGAAGACTCCTGTGATTACTGAGAAGTGCCAGATGCTGAAATTAATCTGAAACTGGAATAAAGCCCACCCAGCCCAGAGCTGCAGATCCTGCAAACAGCTGCCCAAGACACTGTGAACCCGGCCCAAATCAGCTCTGCACAAGCAGGGAACTCACTCTGGAGCACTTTGGTTTACATGATGTATAAACACAGAGCTAAGGGCTCTGCAAGGCTCAAGGAAAAAGAGTTGAGAGGAAATCCTAAAGCATGAGGAATGGCCTTCAAGGAGCAGTCAGGATCCCACTGTGGGAATGGGCAGAGGTCTGACAACTACACATTTCCCCTTCAGTTTCTCTGTGAAGCAAACATGCTCCTCGAATGTCTCAGTGTGACTGGAGCCCAAATCCTCTGGCAGGGGGAAGCCCACTGCTGCCAACTGAGCCTTTTCTTTGGCCCAAACACACATTCCGAGCTCCGAAGGCGCCATGTGCCGGCACAGGGTTTTTACACTTCACACACGGAGCTGAAGCTGTGCTCGGGTAGAGGGACGTGCTCCGTGGGGAGCAGGGTACAGCAGGGGACTTTGGAACTTCTCCCTGCACAGCAACACCATCAGCAAGATGATTTTCCATATTCCCTTTCCTGCCAGTCCAGCCCCCTCTCCCTAATTCAGCACCAGTGAACTTGAGGAGAGCACAAGGCAGTGTGAAACACAAATTTTGGTATCCTGTAACACAGAAAAGGCCAGTTCTCATTGCTGTAAAGATCAGTTTGAACCCTGAGTCACACGTTTAATCTCTTCTCAAGAGTGTTTTTGCCGTGCTGATGTTCACACAAATATCCGCTTGCTTTGAATCTTGCTGGATCATCTCCTGTGGCAGCTCGTTTCATTTTAATTACATGGCTTGAGAGAGTATTTCCACCCACCATTTCCCAAAACTCCCACTTTCTAAGTATCAATGTCCTTTTGGGCTCACAGTGTGAGACATCACACAGTTATCCTGCCATACAAGTTCCTCCTAAGGGACTGCCAAACCATCTTAATGAGGCTTTAACATGCCCAAACTAACCTTTTTTCACAGCTGATAATTCACAAGAAATACCTGAATGCTCTAAAGGAATATGGTTACCTGTTCTGAATGAGGACTGCACTGTTTCCACTGCCTTCCTATGACCTCTTTTCTATGGTAAAATTAGCTTTATAGTGTCTTCTGCTAAAGACAGACTAGTAGAGTCCCGTGACAGAATTCTAAACCAAATCCTGGCTTCACAGCAGCAGATGTGCTTCTCTTTAACAAGCCAATAAATATTTTAAGTGACTAGAGAGCTGGGACTTCTATAATCTGATCCATGTTCAAAAGCTAAGCAGGGAGTCAACAGGTACCAGGAAACACAACACCCGTGTAGGCTTCTTTACTGCTAAATTAGAGGATGCCAGATACTCCTGTAAAACCCTTCCATTCTGGGCAATACCTTGAGATGTTATCCTGTCATAACACAGGTGAACCTGCGAACTGAAGATTTCTGTTTAAAAGAGTGGTGGGTAAAAGTGATCATCAAGAGAAAAATTAAGATAGCCAAGTTCAGTAGCATTGAAAAGAGAAATGTAAGCCTCCCTACATCCTCCTGTACTGCAAGAGATGGCCAAGCTGCTTCATTAAGCCCTTCAAATAGTAAAGCATGCAGCATCCTCAGCATTTCACACACAAAGAGGCTGCCTAGGAAAAAAAAAAAAAAAAGCGGAAATAAAACTTCACACCAGAGTCCACAGGCGACTTAAAACAGCAACCGAAACCACAAGCCAGCACTGCCCTACGCTTTGGGAATGGGACGGAGAGCGAGCCAGCAGGGCCA
>NW_008236184.1:4800436-4808563 GCF_000691975.1 Corvus brachyrhynchos
GGGGGGGGTCCCCCCCCCCCCCCCGCCGGCACCGTGCAGGACCCCCGCCGTCTAGGGCCGTTATTGGCATTCCCGGTCCCTGCTGGGAACGCGGCGGAAGGAATTAGCATGCTGCATACCACATTGATTATCTGCTCGCTCGGTGTTACTGGAGAGCACTGTACAAGCCTGTTGCTCAATTTTATGGTACTTAAGAGCGCTCGAGAGGACAGGTCTGGCTGTTTCTTTGTGGCTGTTTGGGTGAGCTCTAGCCTAGGTCTGTCCAGGGTACTTCGTCTTCTGTGGTGACAGTTGTGATGCTTTTTCTGGTCCCAAGCCTATTGTTTCTGGGAAGGATTTTCCATCGTCTTCCAGGTGCTTATGATGCACTTTCAAAAGTAATTTCGAGTTTGTCATTATTGTCTTTGCCTTTCTTGATATGTTTCCACTGTTAGAGTAGTCCGTGAAGAGGATCTCCAAGTGTAACTATTACTCTGTTGCCTTGGGCAAGTGACAACCTCTTTTGCCGTTTCTCCATGAGTAAAATGGGGATAATAATACCTTGGAGAGTTGTTACAAGAAGTAGTTAATGTTTGTAGAGGACTTAAAAGACCTAAGTGTTATTAATTAAGCCCCATGACACATTAAGGTAAGAGTTAGCGAGCCAGGTTTGCACATGGATGAACTGAGGCAGGAAGAGATTATGATTTAGCCAGAGTAACATCCTGGATCTGTGACAATAGCAGAAAACAAGTTGTAACTACTTCATGCTGTAGGCACAAGCGAGCCGTTCCGGATAACAGATAGGATTCCAAGATTACTTGCCCCTCCCTCACCCCCCCTCCCAATTTCAGGCTTTTCTACTTTAGGAGGTTCTGCCTGTGTGACTTCCAGTTGACAGGATAGCTCCAAGGACACTTATGACTTGCCCACTTAAAAGTGTTTCAGCAGTTTTCATAACAAGATATATGTTCTAGGATGCAAGCCAAATCCCAACTTAAATTCCATGAAACATTCTCCTCTTTTCCCCTGAAAACATCGTGTGGAACTTAGTTAAGACTTGATCCTGTTCCAGTCACTGCAGCATGCACTAAAGCTGACATTCCTGTTTCATCAAAGTTCTTTATTAAAGAAAAATTCCCCTGTCAGTCTGCCCTGGAGATTGAATAGGACAGTTGGATCATTTTTCTAAGGATGTAAACATTCCACGTATGCTGGAGCTGTACGTGCATTTCATAATTGAAAGGTGACTTTCCATCCCCAGCCTTGCACTGCAAGTGTTGGTAACTCCCTTCCAGGGTGGTGATTCCCCAGCACAAGGATGTGACACTGTCAGAGGCTCAGTAGCATTAAGCAGTTAAAAAAACAGAAAAAGTTGTCTGAATTCAAAAGGAAACCGAGTCTTCACCTTCCCAAGTTTTTCCATACTGCATTGGCTTTTCTTTGATCTCTTGTAGTGCTGCGAGATTGACACCAACAGAAATCGTGTTTGCAGGAGACTTTAGGAATCACATATGCTCTTTTGACAGATTTCTATGCACATATTTCATTCCTGTGGAAGAATCTTTTCCACAGGTGTAAGTGGAAGAATAACTTGGAGCACTTGCACATTTTTGTAAAAACCATTCTGAAAGTCAGGCTGAACTGTTTTGGCAAGAACTTGCAAGAAATGCTTGAGCAAGGGGGTTGGACAAGAGAAACTCCAGAGTTCCCTTCCTACCTCAACCATTCTGGAAGCTGTAAAAGCAGGATGCATGAAGTAAGACTGGAATCTGACAGAAAATGAAAATTCCTATGTGTTTGTAGACATATGTGTGCTCTGAGAGGAGCTTTAGGCTTCTTGCCCTTTTGGGACAGTAACTTGGGGTTCCAGAGCATCATCCTGATCATTTCAGGATCACAGCTGAATATGTAATTGTAGAACCCTAAAACTGCCTTTTCTGGGTTATGGGTGTGCAGCTGTTCCCTGTCCGAGCCCTGCACAAGTTCTGCCCCATCCATGTGTTTCCAGCCTGGTATCCTCAGGGAAGCCAGTTCCGATGTATGATAGGTTTTGGACTTTGGTAATGTCAGTGTAGGACTACTAAGATTATCCCAGATTTAAAGGCTGCCCCTTCCCACACTCGCTCCCTCTGTGACTGCATCCTTATTCCATACTTCCTCAGGAGTATTCCTCTCCACAAGTGCCTTTCTCATTCATCACTGAGAGTAGATCGGGTGTGATAATTCTTACTCCCCTTAGCCCAGAAAGTAAAGGACCAAGTCTGAATGAAATCCCTTCATTTGCTGGCACCTAAATCACTGGCACCATCTCTTGTACATTTTAAATAGGAGATTGTTTTTTGTCTGTTATATATGAAAAATTCCTGCAGTACCCCAGCACAGGAGGGACATGGACCTGTTAAAGTGAGTCCAGAGGAGACCACCAAGGATCAGAGTGATGGAGAAGCTCTGTTGTGGGAGAAGCCTGGGAGAATTGGGATTGTTCGGCCTGCAGAAGAGAAGCTTCAGGGTGATGAAACTGTGCCCTTCCAGGACCTGAAGGAGCCAACAAGAAAGATGGAAAGAGACCCTTTACAAGGGTGACAGGACAAGGGGGAGTGGCTTCCCAGTGCCAGAGGGCAGGGATAGATGGGATATTGGGAAGGAATTCCTCCCTGTGAGGATGGGCAGGCCCTGGCACAGGTTCCCAGAGAAGCTGTGGCTGCCCCTGGATCCCTGGAAGTGTCCAAGGCCAGGCTGGATGGGGCTTGGAGCAGGCTGGGATAGTGGAAGGTGTCCCTGCCCTGACAGGGGCTGGAACAGGATCAGCTTTAAGGTCCCTCCCAACCCAAACCATTCTACAATCTGTGATTTGATGTTTGTACATCCCAACGAAACCTGCAGAAAATGCAAATATGCACCACAAGTGCAGAGTTGATTAATCAAATTCATGATGGGTTGTGATTTTCAGGGGGCAGACAGTTCAAATGGAACTGTCATTGCTGAGATCCTGGGAGGGAAGAACAAGCTCTCAGCAGCTGGTTTAAGAGGAGCTCTCCCAGGCAGGATGTGACAGTGCCAGCCCTACCGAGAGCTCTGTCCCAGGGGAATTCCCTGGAGTGCCACGGTAGCTGCAGTGAGGTGCAGCACTTCCGATTGCTTGAGAGAAACTCACATACACCCAGGTGCTTGAAAGCCTATCTAACATGTTGTTTACATGTTGAGATGCCTAGATGGCCATTATTTAGTGTTTTAGAAAAATAAATATTTGACATTCTCAGATGAAGACATTTTCAATAGCACTTGAAAAATTAAGTGGGAAATCATCTACATCTAAAGCAATCAGCTCAGGGGTTGGGTCGGAGCTTCCCAGTTGGCAGTCCTAACTTTTTCTAAATAGATTACTTCCCAGTCAGATCAGTTTCAGTAATTACTTTGATTAAGGTCCTCTTAACTTCTTAAATTATAAGTTCTCTCATCATATCCTGTGATCCAAGGAAAACCCTTGTCAGGACAATCTGCTATAAGAAAACAAGGGAGTTGAGCATCAGCCTTCAGTGCACTTACACCTCTGCCAGCACTGTTCCATGTGGGATCTGAGGAGATACAGCCTTTGTTGCCTCAGTTTCCCCATCTGATGGGTCAGTGTTTATGGTAATCCCGGAATCTGTGGCCAAGCCCAGAGGAAGGAAGTGTGCAGCTGCTGGTGGACAGGATTAACTCAGCAGCACATTGATCTCTGCGGTATTGGGACATTCAAAATACAGCTCCCCACAGGGGAAGTTTTCTGAGAGTCCAGCCCCATCAGCCAGATTTCTGTGCATCCTGCTAAAAATAACCCTAAAGCCAAAATTTAGGAAGTACTTGTCTGCTGCATTAGATCCAGCAAGGATCCACTGCCCACCAAGTGATGCTTCTGCTGGAGTTCCATAGAAAAGAGATGATGGAAATAGAAGTTATCCCTAGCAGTCCTAACCAGTCTGAATTCAGAATTCCTTTTTGGTGGGTGAGGAGTCTAGTTAGGATGCATGAAACACCTCTAGTTCTGTGTTCACAGTATTTAGTGTAGCAGTATAATTTTAAGTATAATACTGTCATGAAAATAAGTTTAACTAAAAGGAGCTGTTAACTCCGGAGCATCTGGAAAATAAGCTATGGATACTTACTTAAAGGAGCACAATTACAGAAAATACATCTTACTAGTCATTGCCAATATTCCAAGTGTAAGTAGGAAAAAAGAATCTAGGACTCTAAAGCATTTGGATTAGAACTTACCTGTAAATTAATTACCTTATATGTATAAAGAAGAGTGTTGTTAGCAGCAGAATAGGGCCAGGAAGGTGATGCTGCAGGGTGTGTTAGCATCCTCAAAGCCTCAGAGGGAAGAGAAGGATCCTGTCCTTATTTAGGCTGTGTTTGGGAATAGCTAATTTAAGTTTAAAAAGTAACAGGAACTCTGATCAAATCAGAGCAGTTGTTCTGAGCAGTTTGGCCTGTGCTGCACCAATTCAGTCTAAATCATAACTCAGTTTATCCTAGGCCATTCTAACCCATGATTGCTTTGATTCACCCTGTACTTTAGGAGGTGCTAATTAGAGGAAGGGAGGTAATTCAATCTAAGGCTGAGGCTGTACCACAAGGGCTTCCCTGGCCCCACAGCACCAGCTTGGTTAGTGGGGAACCCCACGCAGGGGTTCCTTGGCTGCACGTGCCCTCTGGGAGCCTCGCAGTCTGGCTGGCTGACAGCGTTCCCCCTTCCCTTCCCTTTTCCAACAGATAGTATTGCCTTGGGAAAGCTGCTGGTTTAGACCCAGCCCAGCACAGGTTTCCTTAGTCTAGGCAGAGCTTTAGGGGTACTGTGTGTCCTCTGCTCAGCACAGAGGGACTGCAGTGCTGGAGCAGAGCCCAACACAAGTGTGTGTGTTCCTTACCCTGTGCCGGGATTTTGCTTCACTCGTTGTAGTTCCCTCCACGTTTGCCCTTCTCTGGTAGGCAGCTGTGTTTGGAGTGTGCACTATTCCAGGAAGGAGGGGGCTGGCTCCAGATGGCAGCTTGGACCTGTCCATTGTCCTTGCTTCGTTCTCCAGTACCCCTTCCAGAGGATGTAACATCACCTGAGATGCTTCTTTTTCCTCCCTTTCCTGGAAGCTTCTCTCATTTTACTATCCTGGGTGTGCTCATTTAAGTGCAGGAGGCTTCCTTTTATATGGAACAGTGCTCTGGGCAGGTGGGTGATGCCTGGTCACCCAATTCCAATCCATCACCTGGGAGGGAAACCCTACAGGTGAGGGCTGAGTTCCTCGTCCTGGCAGTGTGGGCTGGTGGGATGTGCCCCAGCCCTGAGTCTGTGGGATCAGCTGGGAAATGACGGACAATGGTCAGGAGTTCAGAAAGAAAAACAGGGAGCAGGAGAAAACTCCTTATTAGCTCTATGGGCAACAGTTCTGTGTTGGTGCTTGCCAAAGCAAAGCAGAGTGTGAACTAAAGTTTTAAGGTTTGTTTTCAGAGGGGAAAAACAGTACACAAAAAGTAAAGGAAGTATTTAACAAATAGCAGGAATATCTACAAGAATGTTGAAGGTACTTGCAGGCATTGTGAATGTGGGATTTAACTGCAGTATATTTGATTGAATTACCTACCTCAGTTTGTCTGACACCTTGAGCTCATGTCAAGACCAAGCAGTTGTAGTTAAATCAATTTAAATACAATTGGAAAAGCTTGTTTATTTTGCTTATCAGGCCAGAACTTATAAAGATTACGGAAGAAAATAAAGTTAGTGTAATCTTGATGCTTTTATGTTCTTAAAATTACAGATTTGGAAGAAACTTTTGAGGACTTCATTTTGGCTAAAATAATATTCCTAAACAACTGTAATTACTGTGTTTAGAGTCCTTTACTTTTGTGTTGCTTAGGGACTAGGAAGCTCGCTGGTACTTTTCAGAGAAAGGTCTTTGAGAGCTCAGTTGAAAAAACGGGCTGCAGAGATCCAGGTTCAGGTGAAGAGGTGTCAGACTTAATTGTTAGGTGTAATTACCCTGTTGGACTTATTTGAAGATAATTCTCTTTTGATAGTAGATTGGTTTATTATATACCTGAAAAGGTTTGATAATATTCCATCTCAAAGATTCATAGTTAATATAAAAATGTTCTAAGTCAATTAACAATATAGGGATCCAAACCATAAAATAGTTTAAAATTAGAAAATAAACATTTGTCATTGGTGGTATGTGCTTTCAAAACGAAAACGTCATTTCAAGAGGATTGCTCTGCTCTTTCTCCACTCGATGGATTTTTTGGTCCCTGGTAGCTGGGGGCTCTGAGGTTGGAGGAGTATGTGGAGCTGCTCCTGTGCTATTTGCTGAGAATTCGGGAGGCTCGGTGCCTGCAGATGGCTCATATTTGTCAGAATTACAGGGGTAAAGACTTGTTTGTTGGTTTGCTAGTTTGGTTTTGGTTTTGCACTGAAGTATCTGTGCCGATAAATCCCTGCTGTTCTGTGGCTCCCTCGGGGCATTGTCGGTACATGGTGTGAGGGCCAGAGCTTGAGATGAGTCTGGTGGTGGGTGACACCCTCGGGATGTTCTTTGTGTTTCTGGGTTTTACCTCGGGCTGACCCCATCCTGCAGTGGGCCCCACTTAAAGCAGAGCACTGGGAGTGGGGCAGAGGAGGATTTTCCACACCAGACCCAACCTTCACAGCGGGGGCAGGTCTCTGTCTAAGCCCCCTGGCCGCAGGAGGAGGCAGAGGATGCCACACCGCTTGTGAAGTGTGTGTTAAACCCCTTGGTAAAGGAGGGAGGAGCCACGGCAGCGATAGAACGGACAAACCGGAGCGAAAAGGCTGTAAGAGAGGGTTCAAAGCCCCCAGTCAGCATCCACAGGATGGAGGCAAAGCACTGAGAATCTGTGCAGTTTTCTACATGTCAGAATGAGGGTTTTCCATGTGTTGCTCAGCTCTCCTCCTTCCCTGTGGCTGCATGGACACTTCCCCCTGGCTCCTGCACTGAGCTTGGCAATAGATGATTGTTTAAATTCAGGTGGGTGGGCTTTGCTTATCCTCTGTGTTCAAAGAGAATTAAAAAAAACGAATTTCTCTTTTATAGCATACATGATACCAAAAGGATGAAGCAAGGAATTTTTTTCCTACTTTAACGTGCCAGTTTTTAAATATTCCAGAGATGGGCTAGGCAAGGAGGCAAGGTGGAATGTGCCTCTGTGTAGCCAGACTGGATAAGGGGTAAGGGCTGCGCTGTGGCTATCTTTTGCTTGCGATGCTTGAAGGGTCCGTCTTACCTACATAGGTCTGAATTTTCAGAAACCTTGCAGGAAGTGAGTACGTTTGAAATTTCTGTTCCTCTGTGACATTGGGTTGATGCTGGTCCATGGGTTCTGCATTTCCCAGGGGGGACTGACACACACACACAGTTGTGTGGCAGTTGGATAAGCCTTATTTTCTCTAGGAAAAGCTGATCGATGCTTCTGTGCTGAAGGACAGAGCCCATCAAGGAGTGCAGTGAGCAAATGAAACCCATGACAGAAAATACCGTTGCTTTAAAAATTTGTGACCAGATTTCTTAATTAAAATAATTTGCCAGAAAATAAAAGGCAAATGTGGGACCTGATCACATGAACACACAACTTCCAGGCTCGTGGTTGTGCTGGAGCTGGAGCTGTGGCTCCACAGCAGCATGGAACAGTCTCCTGGCTGCTACAGTGCCTCTGTCCAGGGAATGGGCTGGGATGTGTACCTTGGCCGAGAGCCAGCAGCGTGACACAGGATGCACCCTCCGGGCTGGGCTGGGTTCCTTGGAAGTGGGGTGACCCCCTCGGTGCTGCCTATAGGGAGCAGCCCTCTCCCATGGATTGCTTGGAGCCATTCCTGAGCACCATCCCAGAGAACGCTGTGCTGCTGATCCCACCGTGGCTGTGCCAGTGAGCCAACAGCTGGGGGCCTGGCTTATGGAATTACCCATGGATGGTCGTGGCACAGAGCTCTAACCCTGGGCCATGTGGTTCCCTGCTGTAACTGTCCTTTCCCCTACCAGGAGTAACGTGTTTTTATTCCACCCCTTGTTCCCATGTGGAAATACTCCAGCCTGAGGACATGTCTCGCTGGAGGGTCAGTAGAGCACCAGAGCTGTCTCAGGAGCTGCAGGGCTATGGGGG
>NW_008236184.1:4808587-4827819 GCF_000691975.1 Corvus brachyrhynchos
TCACTTCCATTAAAACATTTCTACTCTCCCACAATTTTGCTAAGTTGTTTCTTCAGCACTGCTAGTGAGAAGTGATGGGTGCTCTGTCATATAGCACATGGCACAAAGGTGACAGCTAACTTCTTTCAGGTATTTCTTTGGTATTTAAGGTAACTTGCATTAAATTTGTTATTTAAGTTAACTCAGGCCTCCTCAGTATCTGTAAAATTTTCTCGAATTCTAAAGTAGCTGCTTTGTAATGTGATAAATTAACCACTGTCAAGACTTGTGTTACTTTGGAATGCAGCTTGGTGCTTTCTTCATCGTAAGCATTTCTGATGGAGAGGCCAAGCTCACTCCTGATATTGGGGAATGACTAGAAACAAATCCAACAACCGTGTAAGCTCCCAGGTGATACCAGTACTTCTTGTTCTTGCTGATTTCTCTGGTTGAGGATCCCTCAATATGGATTTTCAGGTTGTGTGTGGAGATCAGGGCACTCACCCGTGCAGATTTCCTGCTGCAGCACATGAATCCGTGATACAGGTGCACAACCTCCCTTTTCCCCAACTCAAAAAGTCCCTGAGACCGAAACTTCCCAAAGTAAGGCGCGAGCCAAACACCATCTCCTCACTCAGCTGGGCAATCCCCTGGCTGTTTGCAGAGCCACATCTGCCACTTCACAGCCAGAAAGTTGTTACTTCGTTACATGTTGCACGTTTCAAAGTGACAGAGATACATTAGATCAACCTGGAGGTGATGATCTTGTGAAAGAAAGAAGTGAAATTCAGAGTGAAATCGACTGGAAACATTACAGTGTGGATGCAGGGCAGTTTTACCCTACAAAATTTCTGTTGTCATCGGTATCTTGTGCTTATTGTACTTGGTATTATTGGAATATTGACCAGAAACTTCCTATAACTTCCCACTGAGTAGGCAACAAGGTTTGTTGTTTTTTTTTTTTTTTTCTTGTGTATTTTTCACCCAAAATAAAACGGGGGAAAAAAGAGAATGAAAATAAAATGTATAAAATAGCTTCATTGTGATGGAATCAGACAGGTCCCTGAAACTCATTTCAGGCAAGTTTTTGAGACTGGTAAGTTTCAAGTTCATCATGTCTCAATATTATGTTTTAAGGTTATATGTACAAACATAATGTCACTCACAAATGAGTACAGCTGTTAAATCTTTAAAACTTATTTTCATGTCAGTTTTAACTGAGGTATATGCACAATTTAATCTCAGATTTGCAGTTTTGTGAGAATGAAGTTTCCATGAAGGAAAGAAGCCAGGATGGGCCATGAAAGAGTCAGGATTAATTCAGCATGTATTCATAAGGGAAAATTATTGGTTTAAACTTTGTCTGGACACTGAGTAATACAAATCCTGACTGTGCTGGTATTTTCCCCATTCTTAACAGCACGGTTGATTCTTTATTTTAAGTCAGGGAAGCCAGGTGTGAGAAGAGCATGAAAGCAGCCCCGTGCAAAGGGGAGAGCAGAGTTTAACCTCTTGTGAAAAGTTCTAAAAGAATACAGTGTACTAAGGAAAGTGTTTTCCAGGGCAATAATCATATTATCATTTAAAGAGTCTTTATCCTGCAATAAAAATAGTCTGCTATTTTTAAGGCCAAAGGAGCAGCCAGAACCCTTATCTATCCCTTTAAAAGATAGCAACCTGACATGGTCCTGTGGGATACATGATTGTGTCTGTGGTCCCCTGGGAGGATTCAGGTGCAGTGGAGCAGGATTAGGTTTTCTGGTGAAGTTAAGCAAAAGGGAGCTCTGTTGCTGTGTAGACCTTGCAGAAATGCCTAGATTCTCCTCACAAACACAGGAGTTACTCCATGGCTTCCATAGTCCAACACAGACTTACTTGGGCTTGTTAATCTGCTTGTTTCTGGGTTTGGTTTTTTCTTTTTGGTTAAAAAGATAACTAATATGGGTGAACTGAACAATTAGAACAAGTAACTCCTTAGGATTGTTTTGTAGTCAGACAACATCCCGGAAGGTCTGTTCAGGAAGTGTTTGCAACCTGTCTATGCCACGGGTTGTAACAAGAGGGACTTGACTTCCATAAATAGGCTCCCTGTGTGCCTGGCAGTATGGATTAAATGTCCAGAGAGCCTGAGGACAGCTGGTCCCTCCCAGAATCCCAACAGGAACAGTGCTGGTTCTGTGGAATCTGTTACTGCTTGTCTAAAACTCGAGCACTGCAAACTTTCCTTTGCCAACCTCTCAGCTCTTGGGAGCCCCACAAGATCTGAAGGTGACTCATGTGAAATTGTCATCTTGGGCAACACCAGAGATTATAAATAAGGTCTTCTTTCTGCAGTAGGTTTTGGGGTTCTGCTCTGAGGTTTGCTGTTCCATGGTTACCCCAGCTCTCCATGTTTCCTCCTTGCTTAGTGTGACACAAACTGGAAAGCCTGAATTAATTACCAGCATGCACCCTCAGTGCAAAGAGAAAAATATCTTGGCTGGGAGGGAATAAACTTTCAGTTCCAAATGCGTTTGGTATAATCAAAACAAAGCCTCACTAGCAAAGCAATGGCAAAACAGAAATATGATGGGTAGAGCAGAAAAATAAAGGAACAAAAGATCTATTTTCTGTTGAGGCCAATTATAAAAAGTTGCCATCCTCCTTTGGCAAAATCCTTCTAAGGACATGTTTGTTTTAGGGAAGATACTCAAACTTTGGGAGAGTAGAAGTGAACACAAGGTAGATGTCCTGAGGGATCAGGGTTTGAACAAGGTGACTGAAGACCAAGGATTTCAAGCAGGATTCTGTTTCAGGTGGAAATGATTTAGTGCCCTGGGAGGTGGGGAGGAGCAGAAAAGAGGCTTTCAGTTAAACAGGGAGAATTTAGAGGCACCTTTGGTAGTTGTAATTCCTCACTTTGTTTTGATGGAACTTTTGATGGAGCTTTATACATTTATCCAGATTTCATAACCCAGCATCAACATTTGAATAGGACATGTTGGGTGATTTGCTATTTTAATAAATCAGCATCTTTTTATTTTGTTTTTACCTACCCCAGACTAGCATCACTTCCAGACTCCTTTGAGTCAGGGTTTCCTGGTTTATTGCTCTCTCAGTTCTGCAGTGGCAGAAAAACACACCTAAACATTGGAGAAGAGTGGCAAGTAGTGCAGTACATTGGAAAATACATCCGCTGGAGTGACATGAAATGGCTGTAATTTTCTAGGGAAGGAGGATAAGTTGGTTAAAAAAGGCCAAGAGTTGTTGAGGGGGAAGAGTCTCAACATCTTGAACTAACAAAAAGTATTTCCTTGAGGTGTGTGAAGTGCTTTGGGGCCTATCTGGGTGAGGGGCTTTACCTGCCAGTCCTTCCCCTTGGCTTTGGTGGATACACCACGGTTGCTGTTTGGCCCACGCTTCTCTGTCCCCACAGCCCTGCCAACGTGGCCCTTCCCTGTGGTGGCTCAGGGGTGTCTGGACACCAGCAAGGGATCTGTGTTTCCTGAAAGCATCCTGAGCACCGTGTGAATGGATCCCAGCCAGCTCTGGGAGCATATCTCCTCCTTGGGATGTTTCCTCACCCTGAAATCTGGGTCACATTGCAGCCATGAACTGTGTTAACGAAACACCTCTGGTATTACTTGTTTGAAAGGAAACCGAACAAAATATCTGGTCTTGGTTCCTCTGTCTGTGGATCTGCCCAGTGATCCAGCAATGACTGAAGGAAACACACATCATCTCAGCAGGGAGGTGTGTGTCAGCTGGGCTGGTTGGGAGTGGGACACTGAACCTGCCACTCTCTCAATTTCAAACCCCTCAGTTGTCACAGCTGTTAAATCTGGGGACAGGTCACAGCTTTGTGCAGTTGGTCACGTCTCCATCTCTGTTTACACTGTGCATTGATGCTCTTGCTCAAAATTTAAAAAATGTTAAAAAACTATTTACTTTCTTGGCTTTGTGTAAAAAATGTTCCAAGAAAAAGCCCACATAAATAAATAGAACTTTTTCACCTCTTTGTGTTGCTGTCACCAAAGTCACACTCCGGACATGTTCACGGTGTCTGAATCCTCTGGAGCTCTTGTGGTGTGGAGGCTTGGGATAGATTGATTTCTGTGGTGGCAGTGCAGTGTTATTCCTGAGTGCCAAACTGAATGGAGAAATTGTTCAACACTATAATTTTAAAATTTCTTGTCACTTATCTCTTCCTATTGTTCTTCACCATTGTTCCTTTACCATCTTCAACTTTTTCCTGTATCAGAAAGCCCTAAACCCTGTAATTAGATGTGCCTTGCCTAATTTTCCTTTTAATAGTTTGGGGAAAAGTAGAGAAAACAGCAGTGTCATATGTGGGAAATAAACCATCCCTAACTGCAGATTCCATGGAGGTGTGCTCTCAGTTGGAAATATGAGTCATTCACAGGAATTTCTTTCCTGTAAGTACAGTGTACCTGTGCGTGGAATAACAACAGTATTCACAAGGTAGGGAGCCTGACACTTGGTGTGTGTGGACTCAGGAAAATGGAATTTATTGCAGCCATAGCTCCTTCAGCTGCTGCTTTTTAAGAGCTCCTACATTTTATTTTCCTGTCCCACAAATTATTGATTGGATATTCCTTTTAGTCCTTCTTTGCCATGTAATTCTCTCTTGAAGAACAAGGTTTTTCCTTTTTTTTCCCCACATTCTTTCTGGGTTTATTATAAGTGTAGAAGTAATTGAAGACAGAAGGGTTTTGGGGAGTTGATTTCCCTTAGCAAAACTCCCTGGCACAGTGGAAGAGGCAGTGCCAGCCTGGGCTCAGGTCCTTGGTCACCTGGCTGTGCCGTGGGGCCTGTCAGGGATGGCACGTGCTGGGGAAATCCAAATCCCACAGGTTTGAGGAAGGAAATTCTCCTACGTGTTTAGACTTGATTATTTTGACTGTGTTAAGTTTTGTAGCCTGGTTCAGGAAAGAACCACGACTATAATTCAATAAAAACTCCCCCGCCAATTGGATCCAGTACTAGGAAAACAAACTCCTGTCTCTGAGAGGATTGTAGGTACCTGTTGCTAAGTCCATTAGAGATATTTATAACCCCAGGCTTGATACCCAGGATGTGCAGTGAGCCAAAGGAGTCCCTGGCAGGGCTGTACAGAGGAGCTGAACGTTTCCCTGCTGGATAAATATATACTCACCATTGATAAATATTAAATTGGTTCGTCTTTTGTCTAACTGGTATTTTTTTCAGTTCTAGAAAAATCAGGCAACTTAAACTAGAGCAAATCTGAAGTAATATTTTCATTACCACACTGGAATTTTGTTAGTGTCAGTCACCCCATTTTACAGTTTTCTTTAATTCATTTTTGCATTTGTTTAGTGTGGCCAATGCAGCAGTGTGGGCACAGGCCCCGGGCAGGGCCCGTCCCCTGAGGTGTCACTGCTGGGACACCTCCAGTGCTGGGGGCAGCTGGGGGCCCCTCCCAGCAAGAGAGACCTAGAGGAGCTGGAGCCCCAGGAGCAGCTGAGGGAGCAGGGGGGGCTCAGCCTGGAGGAAAGGAGGCTCAGGGGGGACCTTGTGGGTCTGCACAACTCCCTGACAGGAGTGGGCAGCGAGGGGGGGTCGGGCTCTGCTCACAGTGATCAAGGACAGGATGAGGGGAAATGGCCTCAAGTTGTACCAGGGGAGGGTCAGGTTGGATATTAAGGAAGATTTCTTCACTGAGGAGTTCCCCAGCCCTGACACAGCTGCCCAGGCTGGTGGTGGAGTCCCCATCCCTGGAGGGATTTAACAGCCCTGTGAATGTGGCACCTGGGGACATGGGCTATGGTGGCCTTGCAGTGCCGGGGGATGGTTGGACTCAGTGGTCTGAATGGTCTTGTCCAAGCTCAGTGGTTCCGTGACATCACTGGCAGATCCCAGAAGTCAGCTGGATGTGCCTGTTCCATGTGCCATGGCTGGAGCCTTGCCCCACACACACACACACGCTGCCCACCTCTGCAGGGCATCGGGCTCGCCCTGAGCCCACTGCTCCACCACGGTGAGTGCTCTGGGAACGGAGCCTCCTGGGACTCCCAGCTGCCTTCCTGCTATCCTTGGACTCTGTCCTGTCCAGCTGTCCAGAATCCACCATCTCCATGGGCTGTGTGATGTCCAGCTGCGTCCCTTGCTGACGCTCTGTTGCATTGCTCGGATGCCCACTGGTTCCCCTTATAAACTAATTTAATGGTGTAAAAATTAAGGAATTGCCCCTGTTAGCTCAGTGAGCTGGTCAGGTCTCTGATGAGGAGACAAGATCTGAAGTGAATGTGGGAAAGAAATGAGGAGGGAGCAGGAGCAAGGACATTGAGGTGTTGGAGTGTGTCCAGACAAGGGCAACAGAACTGGGGAAGGATCTGAAACACAAATCCTGTGAGGAGCAGCTGGAGAGCTGGGGGAGCTCAGCCTGGAGAGAAGGAGGCTCAGTGGGGACCTTCTGGCTCTGCACAAGTTCCTGACAGGAGGGGACGGCTAGGGTGGGGTCAGGCTCTGCTCCCAGGGAACAGGGACAGGACAAGAAATGGCCTCAGGCTGTGCCAGGGGAGGTTTAGGTTGGATATCAAGGAAAATTTCTTCATGGAAAGGGCTGTCCAGCCCTGGCACAGCTGCCCAGGGCAGTGTTGGAGACCCTGTTGCTGGAGAGATCTAACAGCTGTGTGGATGTGGCACCTGGGGACATGGGTGAGTGGTGGGGATGGTTGGACTGAACTGCCTGTATGTATGTTGCTGTATTGACCACTGATGGAAAATGCTGAGTATGGACCTGTGGAAAATGACCCCCCATGTTTGCTGGCAGTTACAGTGAATATTCCATGTAGTAATTCTGTGTAACATCATGTTTCACCCTTGGCAATACCCACGGAGTACTTTACCTGCTAAGTCTGAGAGCAGTGTCAGTACTTGGGTCATTCCTCGTTAGCTGCAACACCTTTGTGTGAGATTGAGATTTACCTGGGAACAAACACAGCTGTGTAACAGGTTTTGGACTGGTTTTCAAAAGTACTACAGTATTTCCCAGTCTGTGACTCATCCCACTGCCGCCGTTGCCTTTTCCTAAACAACATGCCTGTTGTGACATTACTTATATGTTAAATGTTGCAGATTGTTTATTCTGTCTCTGCAGCAATCAGATCCACACTAAATGGACTCCAGAAAGGCAACTTATATGTTAAATGCTGTATTTATTCTGTCTATGCAGCAATCAGATCTACCCTAAATGGACTCCAGAAAGGCAGGCACTGATTCCTGTCGGGATAAGCATACGATTTTCTTTAAAAACCTGCTTTTTGTCATGATTTCAGCTAGGAAAGGCAAATTACTTTCTTTCCAGTATTTCTGTGCATTACACCACAGATGGATTTCTTGCTACTTCATTTTTCTGCTCCTGATTCATCATAAGAATGATTTTAAGTGCGAGGAGTCCCCTTCCAACCAGCCCAGCTCTGGGCAGCTGCAGAAGGCACGTCCCCAGCCCGGAGAACAGTGACATTGAGGCTTGGGTGTCACAATACCAGCAGCACACTTGGAGGCTGGAGATAAATGGGATGTATTCCCTGGAATGGCCTTTTACTCTGCTTTAATAAATACTGCCCTTGCATGAGTGTTCCCAAGGTCTGATGTGAATCCCAAACTCAGCTCTATTAAAGCTCAGTTTGGGTTCCTTTTCAGAGCTGCTCTGTCCTCACCCACACTGAGTGCACAGACTCATGATTCCTTCTGTGAGCACTTGACAGGAATTTAGATTTATGCCTCATCTCAAATTTAATGTGGAGACTTGCAATGAAGTATTTTGAGGAACACAGAGAGGGAAGGACTTCTGGGTCACAGAGTCCAGTCATTTGGGGCTGGAGACAACAGGCACCCTACAATCAATCCTTTCATCAAGGTAGTTGACGCCCTCCTGGTTGACAAGGTGTGATTGTTCGCAGGTTGGACTCGATGATCCAAGAGGTCCTTTCCACCCTAGATAGTTCTGTCATTCTGAGCAGGTAGGTTTTTCCTCCCCGCCACTCGGATTGGAGGGTTATGCCAGACTCACTGATGTGCTGGGTGCTGTATCCATGGCCAGATTATATCCATTTGTTCCTCTAGCAGTGTGGTGCTCTCACTGAAATAGCTCCCCTGTGCTGTAAGTGAAGCCGTGCGGCGGGAGGGGAGCGCTCGGCACAGCACCACCAGCGTTATGTAATTCCTTGGTTTCAGGAGCTGCAGCTTAATATGTTTCCTCAATGAGTAAGTATTCCTGGTTTTTCCTTTTATAGCTTTCCATGTGGTACCCATGAAGATGAGGCTGAGGACACGGAAAGCTTCCCAGCAGTCCAACCAGCTCCACACGCAGCGGGCGCTGCGGGCCAAGCGGAAACACTCGGAGGTGGAGGAGCCCTTACCTGGCGGCGGGGGAAAACCACCCAAAAATGAGACGGGCCTCTTGTCTTCAATCAAAAAATTCATTAAAGGAAGCACACCCAAGGTACGCCAGCTGTGGGCTCCTGCTTTACTTTTAAGTCATAATCACTTCAAATTTGATTGAAAACCAGTTCTGTTAAGAATTAATCATGGGGTGGAAGCAAAACATAAAAGAATTGAAGGCAACAAGTGCCTGTGAGTTATGTCAGGTAAAGCAGACTTTGAAACCTTCAGGAGTCAATTGTAGGCGTAGTTAACAGTCCAATAAATCACAAGATTTATTATCTGGTGTTTCTTTGTAAAAATGTCAAATAAATTCAGTACATTCTTTTTAATTTCTATTTTAAGGATTCCTCAAATCCAGATTCAAGGAATTACCAGTACTGACAACTTAGAAAAGCCAGTCTGTAGGCATAAATTTGTTGACTATTTCTGGCAATTTTATTCAAAACTGTTTAGGTGTCATTTAATCAATGAAGGTCAAACCTCACAAATCCAAGTGCCATGGATTAGATGCAGCTGCTCAGTGATTCCTGCAGCGAGCACTGCCCTGCTTGGAGCATCACATCCAGATCTTGTTGGGGAAAACCACAAAATCTCATGTCTTGGTCCAGCCAGAAGGCTGAGCTTTACTGATCTGCCCATGTGAACACCTGTTGCATGTGCTGCATGGACATTTGAGGGCAAAAAATACACACACACACACATATATAAAAGTTTGATAGGCTGAATGTAATCTTGCAATTGCTTCAAAAACTGGCATTTTTTCTCTAGATGGAGGCCAGTTAAAAACCCCTCATCATTCTGTCCCAGCAGTTTAGATGCTGGCATTATGTAACTGCAGATTTGAAAGATTAGCCAAGAAGTTGTAACTAATTTACAATGTATCCCAGATCAGCTACATGATAAATAAAAATCTGGTATAAATTCAGAAGTATTTTCTCGGGTTTGAACTAAGTGTTGAAACAATAACTTGTAACAAGTTGAAGTTCAAATAATCCTAATAATGTAACACTATATTCTTGAATTGTTAAAATTATAGCGAAATTGAGTATTTCATGACATGTTAAACCAAAACAACCTGTCCTAGAAACAGTGAAATACTAAAGAAGAAATATCTCAGCAAAAATTAATGGTTAAATCTGCTTCCAGGTTTTTTTTATTAAACTGTGATAATTGATCTATTTTACAATCAGTATCTCTGTTGGATCTCAGGAGTGCAACATTTTGGTTGCAAAACCTCTGCACTCAAATCTAAGCAAAAAGTTTACACTGGAATTTTTAGATAAGGGAAATATGTCTGGTTTTCCTTTTCCATGTCTCTTTAAGGTTTTGTGAACTTCCTTCCTTCCCATCTTCTCTTCCTCTCCCAAATCCAGGGATTACTTTCCATTCTGTTTTTTCTTGTCAGGTTTGTTGTCATGAAATGCCCCCATTTTTGTGCTGTTCTCTCCCCCGTCCTCTCCCGTGCCTGTAGCAGGCCTTGGCATGGTTCCAGTGCCTGAGCATGGCCCGCCAGTGACTCTGCCAGGCCGGCTTCCAGAGCCTGCTGACTTCCCCAGCTCGTCCTGGGGCTGCCATGGGAACGGCACCGCTCTCTGGATACCCCAGAGTTTGGCCGTGGGGAGGGAAAGTCTCAGTCACCTCTGGGGTTCTGTGGATTTATGGCAGTCAATGTCCCCATAATGTGTGTCTGGGCAATTTCCATCATAGTCACAGGTCATTTATCTGACCATGACTTCAAATGTCTGTTGTTATTCCCAGTCTCAATTCAGGCCAGTCCTTAGCACATTCCTGGCCTCTGGAAACACCCAAAAGCAGATAAATGTTCATGTCCCTGTGGCATTGCCATGTCCCTTATGGCACAGGTGTGATGTCACAGGTGACAGGGGAGTGACAGAATTCCAGCAGATGGCTCTGTAAATACATACAGTGGGTATATTCAGTTCTACATCTCTGCAGCAACATTTTCCATGGATAAACCAAGCAGCCCAGTAACATTTCATCCCACTTCACCTGAATTCTCTTCCCCGGGACACTGTGAGCACAGCAGTGTGAGCTTCCTGCTGCGCTGGATCCTCTTCTGCAGCATCAGAGGGATCTCCAGAGGGAGTGGGGTCTTCCTGCCTCTGATCCCATCAACAAGTTTTCCTGATTTCACTGGAATTTTTGTAACTTCTCTACACTTGTTCTCCATAGGGCAGGATGAGAGCTCACCTCATTTATGAAGGCCAAGGGATAGCTTTTCCAAGTTAATGAAGTTCTTTGGTTGTTTTCTCCAGAATAACCTGGAAATGTTTTTCCTTACTTTTGATCAGTTTTATCTGTTTCCTCTCAATATATGGATTATGGTATATACAATATTACTAATTCTAGGTGTTAGTAATTAGGTTGTTTTCACCAAGGTTGTTGGTCAAGCAGAAGGTTTGTGGGATCAGTGGTGTTCTCCTGTCTTCTGCTGTGACTCTCAGTACCTCCCCATGTTGGTATTTCCTTTAGCTGCTGTTACAGCAGGGGCTTTAGATTAATTTTTCTGAATTTTCTATTTACTGTTTTTTGGAGCACGCAAACTGTTTTTTCTTTTTAAAGATGTGAAACTGCTGCTCCAGCAAGGTAATATTGTAATTCTAAAATTAAAATTTTAATTAACTTTGATATTGTCTGTGGCCTTGTTATTTGTTATTCAATTGGGTTACTTTTGCCTTGTCTCACACAGTTCAGGGTACTCTTGATGATCATGCTTTAGATTTCAGATTTACATTTTATTGAGTTGTAGTAGGTGTTTTGGGGGAAAAGGGGCAGAAACCTGTCAGAAACGTGTGCCTGCACATAGAGCTGTGCACAGAAAATGTGCGGAATTGTTTGGTTCTGTCTCATTGCCATGAGTGCTGCAGGGAAGAGCAGTCACTTACTTCCAGGTAAGGAGAATCCTTGGATTTCTCACAGCTGGGTTTTGCTCTGTACTGATATGGATTGTCACATTGGATATTGTTGGGCAGTTCACCTCCTGTTAATTTAACAGGCAAAGAAATCAAATCTCAAGTAATTTTAGTTGCTTTGTCTCTGCATTTCCCAGCCTCTGCAGCACTGAAATATTTATAGATTGTCTGTAAAGACAATTTTTCAACTACAGCAGCTCCATGTACAGTTTTCATTCCCCATACTTTGATTTAGTTTAAAGTCATGTAAAATCCCAGCTGGCCAGATGTATGTTGCATGTTTTTCATCTGGAAGTGGAGCAGTAAAGGGACCTTTGGTGAACTTTCTCCAGGAGATAACATTCTCTGGTCTGTTCCATGGAAAAAGAGGCACTGTTCAGTATGTTTCTTTTTTCCCTCTTTTCTATTTTAAGGAAGAAAGAGAAAATCCTACCAAAAGGAGTCGGATTGACCGGGATATTGATAACAACTTGATCACATCCACACCTCAGACAGGAGAGAAGCCCAACAAACAGCTCTCGCGAGTGCGGCGGAAAAGTCAGATGAATGGAGGTCGGTAAATCCTCACATTGTGCATTGCAGTGCAGTGGGAATTCTCTAATCTCCCAGCTGTGCACTGATCCAGGGCAGTTCTGCAGTGGGGGAGGTTGTTGGGGGTTCTGACTGACTTCAGTGAGAGCAGGGTTGAGCTAATCATAGCAAAACAGGATTTCCAGGGGTGTGAGCAACACTTCCATCACACCCCAGACACATGCAGTGTATCTCTGTGAGAACAGCTACTTTGGACCTAATTTAGCTTTTTTTTTTTTTTAAATTATTATTCTCAAAGTCCCATAATAATTTGATTTAGCTCTTCTCCCATTTTCTCACAAATAACATGTGAAACGTGACCTCCCAACTCTTGACCTTTGCGGAAGTTACCAGGTGTCCTTCTCCAGGCAAGTTTTGTATCTCTCTAAGGATGGAGATTCCCCTTTCCCTGTGAAAATTCTCCTCTTGAATATCTTTATTCATGACATGATAAAATTGTCATTGATACTTAAAACATCACCTGTGGTTCCAAATCTGACATAAAAACCTGGGTTTTAAGCTTCCTCTCTAAGGAAACTATGAGGGTGGCAAGGCCTTGGCAAAGGTTCCCAGAGAAGCTGTGGCTGCCCCTGGATCCCTGGAAGTGTCCAAGGCCAGGTTGGACCGGGCTTGGAGCACAGGGCAAGGAAGGTGTCCCTACCCTGACAGGGGGTGGCACTGGATGGGCTTTAAGGTCCCTTCCCACCCAACCCAAGCCATCTTGTGACTGTGGTATCCTGGGTGCACACAGAGCACCCTGAGCTCCTGTCACTGTTACAGGGATAAAAGTTCTTCATTAAATATTCCCTGTTAGGGAGGGCTTGGAGCTGCAGCTGGCACACCTCACAAACCAGAGCTGTGTGAAGTCCTCAAGCAGCTCCATCAGGCTCAGCTGACAGGGGGGGTCTCAGCTCATGTGCACAAAGTCCATTCACTCTCTCCCATATGGACAGACATCTCAGAGCCTGAGTGCTGTGAAGGAAATAATTCTCCTTTATCTCAGTCTCAGAACTGCCTTGGCCCTCAGCCATGAGATGGGGATTTGAGTTTTGGGATGTACATACCCATACCTAAGATTTAGAGGTAACCCTTGTTACATGCCAGATCTGTAACATGGATGTTTATTTAATTCTGTCCTTTGTTATCTGTGATAACAACTGACAGTTCTTTCCCTTCCGAGTAGTGTTTGTGCCTCTGTGTGAGTGTGTGGAGAGTAACAAACGATGGACCCTGGAGCAGCTGGGAGGGAGGGAGGCTCAGCCAGGCAGTTCTGACCCTTTCTCGTGCCTCCCTCTAGTGGAGTCCTGGCACTGAAAACGCCGAGCTCTGCCAGGGCACGGCGGCTCCGGGGCTGCCTCCCACCGAATCACTGAGAGGATTTACACCTCTGCTATTTATCTGAACAAGGAGTGCTGCCTCATCTGGAGAGAAGCTTCAGATGGTGTTGAGAATGGATATTTTTGGGTTTATGCTGGTAGAAAGTCGCTGACTCTCATGGACCCAGCTGAGCCATGAACAAGAGTTCACTCCTGGAGTGCAAATGCTGACCATAAGGGAACAGATGCAACTGAAACCCAGCTGGGTGGTGTTAAAACTCATATCTTTTCTTTTCCAGAAGCTGGAAGTTATGAAATGACGAACCAACACGTAAAGCAAAATGGAAAATTGGAAGATAACCCTACCACAGGCAGTCCCCCACGAACAACATTACTGGGAACCATATTTTCTCCTGTTTTCAATTTTTTTTCACCAGCAAATAAAAATGGTGAGTATTATTAAAGAAGCCAATAGTTTTAAAGCTGAGTGTGACAGATTTGAGTGGTTTGAGTGGCAGTACACTTTTCATTCTGGTTTACAAACCAAGTCACTGCTGCCAGGTAAAAGGCTCCTTATTTCCTAGATGGGTTGATCGTTAATGAAAGAAGCCATAAGCTTACAAGCATTAGAACATTTCTTTCATAGGTGTATTAGTGGTGCACCTTTCAGTAAAAAGAAAATAAGGAGAAGGAAAAAAAAAGGGATTATGTTCCATGTCCCAAACATGTTTTAAAGTCATTTGTCATGGTCTTCAGTTTGGTTCTTATTTTTGTGGCATGAATCAGTGCAATTACCTTTAATTATTCTGAGACTTTGTGTGTGTGTGGTTAACAATGAGTCTGAGCATTGTGATAGGGAACTCAGCCTAAAGGTAAGGAGTGTTTGGAAATGTCCCTCAGGAACATCAGGCTCCGACTCTCCGGGTCAGGCTGTGGAAGCTGAGGAAATCGTGAAGCAGCTGGACATGGAGCAGGTGGACGAGATCACAACGAGCACGGCCACATCCACCAACGGCGCCGCCTTCCCCGGCCAGGCCGTGCAGGTCAGGGCTGTCAACAACGGCCTGGGGGACACTGAGGAGCCGGGGGACCGCGACCTGCCCCCGCTCACGGGTAAGGGACAGGGGACAGAGAGGGTGCTTCAGGGAGTCAGCACCTGCGCTTGGCAGGGACTCCCATTCCCCCTTCCCTTGGGCCGTACAAACAGCATTAATACTGATTTTTATGGCTGATCGACAAATCTGGTTTATGCACCAATGACACAGTTTTGGCAAGACTTACCTATTCCTGGTGTAACTCAGGTGGCCTTGTAACACTTCTTCCCGTGGAAGCAGAGATTCCAGAGGAAAGGCATTATTGTTAACATTGAACTTGCACATTCTGGGCTTGCTGATCTCCAAAGAGAAATTGGCTACATTTTGATATCTTGTAGAACCACATGGGAAATGAGAAGCACACAGATCCTACATTCATTTTCCGTATTTTCTTCAGAAGACAGCATATTTTTTTGACAAAAACTGTAGCCATAAAATGGAGTTTCTGTGTGCATGGGCAACATCAAATCCTTAACCCTCCCCGGACCCTCCAAGCTCTGGTAGATGTGCAGCTTTTTAGTAGGGGGTAAATGTGACCTCTGAGCAGAGGGGCTGCTCTGGGTCCAACCCAGGAGAGCCCCTGGCAGGGGAGGTGGGGCTGGAGGGAGAGTTCGTCGCTTGTTTCCCCCTTGTGTCTCAAGTGCAAATTGTCACTTAAAAGAACTGCACTAATAAGACCAGCTCTTGTGGTTTTTTGTTTTATTTTTTGTTTTGGTCATTTTCGTTGAATTTCAGCACCAGTATCTCCAGACAATGGCTACTCATCAGCTCATGCAGAAGCCACCTATGAAGAGGACTGGGAAGTTTTTGATCCGTAAGTGCCAGTATTTGTACTAGAAATAGTAAATTAATCATTTGGAGTATTGAATTAAGATACTTCTATTTAAATTGTATCATTTTCATGCTATGATAATGAACTCCAAAAGCTCTTATCTTAAAAAAAGTGTATGCTTATGTGGGGTTTATTTCAATTTAAAATACTTTTTGTGCAGCCTTAAATATTTCAAATATTTAGTTGGGCTACAACATTGCAGTTCAATAATGTACATTTTTACAGCAAAATCTGTATTTTCAGATACTATTTCATCAAACATGTCCCCCCACTAACAGAAGAGCAGCTGAACAGGAAACCAGCTCTCCCACTGAAAACCAGAAGCACACCAGAGTTCTCATTAGTTCTAGACTTGGTAAATATCTTTATAAACACAAACCAAAGCAGGGGGGTGTTCCCTTATTTGTGGAAATCAGTTATGTTTGCTTTGAACAAAAAGGCTGTTGAATGTTGTGTAATTTTAGTTTAAAATAGTTGAAAAAGAATTTACTGTGGTAGGAATAGAATGTGTGTTGTATTTGTCAAATACTTACATCCTGCTTTAAAAAAAAAGCATTACAGTTTTAACATTTCAAACAGAGAGTTGTCTGTCCCCATAAAGCTTCCCTAAATCCAGTTTGGAAAAATGAGATGGAATAAAGAGGAGAATTCAGTTGCGAGTGTTTTGCATCAAGATTGATGAAAAATTAGATTTTTACTTTTTAGAACATTCTTATTCTTAAAGGGCACAAATCCACTTTTTGAAATACTCTTACAAAATGTATTTGTCTTTATGATGATTTGTTTCAGTGTCTCTGTTTCAAAAGTTGTTTCAGACCCTGTTAATGATGATGTGATTTTATGAGCAGCATCAGTTGGGCCGTCTTTGTGTGATCGTAGGAATGGGTGGATTATTCACAGTGAAAGATACAGGCTGGAACTGAATGAGAGGAGAGCCTACAAAATTAAAATACCTCCTTATAATTACACCCCCAGCACACAATTTTAGTGAAAATTTTAAAAAATTACAATAATGAACTGTTAAATTCATCCTAAGAATTTTCTTCAGTCTTGACAGCACTTGCACAGAAGTACATTTTCCATTCTAAATAAACCTGCCTTAAAATGAACATAAAATGCAGAAAACGACTTTTCTTTTCAACATTGTTTTTTCACACTCTTTTTTCCTTTATATAATTTTTTTCCTAGGATGAAACATTAGTGCACTGTAGTCTAAATGAATTAGAAGATGCTGCACTCACTTTTCCAGTTCTTTTTCAAGATGTCATTTACCAGGTAAATAGAAAAACACAAACTTTTTTATTTTGCTTTGTGGGAATCCTTGCTGGATGTAGTTGTTCACAGCTTGTTTGAAGAGAGAAGCAGCGGCCTGGCATTTTACACCTGCCTGGTGATAAACTGCAGGTGTCAGATCTGGCAAGAAATTTTGTATTCACTTAAATTGTTCCCCTTTTCTTCCCCCCTGGTCACTGGGTTGTGTCCACAATAAATTTGATCTAAGTCAGTTCATGTACTACAAATCCTTGTGGAGATGTACTGTGATTTGAAGGAAAACTCAAGCCTGTTCCTCAGTGGCTGTTAAACCATTGATAAAGCTGAAATCCCTGTGAAATGAGAGGCAGCTCCATATCCTCCCTTCTCTCCTGATATTCCTGGAGCTCCTCAGAGCTGCAGTTCCGTGTGGGTGCTCTCTGAGCCTGGGAGAGAGCAGGGGCTGCTCTGCTCACCCCATGTGCTGTCACTGCCACAGCCAGGGCTGCCCAGCACAACCAGACACAACCTGGGCCAGGCCTGGAGCTGCAGCTCCCTGCACCTCCTCCCCACAAGCCCAAATCCTGTAGTGGAATCAGAGGGAGGCAGAACCCTCCTGACTGGGTCCTCTTGTGACTCTACAATTCCTTACAGGGAATGATTTCTCTGTGTGCGCAGTTCTGTGCTGGTGGAGGTTGAGTTTATGGAAATTTAGAAACAACTGAAGCCTTTTTTTTATGATCACTTCTGACACCCCCAGGCTCAGGTAATTGTTAGTGGTTATTAAGAAGAGGATGTAGTTCTTGTGTCCAGGGCTTGAACTGGTGCTGCCCTGCTGGTGAGAGCTGAGTCAGGGTGTTTAGTCAAAGCAACCAGTTTTCATTTTTAACTTAGAGATTGTCCAACTTCTATATTTTTAAATTTTTTTTTCTAATTCCATCAAATTTCCAGTAGTTGTGTTAAGGCTGATGTTAGTGTGTTACGCCTTCACTCTGAGCTGCTCAGGCTGGGAGCTACTGGAATATTGCTGTCACTGGGGTGCTATTATACAAGAAGTTGGTATTTGCTGTTTATTTCTGACGCTCATTTTCACCTCCACTGCACAGAGTGTAATTTAGTGGGGAGGTTGATAGCTGGCGGACTGTGAATGTTTGCTAAAGCCCCTCTCTGCTCCAGGTGTATGTCCGGCTAAGGCCGTTCTTCCGAGAGTTCCTGGAACGTATGTCTCAGATTTATGAGGTAAAACTATTAGACACCACCTTTGAATTTCATTTTTAAATTGTATCCACTTACTTGTACCTCAGTGGTGACTTTTTCCCCTCCAATCCCCAGATCATTCTGTTTACTGCTTCTAAGAAGGTGTATGCAGACAAGTTATTGAACATCCTGGACCCCAAAAAGCAGCTGGTCAGGTAAAACCAGAACAGTGTGCACGAACCTGTTGTGAGCAAACTGAGTCCTGTGCCTGACCAGTGGGATGGGACGTGTTCCTTACTGCAATGTCTCCCTGACTGATTCCTAAGAGAGGGAGAAAAATGGACTGAAGTGCTGGAATTGGTGCCTTGTGATAAAATAACCCCAGGCCAAAACCTGTACCAATTCATTCTCTGTTTGGTTGGCTCATGGGAAATGACCTCTTGGGGATCAAAAATGTGCTTTGGAATACACACTGCAAATAAAGGAAATGAAATGACTATCTGATTACTTTTAAACTATTCAAACTTGAGTTATTTATTATAAATTGTGACTTGTGTAGCTTTTACAATCAGCATGCTTTCAATTCTCATTCAATCACAAAATCATTTGTCTGTTGGCTTTGTATTAGAGCTGGTTTGGTTTTCCATTTCTCAGTAGTGAGCTTTGTTGGGAATTGTTTGGCTTTTCCAGTTCCTTAAGGCAGAAGGAAATTCCAGGGGTGAGATTCTGTCACTCTCATCTGGCAGGGGGACTGTACCTTGCAGTGTTGGACCCAAATTGATTTCTGCTCAGGGATTTCCCCTGTGTGGGGTGTCCCAGGCCAGGGAACCCCTCCCTGGT
Organism: Corvus brachyrhynchos; assembly: GCF_000691975.1. Classification (NCBI taxonomy): domain Eukaryota; kingdom Metazoa; phylum Chordata; class Aves; order Passeriformes; family Corvidae; genus Corvus; species Corvus brachyrhynchos. The sequence continues at coordinate 4,827,009 of NW_008236184.1, forward strand.
GATGCCAGAGCTGTGTGACATCACTGCACAGCCACCTCTGCATTGTGTGTTGTACATTTTGCAATGAAACTGCATTTGCTGCACGCAAAGAAAAAGCAGTGGGTTTATCCAGCGTTACACTCAGTGCTGTGGGCACATCCCAAGTCCTTTTCCTGACGTGCAGAAGGATAAACTGTCACTAGTTTTACCCAGAGCCAGTCTTACTGCTTGTGTTATGTGACACACAGAATCCAGGCACAGAATGTGCCTCCTTTCCACTGTGTTAGACCTGGGAGTACTCTCAGTGCTTGGAATGCTGAACCTGGCTGTGCCAGCCCGGAGGATGGTGCCCAGGTAGGCACTGGCACTCCAGAACACGAGTGGGGTGGCAAACCTTTCTCCAGACACCTGATGTGAATGTTCAGGACTGTGATTGTTCCTGTGTTGGGACTGGGAAGAGCCAATGGCACAAGCAGCCAGACCGGGTCTAGAAGCCTGCAGAGATGTTCCTGTGCTCCCTGGCTTTGTCTGGGGTTGGTGTGGCTGAGCTGACTTGGTCCCAGCTCTGCCACCAGCCCCAGGTGCCTGTCAGGCCCCACACGTGTGACTCACACTCTATATATAAATGCAGCAGCTCATTTCCCTCCATGGCAACGTTGGGAACTCAGCTCCTGCATGGAATTAGGCACACTATGTACAGCTTCTGAACACTCCATTTAAAAATACAGGCAGCGTGGAAGGAGCTGCTCTGCAACAGAGCTGGGCAACCCCAAATCTGCCTACAATTTATAATTCTGTGGATATGCCATGAAATGGGAGGTTTATTCCTGCT
>NW_008236184.1:4827831-4833597 GCF_000691975.1 Corvus brachyrhynchos
CTGGTTTTTTAACCGGAGTCCTTTTAGTCAATCCGTCCATTTCTTCTTTCATAAATTACATGGGAGCAGACTAGTGGGAAGGGAAGGAGTTGATGGGATGTTTTGGCCCCAAGGCTTTGTTTTTGAAATGAAATAACTGAAATAGGTTAATTGCCAGCAGAGGTGTAACAGAAAAGGAAACATTCCTTGTGACACTTTGTGTTCTGGCATGAGGTGGCACAGGGAGGCCCCGTTCTGTGAGGGCTGAGACAGAATAAAGGGATGATAAACCCCAGTAAACTGGCTCTCTGCAGCACCTGGGGCTTAGCAGATTCTTGGGGTGTTCTGGGTCCCTTTGTCGGCCTGTCTGTGAAAGGGGTCAGAAAGAAGAGCCTGAATAAATACAAACCCCCACCCCCAGAACTGGGTTAGCGCAGAATCACCTGAACTGCACATTTTACCAGTAAAAATCTCTAAAGAGAGCAGAAAAAGGGTGCAATTCTCTAACAGGAGATCAGAAGAGAAAAAACTGGATAACGTTTGGCAAAGCTCCTGGTGCAGTGTGGATGTTGTCCTTGGTCTAATTAATGAGTATTTCCCTTTAATGACAGGCATCGACTCTTCCGCGAGCATTGTGTGTGTGTACAAGGGAATTACATCAAGGATTTAAACATCCTGGGCAGAGACCTCTCCAAAACCATCATCATCGACAATTCACCGCAAGCCTTTGCTTACCAGGTGAGGGGCTGGGGTGGGAGACACCTCAGAGGGGGCAAACTTCCTGAGGGGAGACAGGGAAACCTCACACTTGGATTTCACTTCTTATGTAAGTTTGGGGCTTACATTTGTATTGAAGTTTGCAAACCAAGCTGTGGGAACAATACTCATAAATCTGTAACTTGAAACATTTTCCCCCCAAATGCTATTTCACAAGTCATATTTGTAGACAAATTAAGTATAAGTCGTGTGTTGATGTTTTTTTTTTCCTATTTTAACTTTAGCTTTCCAATGGAATTCCTATAGAAAGCTGGTTCATGGATAAAAATGATAATGAACTCCTAAAGTTGATTCCATTTCTGGAGAAACTCGTAGAGCTGGTAAGAGTTTGCTTTCTGTGGCCTTCCTCAAAACTGTCAGTGAGCTCCTTTAATATTTTCACCTATTGTAAGCTTTTCTGAGTCACTGAGATAGAGGCTGATGAAGATTCAGGGACGTGTTCACACAGCAAAAAGGGGACTTGTTGCTGACTGTGCTGTAAATGCAGGGCTGTGGGATTGCGACATCAGTCTTAAGGAAATTGGGAATCTCTGAGCAGTTTGATAACATAGTGCCTGTTGCTGGCTGTGCTGTGTGTCTTTATTCCTAAAAGGCAAATAAATTACTCCTGAACTGCTGTGGATGCTATGGAGTTACTTCTCTAAGTCTCTGGAATGACATAATTCATGGTTTATATTCGTTACATTAAAATAGGGGTGTTAGATAAGGAGCCCTGCTGCAGTGTGGTTTCTGGCTGTGTTTATTCTCCTAAACCTGCCCTTTCCCCCACAGAACGAAGACGTCCGACCTCACATCAGAGACAGATTTCGCTTGCATGATTTGCTACCCCCCGATTAAAGCCTTTGCTCTCACTGCCGAGGGGAGGAAATGCAGGACCCTGTTGGACTAATACAAAACATTGCCATTACTGTTGAAATTTTGCATTTTTGTACCCCGTCTTGCTTTTCTTATCTTTGGTGCCCAACAATGATCAAGGGTTACAGAAAGAGACTTTCTACACCTGAGGTTGCCGCCATCAGTACAATCCAGTACCCGCAGTAGGGAGGCTAGAACAGAAAAGTCTTTAGAACTAGTGCAACTCCAAGGAAATTTTTTATGTACAGGACATCTGCAGTTTATAAAGAAAATTCTGTTTCTGCCACCAGCAGTTTGACCTGTAGAAACACAGGATTTTATGATACAACAGAGATTGAAAATGGACTCGGATTTTCTCTCTGTTTGGTGCTCTAAGTGGGTTTGTAGCCACTTTTCTGTTACTTTTAAGATTCTCATTTCAACAGGAATGGCCAGTAAAAGTTGTTTTATTTTTCCTGTTAAGGTTTATAACCTTTTTACATTTTTGACCTGTATTAGATTAGAATTTCATTATGCATTCCTTTTAGTTGAGGCGCTTCATAGTTTTTCTGGAAATAGCCAAATTTTGTTAGTTTTTTATTAAACAGTTGGCTGGCCGTTTCCCTGCTTTGTCTGCCTGCATCCTGTATATTTGTTTAAAAATATTCTCTAGTTTTAGCCCACGTAAGTTTCATTTAGAAAGAAAAAAAAACCCCCCTGCATTTATATTTTCTTTCTGTAATATTCTACTGTAGTCGAAATCTTTTCAAAAATCAAGAGACTGGCTAGATAAGACGAAGATAAGAATTACTAATATTCGGAATATTCTAAACCATTGCGATGGCACGTACTCCGGACAGAGCACACCTGGCAGTGGCACCACGATGGACAAGGAATACCTCACACTCTGCTGTGCACGGGCCTGGGAGCAGAACGAGCCGTGGTCACCTGGCAGGTCCGGCGAGGCCGCTCCTGCTGCCCGTTTGCTCCAGGACTGCACCTCTGGGCAGGGCTCCGTGCTCGGGGCGCCGCCCGGGCTGGGCTCGCTGTGACACTCCTGGTTCCAATCAGCCTCTCTGGGGCAGGGCTCCCCTGCCATCCCACTGGTTTCCCGAGGGAACAGGCCCGGCCGTGGCTCCTAATGCAGCGCCCCGGAGGTGATATTTTTATAGCGGTGGGAATCTTCTTTTCCGGAGGCTTTTTATGGAAGGTAGAATTTGTACAAGTTAGGAAGCTTTGCCTCTCGACTGCATTACCATGCCACAGGCTCGGACTGGTTTTGTGTAAAAGATGTCACAGAACGGCACTTTTTCTAAAGAGAAGTTTGCTATTTTGTATGCTTGATAAGAAAGTACAGTATTGGAAATTAAAGGTGGACAGCTGATAATTGAGAAGTATGTCAATTAATTTTTTATGTATATTACCTGTTTACTTGTACAATTTTATTGTACAAATTACATGCAGCTTCATTTTCAAATGAGTCCTTAAAATAAGGAAAATCTTTTTAGCAAAACATTTAATTTTTGTATTTTTGATTTTAAAAGGCATGAGTTATGTCAACTTTTTCCAGTGTATTAATGAAGATTTTAACTTTTCATCAGGTTGAGTGTTTTCTTACTATATTATCTGTTGTGTATGTAGCTAGCACATGGTGTCACTGAACTGTTAAAACTTAGCATGTAGAGCAAGCCTGTTTTGTGGAAAATCCTTATTCATTAAAAACAAAATCATCATGGCAGATTTTCTGCAAAAAAGTGAAAACATTTGCAATTCAGAATACTGATTTTTTTTGTATTTAAAGAAAGGTATTTTGCTTGCAGGAAAGAAATACTACAGATTCATTTTAATGAGAATCTTTTAAATGTATTTATCTTTAGGGCATCTGGGCATCTTTACGCTGTTTGTCTTATGTCTTTATTGAAATAAAATGTACAGAACATTACCTTTACATCTGCTTGGTGCAGCCGTGTCCCCTGGGCAGCCCCGGCCTCCGGGGCTGTGGTGGTGCTGATGGAGAGATGGATGGATGGACTCTGGAAGGGGGCAGCTTGTGTTGGAGCTGCCCCTTGGTTTGCCAGCTCTTTCTCAGTTGTTCCTTATGATGTAAATCTGAATCTGAGGGGCTTCAGGAGTTCACTGAAGCTTTGCCTAATGGGGGATTCCTCCCAATTTCTTGACATCACAGAATGGCTGTAAAATTCATGGATCTGCCAGAATGAGCCCAGCTTTAGTTCATGGCCTTTTCCAGCTGTAATGGGATGTTCACCTGTTCAAATAACATCCTTATCCCCAGGTCCTCTGTGGCTCCAGCCATTCCAAAAGTGCTTCCGGAGCTGAGGAAACCAAAGGCATGTTGCACTTTCCAGCTGTGTCTGTGTTGTGCTGATCAGATCTGTGAGGGAAACCCGAATGTAAACGAGGGGATTTAGTTCTATATCGATGCACAACAGGAGTGACAGAGATTGCTTAGTAAACATATTAAATATTCATATTTTCCTGTGCTGCAAGCCTGGTGTTTATCACTCTGAACTCTGCAGAGTGGTTCTGCCTCCTGCAAACCCTTCTGGTGTGAAGCAGAGTTTTTCACAGGTTTTATTTCTGTTGTGTTTGTCTCAAGGGGGAGTTCCCTGTTCCTGTGCCAAGGTCTGGGTCAGATTGTGTCCCCAAAACCACCCCCAGGCCTAGGGGAGCCTCAGCCAGGTGTGTTACTGAGCCTTGAGTGTGGTTTGTGGCCCCCGAGCAGGGCATGGTGCAGCTGGGTCACTGATTCCCGTTTTCTGTCCTTTTGGAAAGCACAACATCCTATTTCCAAAGTTCTGAAGTGGTCTTTGCTGGGTTGTGTGTGCCTGTTTTCCATGTCCCTGTCGATTCTGTTCTAGGTTGGAGCACCTTGGTTCTGGCAGCACAGCAACATCTCGCAGACCTTTGGTGGCAGTACCTGTTGAGTCCTTTGTTTTTCCTGGAGTCACTCTGTAGCTGGAATGGCCCTCACCTTGGTGCTACTGCTTCCCCCCACCTTGGATTCATTCCACCTGACATTTTTCATTGCTTTTGAGTGTAGCAGGAAGCCTGACTGTCTCAAGACTGGATTAGGGATCTCCCAAACCACGAGTGGTGTCAGCCAAAGGTCTCACGGCAAACAGATGGATCAGGTTTGGGAAAAGCCCTGAAATGTGGAATCAAACTTCACGGGGGTGCTGTGGGTGACAAAAGCCCTTCACAGCGCAACGTCTGCCTCCCCAGCGCTGCTCTGTCGCACACTGGAGTTCCAGGGCACTCGTGTGGATGGCTGGATTGGTGCAGCTGGAAAGCATCGAGCCCCCGGGCAAGAGGGACCAGGAGGAGGAGGAGGGGTTTTTGTTCTTGGTATTTACAAAAATGTCATTGTACTGCTGGGGCCAAATGTTGTAAAATATAATGGGAAGAGAAGTCCTGTGCTATGGATTTCTGTTTCTTCTGCAATCATTTCTAGTCTACAGAAGCACAAAGATTTTAATTAAATACTTACGCTCTGGATTCTGTTTTTATGATTTTTAGCTGATATCATTCTTCATTGAGACTCAGTTTTCTGTAAGTGAAGACATTGCTCCTGTCAGTTTTCAGCCTTGAAGTGGAAGGAAAGAGATCGTGTCTGTGTTTTACTGTCAAGGAAAAATTTAAATGTTCTATGTAAATTGTTAGAATTCCATATTACATATTCCAATATTAATGTATTCCAAATTACTGCACAATTCCTGTCAATTTTGTGATTATCCCCACAGCACCCTGAGCCTGTGAAACTGTAGATTTGGCGAGGATATAACTTGTGACATTGTTTGATCCGTAGGTATAGCTCTGTTATTATTTCTATTGTCTGGTAAATGGAGAAGAACAGGAAAAGGATGATAAATTTAGAAGTCTATTTTTTCTGTGTGTTTTTCCTAGACACGTGTGTGATTTATACAGGTGTGTACAGAGGTCATTCATTTGTTATATGAAAGACACATTCTAAATTATCTTCAGACAAAATCTATCCTCCTTTTCCACTTACTCAGATTCTCACAGAAATTGGGAGCTGGCAGTGAAGTGGATGAAGTGAACACTTCCAGCTTTTCTCTATTCGATGTTATAGGACAGAGAGGGAAGGAGAACCTCGCACCCTGATGTGGATAAACCTGAGCGTGGCGTGGCCAAGCC
>NW_008236184.1:4834560-4836335 GCF_000691975.1 Corvus brachyrhynchos
CGCTGGGGCCTCCGGGCCCCGGCAAGTCCCGGTGTCTCCGCCCGCGCGGCAGCGACTCCGGGTCGGTCACGGTGACAAGTCCAAATGCCAAGAGAACCCGAGCCGGTCCTTGCCCGGAGCCGGTGTCGCTGCCTTGGGACTTGCCGCGGAGGAAGGGTCAGACAGACACTCTTGAAGTGGCACCTCCTGCTCTCTGGGGGATCCACCTGCTGCTTCCCAGGCTTTAGGGCGCTTTCCCCTCGCTGTTTACAGTCTTGCGGGCCCGTAGCGGTGAGTGGGGTGCGCTGGGTGAGGCGTCAGGACGGGTGATGGCCGTGCTGTGATGGTGCTTCTGCTGCTGACCAGAAACTTCTGTGCTCTACCAGCACGTCTTTTCCACCTGATCTTCCTGCTTCTTCAGACACCACGAGGCGGGATTTTGCCGTGTTTCAGCGTGGTGTCTGCACGGGAGTGGGATTAAAACGTGTGGATGATAATTTCTGGTGCTTCTGAAGGCAGAGCTCCCTTAAAGGGTGTTTGCTCCTGCTCGGCTCCAGCTGCCCTTGGCGAGGTGGTGGTGCCACAGAAATCTCCATTTGCTCCATGTTCATATGGATAATGCAGAGGGATGCTAGGGATGCACAAGGAACAAGCCAGATGGGTTTCAAGGCCAGGCTGGATGGGGCTTGGGGCAACCTGGTCTAGTGGAAGGTGTCCCTGCCCCTGGCAGAGGATGGAACTGGGTGGTGTATAAGGTCCCTTCTGACCCAAACGATCCCGGGATTCTCTAAGCAGAATAATCAACTAAAAAAGACCTTTTTTGTGTCAAATCCAGCCCTGGGGCATTGTAACACTGGGGGAGGACTCAGAGTTGGTTTTGAGGACGCTGTTACCAGAATCTCTGAGAAACACCAGCAGTTATTCTTGGGGCTCAGGTGGAGTTCTTCTCATAAACAGTACGGAAAAAGTAGTTCATCACCTCTTAAAAAAACCCCAAAGTTACCAAATTTCTGTGAGTTACAAGCTGGCAATTTTCCTTCTTAAATTCAGTAATAGCCACAGCCCAGAGTGTCCCAGGTGTCACTTTAGAGCAGCAGGACAAGGACAGGTGTGTGAACAGCAGCTCCAGGCACTGGGAGTGAGTGTGGAACTGCACAGGGTGGGAGTGACACAGGTGTGTGCGATTGGCACCTCTGTGATTGACACAGGTGTTTGTGATTGACACCTGTGTGATTGACAGGTGTGTACAGACACTTGTAGCTCAGGCTATCTGTGACATTTGCTTTTCCTCCTTCCTTAGAAGGTAAGAAGCTTTCCTGCTGGATAGAATGTGTCCAGAACAGCTGGACTAGAGTGACTCTTGGAGACACCTGAGGGTTCTCTGTTTAATAAAGGCACAAATATTCCCCACATGGAATCACTGAATCCTGGAATGGTGTGAGTTGGAAGAGACCTTAAAGCCCATTCAGTGCCACCCCTGCCACGGGCAGGGACACCTTCCACTGTCCCAGGGTGCTCCAAGTCCCATCCAACCTGGCCTTGGACACTTCCAGCGATCCAGAGGCAGCCACAGCTTCTCTGGGCACCCTGTGCCAGGGCCTCCCCACCTTCCCAGGGAACAGTTCTTCCCACTATCCCATCTATCCCTGCCCTCTGGCAGTGGGAGGACATTTTACATCTTACACGTAGTAAGGATGCAGCTGCTTAACTATTTCCAAGGGATTATGGATTTAGTGCTGGAGCTGCATCTAAAGAAGATCCACCAAAGAAAGGTGTTTTATTTCGATTTATTTTCC
>NW_008236184.1:4836385-4865411 GCF_000691975.1 Corvus brachyrhynchos
TCCCTCAGTGCGAGGGCCCACCGTGGGGAAATCCCCAAGTGAGGGAAATGACGTGGTCTAAAGAAGCAGCACGAAGTGTTTTCTGACCATGGTTTTCTTTAGGTATTTCACATTTTGGAATGTGCTTTGTATCTGCAGATCTGTATTTTGGAAGGTTTTTTAGTAATGAACTTGCAGTAACTGTTAATTTGGGAAACATCAACTTCCCGGGTTTAAAATTAGCACCTTTGGTAACAAAACTCCTCTCAGTGTTCCCCAGCACACGTTTCCCAGAAGTCGGGCCTTCTGCCAAGGAATTTTCATCTATTGACTCAGTGCTGGCAGAGCCAGAGCAGGGCAGTGGCTGCTCCCATCCCAGTGCTCTGCTGTAGCTGGGAGCCAGTCCCCAGTCCCTGTCACTTCCCAGCCTCGACTGCAGGGAAGATGTTTTAGGAGCCCTATTGTAGTTAAGGACGCAGAAACAGTGTTGAAATATTGTGGAATAAAGATGTTCTCTTGGAATTACTGTATCACTGCAAAGACACAGCGCTGAGGCAGTTGGCTCTTCCTCCAAGAGAGCTCCCTGGAGTTTATAAACCAGGCAGGGCTGGCAGGACTTGGAATTCCCTGAGCTTATAAACCAGGCAGGGCTGGCAGGACTTGGAATTCCCTGGGTTTATAAACCAGGCCTGGCTGGCAGGAAGGGATCAGAGCATGTCTCATGATGTGGAGTCCTTGCCCACGTGCCCTCTGTGAAGTCTCCCAGATACCCCAGTGCCATGGATGAATCCCTCATGGCCAGGCTGCCCTTCCTCTGCAGTTTGCATCTTGATTCCCAGCGTGGCTGGGCCGGGGCTGAGGCAGCTCCTTGGTGCTGAGTGGAGCTATTTAAGCAGTGGGTGTAACAAACTTAATTAGATGTGAGCTAAAATAATGCTGCTCCAAATTCAAGTCAGCTCTGTGGAATGTGGAAGGGAAGCCGAGTCCCCTGCAAGTGCCAATTAACCAGGGTGAGCTGGTGGATGGACTCGGGTGTCTCCTTGCTTGGATCAGCACATCCCAGTGGAACGTGGGGTTTTGCACCACTGCCTCTGGTGTAGCCTCCCAGAAAATCCCTGCAGCCACAGGAATGCTTTTCCCAGCGCAGGAGAGGGTCCCTGGGAAGGAGCAGGTCCCTGCGGTGGTGTGGAACAGAACAGCCTGTGCTGGTTTAACATGGTTTCTGCAGGGTTTGGGGTTTCCAGCGGGGCTGTGCTGGGCCCACCCCCCAGTGATGTTCAGTGTCTCATAATACCAGAAATGAGAATAAAGTCCTGTTTATGTGGGGTTTGTTTGACTGTTCATGACCTGACTGTTGTAACTATTGACACAAGCTGATTGTTTGACCAAAATCTACCTTTTTCATGGTAAGAACTGGCCCCAACCACTGTGGACAGCCCCAAAAACCCTTGAGGTACAGCTCCTCCCATGGCTTCCTCACTCTGGCACCAGATCAATGAGTTTGTGTGCATTGGAAGAGGTTACAGGCATCTGTAAAACAATCTTAACTGTTTTGCAGGATAACTGGGATGATGAGGAGGAAGAGGAGGAGGTGAAGGAGACAGAGGTAAAACAAGGTGAGACTTTAAGGTAATCCCTGGCTCTGTATCAGCATCGGAACAGACACTGGTTGTGTCTGGGGGTGTGTGAGGATCAAACCTGAGCAGGGCTGGGGCCGGGCCTGGGTTTGCAACCTGGGTTTACAAGAAATGTCTTTAATTCTGTGTTCAGTCCCAGTAGCTGAGCTCAGTGGCTTCCAGTGTTTCTATGGTTGTGGGTGGGGAAAAAAAAAATCATCAGACCTCTGAGAGCTGTGTTTGTTGTTTCACCTTTTACAGAACCGAAAGTTTCAGAAAAAAAGAAAATAGCAGAAAAAATCAAAGAAAAAGAAAAGCTACAGAAGAAAAAGCAAGAGGAGCTTAAAAAAAGGGTAACTCCTGATTTCTGCTGGGTCACATAAAATTCAGAGGGTGGGTTTGATTTGGTTTTTTGGAGGTTGGGCAGGACCTGAACAGGTCTTTATTCGTCTGATAAACCAAACTTAGGTCTTGTTCGTGATCCCATCTGGAGCTGGGCGCTTTAATTCCTGTATAATTTAACCAGTTATTGGAACAGTGTTATCCCAGTTCCTTTGTGTGCAGCACGTGATGGAACAGGCAGGAGTGGGAGTTTGGTGTTTCTTCCCATTCCTTGTTAAATGAACAATTTATTTGGACTCCAGGGAATAGGGTCCAAGTTTTCCATGTGCCCTGACTCGAGGTGATTCAGTGTCTCTGGAGAAGGCACCATGTCTTTAACGTGCCACCTTCTCCACGTGTGTTTTCCCTCCAGTTAGAGGCACCCGAGGAACAGAAGGAGCTCACACCAGAAGAACAGTTGGCAGACAAACTACGGCTAAAGAAGTTACAAGAGGAGTCGGACCTGGAGCTGGCAAAGGAAACCTTTGGTGAGTTAAAGCAACAGGAAATAAACCCCTGGGACCTGTCGGACCCTGCAAAGCCTGAGCAGGGTTTGGCTCTCAGCACACAGAGCTTGGGGCACTGAGAACAAAGAAGTAGCAAAGATGCTGATGCACAGCAGCATTCCTCAAACATTGAAGCGTTTCCTTGATGATGGTGAATGATTCAGCTCATTGCTCAGGGGAGGTTATGCTCAGTGAATTGTCACAGAGCACAGTGCTTAGGGGGGTACACTGGGTACAGCTGCAAAGAACCAGCTGAGTTCTGCACTCAGGACACAGGAATTGTTTATTTGAGGGAAAAGGGTTTTCCTGGTGCAGGTTGTCCAGAGAACAGGAATAGCTGCATCGAATTACTGAGTTTGACTCAGCTTCAAAAATTGTTGGAAAGAGACTTTGGACAAGGGCATGGAATGATGGAACAAGTGGGAATGGCTTTCCACTGACAAAGGGCAGGGATAGATGGGATATTGGGAAGGAATTGTTCCTCATGAGGGTGGGGAGGCCCTGGCACAGGGTGCCCAGAGCAGCTGTGGCTGCCCCTGGATTCCTGAAGTGTCCAAGGCCAGGTTGGATGGGGCTTGGAGCAGCCTGGGATAGTGGAAGGTGTCCCTGCTCATGGCAGGGGATGGCACTGGGTGAGCTTTAAGGTCCCTTCCAACCCAGACCATTCAGGGATTCTATGAAATTACTGAGTTTTGCAGCAAACTTCCTTCCTTTCTGTAAGGCCAGGGATGGGCCCTGGCTGTGGGAGGAACAGAGCTCAGGGAGGTGGGAGCCAGGTCCCCTTTTAGGGCTCACAGCTTGTGTTCTCTGTAACACCCCTGCCTATCCCTGCCAGGTGTAAATAACACTTGTGGAATAGATGCCATGAATCCCTCTTCAAAAGATGACTTCACAGAATTTGGGAAACTCCTCAAGGAGAAAATCACACAGTATGAGAAGTCGTTACATTACGCCGGGTTTTTGGAAGCGTTACTTCGGGACGTCTGTATTTCCTGTAAGTCCAGACAGGTCCAACACTGCTGGCAGAGCTGTGGTGGAGCTGAAGTGGAAAACATGCTGATAGTCAGTGTTCAGAGGGGATTGCTCTGTGTAGTTTGTACTAAATGAAGCACTGACCTGATTCCATTCCCACAAGCTCCAATAAGGATCCTCTCCTCGTGCAAGAGTTGCTCTTTCTGCACGTTGGTTAAAGAATGTTGTTTTAAAAGTGTGAATTTTTATACTGATCTAAATCCTGCATGTTTTTCTTGAAGCCTTTTCTAAAATAATAATAGTAAGAGTAGATCCTTTTAATTTGAGTACTTCATTTGGAGGGAAACTATTACAAAATTGACTTCATGTAATTCTGTAACTGCAGATTAACTGTTCTGGAATTCAGCATGTAACTATACAGAGATGAAGTAATTTAAACTCCTTTTCCCACTGCCCTGGTGGCTGGAGAACTGACTGGGATCGTTCCCTGTCCTGTACCCAGTTGTCCTTCAGAGAGGGGTAACTCGATCCCGGGTGGAGCTGGGTAAATCCATCATCCCCGCTGGCAGCTGGGAACTTCATCTCAGGAGGGATTCCAGAGCTCCTAATGGGAGGGACTCCCAGCCTCTTGCACCATTTATTGATAAACATAATAATTTATCGTTAATCCAGTGCTCCTTTTGATACATTTTACCATCTCCATATTCTACTGTTCAAATGCCTCAGTAAGACTCTTGTGTTCAGTAACTTTGTTTGCAAGTTTTACCTTTTACAACACTCAGGCTTCCAAGGGACCAGCTGGAATCCTTGTTGGGATTTTAAGGACCAGAACCACCCACTCTGTGTTTTGCTGATTTAAATCAAGTAATTGCCCATAGTTACACTAATGCTTATTTCTAGTTGTGGAGATGGTTGATGTTATTTAGCTGCCTTATAAGAACAACATTGATAAGGAAACTCTTTTTTTCCTTTTTTTTTTTTCCCCTCATGCAGTGGAGGTGGATGATTTGAAAAAGATCACAAACACTCTGACAGTATTATGCAGTGAAAAACAAAAACAAGAGAAGGTAAGACTGGGGCTGTTCCTGAGGGATCAGAGGCCCTGCTTGGGATTCCCCTGCATTTATTAGTTACTTGTTGAGAGTCCACGGGAAATAGAATGAAAGGCAAAAGGTGGGCAGGGCTATGGTGCAGGCAGCTGGGGACACCTGAAACTGTCACAGCTTTCCTGGGAAGAGAAAATGTGTGGGGTGGAAACCATCAGCAAGGCCATGTTCAATGCAGTGGGGTGTGGCTGCGTTGGCCACTGGGCTGACCCTGGCTGGGGTAATGACAGAGCACGGGGCCTGCCCAAATAACCATCCTCATCCTCTTGTCACAGAATAAAGCCAAAAAGAAGAAAAAAGGTGTTGTGCCTGGTGGGGGGCTGAAGGCAACGATGAAAGATGACCTGGCCGATTATGGTGGCTACGACGGCGAGTACGTACAAGACTTTGAAGACTTCATGTGACATTTATCTCCCTTCTGTTGTCTTTCTGTTGCCCATAATCCCTTAAACATGTAGCACAACTTTTCTTCCTTTAAATTCTGCCAAATGCTACAATCAGAATTGCAGTATCTGTGTGCTGGGGGCTGGAGGTGCCAGGTCCGGGCGGATGCTCCGGGCAGGAGTAGAAAGGAACAGGTCTGTGACTTGCAGTTAAAAACCCAAAATTCTGATAATGGGCACTGTTGCTATTTAACTTTATAGCAACAGCCACTAAATTGGGAAGGAGTTGGAACAAGGTGAAGGATTATAACCAGCACAGCTCCATGACATGGCCTTAACTGTCCCTGCTCCAGGGCCAGGGCTGAGCACGAGCAGTTTGCAGCAAGGGCAGGGTGTGCACGTAGAGTTCCAGTCGCTTTGTCTTGAGTTAGAGCTTGAGGATTTCAGTATTTTGGGAAGGGAACTGCTAACTTCAGTGTGGAATACTGTACCTGGGAGTGTGTCCCCTGGGACAGCCACTGCTCCACAGCCTGACACCTGAACAGCACCTGGTGGGGCAGAGCAAGGCAAAACCCACTTGTGTCTCAAGGATGAAGTTTAGTTCCATTCATTTAAATTTCTACTAATGCAGCTGTTGGGGTTGGGTGTTCTTTAACAGTTAATTAAGGGGTTAAGTGTAAAAAAAAAAAACCAAACCAAACCACAAGACTTCCTTGGGGCTCTCCTGGGTTGTGGTGGGTCTCTCACAACTCGGCCATTTTCTTTCATTAAAAACCAAACTTGCTTAGCAAACTGCAGCAGTTCCTACAGTTGGGCAAATTGTTATGTTAACAATTACGACATCTGCAATGTTTTATAAAGCAACTAATTTAATAAAAATCACTATTGAGGACTTCACCAGGCTGGCCTTGGAGCAGTTCTTTTGGGACCTGACAGGAAAAATACCTGAAGAGGAAGAGTTGCAGAGCTGAGCTGTGCTGGGGGTGTGCCCATGGCTTGGGCCTGGAAAAGAATTTGTACTTAATAACTGTAAAAATACATTTGCACTTGAGTATTTCTTTTACTCCAAGACAGCAGAATTAGGAATGTGCTGTTTAGAGCTGTACAAGACCTTAAAAATCAGACTGGACTTAAAGAACACATTATCCTACTGTGTACCTGGAACCTTCACTGATTCTGCTTGTTCCACCCCCTTGGCCTGGATATTCTGTACACCTGTTTCAGCCTCTTCGGCTACAGTCCCTGGGGTGCTTCCTCCCCCATGCCCCTAATTTAAAGGGCTGCTGGATCTCTGCTTCACCCCCCACCTGGGCCACTCCGTATTTGCTGGTGACTCAAATTGTTTATAAACAATAAGATTTATTGTACAAAACACAATTTTAGGTTAACACAGTCTCAGCATTTTAAATACTTACAACCCTGTCTGGTTTTCTGGAGTAACTTTTACAGAGCAGCAGAGCCCTGTGAGCAGGTCATTGATAAAATCTGTGTTAATCAGCACTGACCCTGCAGTCTGCTCTGGGCTGCAATTCAGCTGGAATTCAGTTGGATAAGAGGTCGTTGAGGCAGCAGCCAGTCTGAGGGTCCTTCAGCAGGGAGTTCACCACATCATAGAACTTGTGGTCATAGGCCAGCTTGTAGTGGGTGTAGATATCCTCACAGTGAGTGAGGAACCGCTTCAGGTTCCTCAGGGCAGCATCAGCAGGGGGGTGTTGTTTGACCCTGGAACAATTGCACATGGAACTGAGACACAGAAGCTTCCCAGGCCCCTGAGACTCTTGCTCTGGGCCTGCAGAAACCACATTTTCAACAAGAGGTTGTGCTCAACACCTACATTTGAATCTCGTGGTTGTTTATTTGCTCTGATTCATTTTAAAGATTGCTCTGCCCAGCCCTGAGCTCCCTTCCTGTCCAGCTCAAGAACAAGCCTGGATCAGAGCTACTTCCACGCTGTACTCAGGAACCAAGACCTACCAACAAATTCTGCCGTGAGGAGTGGTGAGGCCCTGGCACAGGGTGCCCAGAGAAGCTGTGGCTGCCCCTGGATCCCTGGCAGTGTCCAAGGCCAGGTTGGACATTGGGGCTTGGGGCAGCCTGGGACAGTGGAAGGCATCCCTGCCCATGGCAAGGGAAGGAACGAGATGGGCTTTAAGGTCCCTTCCCACCCAAACCCTTCTGGGATTTGGGAATTCTATCTCAAGTCCCTGTGTATGAGACCTTACCCTGTAAGGTTTGAACAGTTTAACACTTTGCTCCTGCCCCTCAAGGGCCCGGTGTAGATAAAGCTGCAGTTTGCCCCCAGAACCCCTCACTCACTTCTTGGCCACCTCCTCGAACAGGCCGGGCCACAGTGGCCGCTGCTGCTTGAACTCCTCCAGGTACACAAAGTCCCCCCTGGTGATCACCTGCTGGAACAGAACTTCAGCCCAGTCCGGCAGGAACTCGTAGGCCTCTGCCACGATGGCTGCCTGCAGGGAGAGCAGGAACAGGGAAGGGGGATTGCACAGCATGTTCCATACAGAGAACTCAGTACTGGATTCTTCTCAAGACCCATCCCTTGCCGCTGTTCTTGAGAGCAGCTGTGAAATACAGGTCAACGAAGCACTGTGAATAACCTTCCTCAGCCCCTAAACAGGGACACCTTCCACTGTCCCAGGGTACTCCAAGCCCCAGTGTCCAGCCTGGCCTTGGACACTTCCAGGGATCCAGGGGCAGCCACAGCTTCTCTGGGCACCCTGTGCCAGGGCCTTCCCACCCTCACAGAAAACAGCTCCTTCCCAGTAACCCATCTATCCCTGCCCTCTGGCAATGGGAGGCCATTCCCCCTGATCCTGTCCCTCCATCCCTTGTATACCATGGGATAAAGTCAGGATAAGAGTCACAGGACCTGGAGGCCAGGGGAAGGAGCCGAGTGCTCGGGCACTGCTGTGACCACGTCGTTTCCCGACAGAAGGACCCCGAGGGATCCCAGCTCACCTGGTAGAACCTGGGCAAGGCCAGGATGGCACCTGGCAGGTCTTGCCTGCCCAGGTTGATGATCCTCGTGCTCTGCCCTGAGCCCAGGAAGTGCAGCTGGAGCGTGATGAGCCGCATCAGGCGGCGGCAGCGCCGCGCCTGCCGCACACACGAGTCCTGGGAACAGAGAGCAGCCTGAGAGCTTCCAGGGGAATTTGGAAACATCCCCGAGAGCAGCCCTGAGGAGCTCGGAGCTGTGCAGTGATTGAGAGCACTGCAGCTGCACATTCATCGTATTCCATGAGTGTTAAACAAAGCTTCATTCCCACAAATGCTTCCATCACAATTACGCTTGGGTTTAAATACTTAATTTGTTCTATCCTTGCTAATTAAGCTCATGGTCCCTGCTCTGAAAGTGGGGAACCCACCTGTAACTCCAGGGGTTAAAGCCTGAGCAGAGGCCAGCACAGCACACTCAGCTACAGCCATGCTACTGGTGCTATTGGGCTGCAGCAACACAGATTCCTTCTGCACTGGGCCAGGACCCTGCTCAGCCTTCCCCGGGGCAGCTCCTGTGTTCTCCCAACCCAGCCCATCCCTCCTGTGCTCCCAATGCTGCACACAAGTCATTCCACTCCATCGCACTCTACCTTGGAGTAACTTTCTGCTGCATCGATGAAGAGAGTCAGAGCTTTCAGCAGCAGCTTCTTTAAATTTGCAACATCCTGAAGAGACTCCTCTGAAACAGGAGAAAAGAAGGAATAACCAATTATTTATAAAGGTGAAAAAGTAAGTTACAAAACTTCCCAGTGCCAAGTCTGTCCCTGCTGTTGTCTTAGAAAGCACCAACAGACTAAACCAAAATTTATGTACTAAAAAAGCAGGAAGAAACACACTGCCTGTTCAGTTAATGGACCAAAGCTATTGCTGGAACCTAGTCGAGTGATTGAAGACTGGGAAGAAACCCCAACCACGTATTTGTGGCAGACCCCAGCCCTGACCATTGCCAGATCCACTCAGAAATCCCTTGGCACAGCTCCTGGTGCAGCTGCTCTTACAGCACTGGCTGCCCACGCTGCAGAGCTCCCTGTGCCCCCACAGCTTCCCGTGTGCAGAGCTCACCCCATGGGTGCCACACACAGACACAAACCCCAGCATTTCACAGAAACCCCTGCAAACCCACCGTGGCACATCCTATGGGCTGAGGAAAACCTGGCTGTGCCTGTACCCGCTCCATGGGAGGTACCACAGGAATGTCACATCACGGAAAGAGCTGTAAATCTCACCCCTTTGGAAACACCCGGGGAACTGCTGAGGGCAGGCAGCAGCCTACCCCCAGGCAGTGGCAGCTCCAGGGGTGTTTCAGGACACAGGCAAAGGACCTCCCCCATCCCTATCCTTCCCCTGTGCCCCCACTCACCCCAGGGCCGGCACTCGATGAGTTTGAGCTGGGTGGAGGCAGCAGCCTCGTGGTTCTGGCCGATCTCCCGGCACATGCTGAAGCACAGCGCGATCATGTTGTGCTTCTCGCTGTCCCCGGGCCGGCAGCGCTTGGTGTAGTCCAGCAGCGCCGCCTTCAGCGTCCCGCTCTGGGCACAAAGGGCACACTGAGGGCCTGCCTTTGGCCACACCCCGCACCCACAAGCCACGCTAACCCTAAACCTAACCCTAACCATAATGTTCCAAAAAGTGATCATTATTACACCCTAAAACCCAACAGCAGCCTCACACCTGTGCTCAGCTGGGTATGAAAATCCAGCACCTGTGCATTTCTTTACATACAAATGTCAAAATGTGACATTTCTTTATCACTTATTTTAAACAAAGCTATGAATATGTATGGTTTTTAAAACCCCCATGGAACTTTAACTGCAAATAAAAGCAAAGCAGGACGTGAAAATTCTAAAAATGCCAAGTTTCAATACTGATCCTGTTGTAGCCCTGAACTAATTAGAAAAAAATGGTTCAACTAAAATGAGAATAAACCCCAGAATTAATTTACTTCTATGAAACTTGACTCTCAGTTCCTGCACTCAGGAAGTAAAATGCCCAGATAATTCCACCCTGTATAAACACCAGTTTCTGATGTAGCCACACAGTTGCCTGCACGTTTGTCCCTCACGTACCGGGTCCAGTTTCTTCCTCATGAGCACCTCGAAGTAGTGCTTCTGGTGCAGCAGCTCAAAGATGTAGGTCATCTCATTGTACCTGCCAATGCCCGTGAGCAGGCGCACCTGTGGACACCCAGGGCACGTGAGGAGCTCCAGGGAACTGGAACAATCTCCTCCCAGGGTCAGGCACACAAGTCACACCGGGCTGCACATGTTCCCTTGGAGCCACGGGGGGTATTCCTAAACCAACCAAAACTGCATCTTTTTTGCAGTGAGGTGAAAGGGCATCGTTTTATCACATAAAAATAGGCAGTGAAGCTTTTAGCACTGACACCATTCCACTGGGCATGTCCCAGACTCCAGGAGTTCCTTCAAGGCACGAATTGAAGATGCCCAACAGCGCAGTGACACAGACCACCACATTTCACCAGCAGCTGAATCACCACCTGGGCAGACACAGCCAGCCCTGGACAGCCCTCCTGCCCCCAGACACTCACCACCAGCCCATACTCTTCCTTGGGAGCCAGGTGCTCCTCGGTGAGCAGCCGAGCTGCCTGGAGCACTCGTGTGATCCCTTCCATGTGGCACGTCAGGCTGAAGCAGTTGTGGGCCAGGATCAGCAGCTCTGTAACTGAACAGCAGAAAAACTTGGGTATTTCAGTTAAAGGGCTGAGGAAGTGAATTATTGCCTCTCTCCAGAAGAAAAAACACAAAACACACACAAAGCACAGAACTTCCAACCTCCTCCACCAAAAGGTGACAAATGTGTAACACATCATCACTCCACTGCCTGACAGTGCTGCATTTGGAAAAGGAAGGGCACAAGTTTTGCATTTGGGTTTGAAAAATTCAGTTTCTAACTGTGATGAATATGAACAAAGTCACAATACCCCTTCTGTAACAAACCACCATGACAGCTCAGGTCACTCCCTGACTGCATTTCCCACCTCTTGCTTAGCATAAAAAAATCTGAATTTTGTTTGGAAAATAAACCCTTAAGCAACACCCTTATCTACTGTGCATATCCTCAGCCCTACTAACTGAAGATCAAATTTGACATCAGCAGCAGAGCCCTCCCTCAGCACTGCTTCTCTTCTTTGAGCTGTGAGTTTAAACCACACAATGTCACATTGGTTACACACAGGTTACACCAGGCAGGATTTGCCATTTACTCACTGCATGACAGCTCCCCACAGGGGACAGAGGAGATTTTATCCAGTAGCTTCATCCCAACCAAGGTGTGATCCTGGCACAGCTTGGCAAGCTGCAGAAATGCCTGGCTCTCCACTGCAGGGTTCCAAACCTGCTTCTGTCCTGTGGCCAGAGAAAGAATTATATCACCACTGCTAATTATTTTTTATCGTTAATTAACAAAGCAATCTGATGCCATTCAGACTGACTGAGGACTTGGGACTACAATGCTAAAGACACTTTGGGTGTTATTGCTTAAATTTAACAAACAGAAAGTACTTTTTTTGCCAGTTCAGTCCAACAAAATCCTACTAGACAACCATACTGCTGTCCCTCATTTCACAAAGGAAAAAAGAAAGGGGAAAACCTTTGTTATGCTGTACACAGGGAAATCTACATGAGTTTTCCCAAGTCAGATGATGTGGGGCAGCAAAGAGCACAGTTAAAAATCCTTTCTTTTTAAAAATATTAAATTTATATCCATAAAAATACAACCTTAACTACTGCAACACCACGCTGGACACAGAAATAATTACAAATGAGCATTTGTATAGAATTTTACATGAGGCACACAATGCTCACAGAGCAGAGCTGCTCAGACACTCCTGGCTGTAATGAGCCCTCAGGCACCCGAGTGCAGGGGCTGCTTTCAGACACACCAATCCCCCCCTCAGAGACCAAACCCACCAAGCACAAACCAGGCCTGTTCCCCACCTTTTCCCTGAGCAGAGGCCAGCAGCTCCTGCCTGCTCTGCTGGGCCAGCAGCTGGGCCGGCTCAGGATGGCCCCGAGCACCTCCCGCGGGTCCCGGGCCGACACCTCCCCGAAGGAGCAGCTCAGTTCCTGCGGGACACACGAGCACTCAAAATCCCGCTCACTGCATCACTGACCCACAGCACGTTCCCGTAGCCCCGGGCTCCAGGCAGGGAGGGGCTCTGGATTTGCAGCCTCACATCCCAGAGCTGCTCAGAGATGATTTCCTGAGCCAAAGATAAACCCCAACATTCCAAATACCTACAGAAATACAGGAGCAGTTCCTCCTGAACAAAGAATTGTGTTTTACTGCAAAAGTTTGACTTACAAGGCTCCTTTTCCTCTTCTCCACACACCACAAACTCTCAGGGGAAAAGGTAAATTAGTTTTCATGTTTGGAAGGGGAGCTGGTGAGGCTTTGAAAATACTCTGCTGTGACATATCACAACTTTATAAAATTACAAATTAATCAAAGAATGTACCTGAAAGCCACATTTGATTGACTCTTAATTCAAAAGTATGGACATCCAGGTTCAGTTCAGAAGGATATGGATGGGGTAAGAGGGACAAGGCAGCCCTATGACTAACTCTTAGTAGCTCAGACCTAAAGTACAAATACTTGAAGCACAAAAAATTCTTAGGAAAATCTAAAGACCTCTGTGATAAAGATGATACCAACATTTTTCCTGTTTTGTTCAGGGAAAAAAAAACTAATGCTACATTCAAGAACTGACCCAAAGCCCTGGTCCCTGGGGTTACCTTGGAGAGCTCGTAGAGGCACAGGACCTGCCTGCAGTAGCCCCTGCCATGGACACATTCCTCTGCCAGAGCCTTCAGCGCCGCCACCACCGGATCATCCTCACACAGAGCCCCCAGAGGGGTCCAGTCCTCCAGGCTGGATGCTGGAAACAAAAAACCATCAATTCCTATCTCATAAAGGCAGACAACACCCTTACACCTGGGCAAGGCTCCCAAAATCTGCAGCAATTCCATAATAGTTTCTCAGTCTTTAAAAACTGAGCTCTTGACACCCTGTGATTTTTTTAAATTTTACATTTCTTTCAGGGTACAAACAATGTAACAGAACATAAATATCCTCAATAATATCTCAGATACAAAATCTCTAAGCATAAAGTTGAGTAAGGATTGAGCAGCTTTGCTGATGGCTTAGGATTCATTTATGCTCTTCTGTGTCTATTCAGCTTTACACATCAGTATTAGAAAGGGATGTTCCAGCTGAAACTTAGTCACTCAGACTTCACAGACATGCAGAGAACGCTACTGATGAACATTCTCAGCCCTAGCCTTGCTATTAAACAAGAAACACTAAACCCTTTATAATGCACAAAGATGTCAGAAAAATAAATTAAAGCATTTCTTTCCTTCTGCTACAGAAAAAAAAAATTAGTAGAGTGTGTTTTCTAAAAGCAGGAAGAGGCCCAGTGCTGCTTTACTGGGCCAGAATTGAGAGCTATAAAAAACGAAAGGTTCAGGATCTATGGAAATGGTACACAGCACACCCTGCCTGGAGCACACAGGGGCAATGTGCCTTGCAAGGCTTCAAACTCCTTTCACAAGAGCATTTATGAACCAAGGAGAGTGTCAGAAAGAGGTTCGTTTCTGCAGAGGTTTTGGGGAAATGCAATGAGGGAGGAAAGCCAGTGCAGGTGTCAGGTGAATCCATGAGTTACTCACTGCCAGGGGCTCTGCTCGCGGCCGCGCTGCCCTCAGGCGTCCCCGCTCCGGCTGCCAGCAGGGCCCGCACCTCGGGCTGCAGCTGCTCCAGCCCAGCCTCCCCGGAGGCCAGGGCTCTGCAGTGCAGCACCAGGGACACGTCCCTGTGGCACAGGTGGAAGTAGTGGCACACCCGGGTGGCCTCGTGCACGCTGCCCTCGTCCAGCAGGGACACGTCCCTGTGGCACAGGTGGAAGTAGTGGCACACCCGGGTGGCCTCGTGCACGCTGCCCTCGTCCAGCAGGGCCCCCACCAGCGTCCCCAGCGCCGCCTGCTCTGCGTCCCCCAGCGCCTGCCGGGGCTCCCCGGGAGCCAGAGCCTCCAGCCTGCAGTGCCTGGCCGTGTTCAGGGCTGGCAGCTTGGCAAAGGAGAACTGCTGGGCCAGGCTGGCAAAGGACAGGTCCCTGCCCAGCCCGGTGGGGCCGGGACACGGGCACTGCCCCCAGGCCTCGGCTGCCAGCACTCGCTGAGCGATGCGGCACAGCCAGATCTGCTTCTCCACCTCCTCCAGCTCCTGCACGGCCACCTCGGTGTCCTTGGCCAGCCAGTGCCCAGCCAGGGTGAGCAGCAGCTGTCTCTCCATAATGCTGGTTGTCTTCTCCTGCCCTGAGGATTCCCAAACATGGTTGGCCTGATCGAGGAAGAACCCTGCTGCAGCTCGGCTGCAGATGGAATGTTTAGTGAAGGTGTCATTGCACTTTTTCCAGAACTCAGCTCTTGTCTGGGTTTGATGCCACTGTCCAGTGTCTCTTAAATGATGTAGATCTCTCAGAACCTGCAAAATTCAGAGGTTTATCACAATTATCTTTCCAAGAAAGAAAACTCCAACTCACACAGGGTGGCCAGCACTGAAACACCGGGTTTAGGTAAGTGCCCCAAGATGCAACAAGTCACAGAATTGGTTTGGGTTGGAAGGGACATTAAAGATCATCTTGTTCCACCCCCTGAGGGACAAATCCATCTGGTCTTCTCCCCAAATAAAGCTGCATACAAGTAAAAACAGTAAGAGAATAAGGAGAGTTGTCCCATCCTCTGCAGCTCCACGCAGCCAGTGTGCCTGGTGCACATGCATTTAAAATAAAAAATCATTTAAAGACAAATTAATGTTTCAGGAAGGCTGAATGTGCATCCTCAATCCTGGCAGCAACAGAAGAAGAGGTGACTGTCACTAACTGCACTGTACCTCGTGTGTGACAACACTGTCCACAGGCAGAGCACCCCTCCCGAGCCAGGCTGAACATTCCCTTCTCCTGCAGCTGCTCCAGAATGGACCTGCACTCCCCCTGGAAGGCCTCCAGGCTGTAGGAGGTCAGGATGGAGCGATTGATTGGTATGGAGGAGTCCTTCAGGGCCTCACTGAGGGCACAGAGTTTCTTCACGTAAGGGCCTGGGTTAAAGAAGACAAACAGCTCATGAAAGCGGGGTCTGAACCCCAGGGAAGTCTGAACTTCCCTCAGGATTCAGCCCTGCCAGAGGGCCTGGGATTCATCCTGTCCTTACCATCCAGCAGGAGGTTCTCTGCTGCAGCAAAGAGCTGCAGGAGCTTTCCCAGCTCATATTCTGTCCGGCACTGCTGCAGCATCAGCTCCAGGACGAACAACGCCTGCGATTCCAACCATGGCACCGGCAGCTCGGTGGCTGCTGCTCCTCCTGCAGCTCTCAGCTGTGGCAATGAAGGGGGTTAAGGGTTAGGGCTTCTCTTTTCTTGCAGAGATGTTGTGCATTTGGGTGGGAATGGCACCAGGAGTGGAAGGAGCACCAGATCTGTCCCTCTCCAGGGATCAATGACCTGCCACTCCCAAGGGAGCACTGAGCCATCACTGGTGTGTGTCGGACCTGAAAGTGGAACATTTTACAGCAGGGTGACCACCAGCTACTGCTGATAACCAAGGAGGAGGTAAGAGATATGAGTAGGTTCAGTAATGGCCAGATAGAATTAATTGTTAGACAAACAGTCCCTGACACTGCTGGATCCTTCCCAAGCACATCTCCTCATGAAGGGAAAGGAAACTGAGCTGCCTGAGCCTGAAGTCTAGGAAGGAAAACCACTAAAGGCAGGGAATGCTAGTTAGCAGCATACCCAGGGAACCAGAAAACTGGGGTGGAAAGGAAAGAACTGTTAAAACATCTGCATTCAGAGACAAGGAGCAGTGTGTGAAGACACTCTGGTCCTCTTAGCCCAACTGCTAAATCCCCACAACGACATCCAGAGAAAATGAATTTCCTTACTTTTGCAAGGCTTTCCTGAAATTCATCCAGTTTCGTTCTAGCCTTGTTGTACTTTTTACAGTTCATACACAGTTCATACATCTCCAGGATGTGCAGCAAAGGGGAACCCTTTAAGATGCAAAACCAGGTTAAAATAAATTCCCAAAAGTACCTCAATAAATAAATCATACTTTAAAAAATCATACATTATTTCATTCAATAAAAGTTGAATTTGTCTTCCTCAGCAGTAGAACAATGAAGTTCTAATTTATTAAAATTGCATGCAAGGTTGATGTAGAATCTACCAATCTGGGACAATTGGAAGAACTTCCAATTTGACAGGGAATTTCAGTGGACAGCCAGGTTATCCTTGGCACAAAGCAAGAGAAAGGAGGATTTACAGGCCCAGAACGTTTGAGACACACTCAAATATACCACTGAAACCACATTCCCTCACCTTTAAAAACAGCTGGAAGCCATTTAGAAGTGTTTTACTTTTTTGCTTCCTCAAGAAGACTTTCCAGATAACGGCAAGGTCCTGCAGGTCCCACTGGGGGCTCTCTGCCCAGCTCTGGGTGTGGGTGGTTGCCTCAGCCCTGGTGGCATCATCCACAGAGGTAATGATCCAAACACAGAGGCAGGAAATGAGGTTTGCATCCTGGAAACGCCAAAAGGATGGGTTTATACATCACCCCGTTGTATAGCTCTTGGTGAAACAGGTCACACTGTGCACAACTACCACAGGAACTGACCAAACCAGCTTTTAACACAACTCCAGATCAACCATTTAACAGAACTAGGCACAACCATCAGCTGTCGTTACTTATTTCCCTAAAAGAAAACAACTCCCAGACTCACAGGGCAGCAGGCTGCCAGCACACTGAGGATGGGGGCGTGTTCCCTGAGTCCTTCAGCCAGGAGGAAGCAGGAGGGGCTGGGATTCTCCTGGCACTGCAGCAGGATCTGGAACAGACTCCCCCCCCGGCCGCCCCAGGCCCTGCCGGCAGCACCGCGCTCAGGACCCAGGAACTTCCCCAGTGCCAGCACGAGGTGATCCTGTACCACAGGAGGGAAATCCTGCAGGAGGGGAATGACCTGGGGAAACAGCACCAACACCTTGTGAGGTCCAGAGAGGAGAGGGCAGGAGGATGGAAGCACTGAACACACAAAGACAAATAAAACGCTCTTCAAATTCGGTTTTTAGAAAAACTTTGGAGACCTAGAGAGGAAAAAGGGTTCTGTAGGTGTGAATTATTCTAATGAAAGATTGAAGCTCATCCTTTTCCATGATGCTCAAATGCCTCCTAGAGAGCCTCAGTTCTGTTCTCTCTTGTAGTGCAGCAACAGAGCATGAGAGGGGTCTACTCAGGTGCTTTTGTGGGATTACAGATTCTTCAAAACAACAAGGAGACCCAAGTTAAAATCCTAGGCCTGCTAAGCATCATCTTACCTGGAATTATCCAGTTAGCTTCCTCACATGACTTTTCCCAACAGCTTTTATGTATTGGCAGTATTTTATTAATTTCTAAATCACATCCAAAACCAAAGGTGGAAGATTTGGATTCTCTAAAGTTTAAGTATCTTTAGCAAAAAATCAATTGGAGTTTTGAAAGGAAAGATGGGTGGCTTTATCAAAACTTACACTGAACAATCTAGCAACTCTCCAATAAAAAAAGCAGTAACTACATGAGTTTAAATTAACTTTACAAGTGTGGCTGCAAGGGAAGGGCTACCACAGTCCAAGGGTATTGACATCTCGAGGCAACCAAAACCCAGGAACTGGTGAGGCTCCTGTTGTCTCCACGCTGGGATATTCTCTTGCTACAAGACTCTATTTAATGCACAGACAGCTCACCTGGGCTGGCTGGTGGCTGTAGAGCTGGGGCTGGATGAGGAACTGCAGCCACTCATTGGATTTGGCACATTCCCTCAGGAAGGATGTGCTCAGCTCGAGGTTATGGAGTTTGCAGAACTGCATGACCAAGGACCACTGCCTTCTGGAGTCACTGGACGTCCTGCACGGAATTTAGAGAGCTTCAGCTGTAATGAACTGCAATATTTACACCAGATGTTCAGGTATGAAGTGACCCTGTGACCCCAGATCCACTGTCTGTAAACAGCAACACAGCACTGGCAGGGGCTTCACCACAATGAGGTCACATCCCCTTGGGAGCTTCCACACTGCACCCTCTGGATGCTCCCACCTACCTAGGCAGGCACACTGTCCTATCCTGACCTCTTTAGTATTATCTGATACACAAATAACAAAAGTCAGTGCCCAGTCTGCATTTCCCAGACAATCCCTCAAACCAGGCTGTTCTCACCTCTTTATTCCTTGGTGCTCAATTGCATCCCAGAAGGCTTCTTCCAAGGAGGTAAGAATTGCTGCTGCTGCTGCCTTCTCACCGTCAGCCAACTTTGTTAACTTCTCAACTGTTTAAAAGAACACATTCCTGAGATGCTACTTGGGATCTGAGTCAGGACAGCACTTCCAAAAGTACCAGTAGCTTCCTAGTTGGGAAAGCAGACACCTGTGGTCCTAGAGTTAGAAATTCAACTTTCTGAAGTTATTTCTAGGATAAATTTAATTTCCCTAAACACCTGATCTCCCTGCAGCTGGAAGACAGTTTTCAAATAGGAAGGAGAGAGGAGATTTGGCAATGGACTTTGTTTAACTCTCTGTAGTATTATTACAACATTAGGCTGAACCTCGCTAATATCAGTCTTGGGCAGCTGCTGAACAGTGCCTGTTAGATCCTGATACAGGTTATATCAGTCTTCCTGCCTTAGTTGACATGACAGGATCAAAATGCACCTTCAAAATTAGTAAAAAAAAACAGGAATAAAAGAATAACAAAGTTCTTAGGTGCTTTTACTGCATTGCTGAGCCACCAGGCAGCATCTTTGCATCCCTCTGCTTCTCTTCCCAGAAATCCACAGCACCTATTCCAAAGCAGACAAAGACAACGTTACCCAAAGCGTCTCTGATCTGGTTGTGATGAGAGGCCTCATTCCTCGTCCTGTGACTGAAAATCATCTTTGCGACTCTCACATCCACGCGGAGCCGGAGGCTGTCGAGGCCCAGCAGCTCCAGGAAACACACACAGGCTGCTGCCACTGAGGGGACACTGAAGGAGGACAGAGCTAAAACCTGGGCCTCCTGTCCTGCCTGCTGGATCCTGCAACAGGGAACACACACAGTTTTTAACCCATTTCCAACATGAGTATTCCCCAGGCAAACAAGCACCTACAAGGTTTACTGAACTCTCCGATTCATCAGCATCAAAGATAATTATGAGCCAAAAGTTTCATATTTATAAAAAATGTGGGCATGAGAATAAAGGCTCACACATGATAAGCAGAGTTCGCAATTTAATACACTTATCAAAAACGAAAGGTAGTGGAATTGGTTTTATAATTAATGAAACACCCCCTCAGCAGCTGAGCACAGAAAGTGCCTTCGCAGAGTTCACAATCCACTGCAGCACCAGGAACCTGACTCTGACCTGCAGATGGTGCTAAGAGAAAAATGTACCCAAAGGGTTTCTCCACAGAAGTCACTGAAAAAACCCTGTATCCCTGACTGTCTGTTAAACCATGATTTCACTCTACATTAACAGATGTTCTCCTTTTTGCCCCAGTTTTACCTGTTTACACAAGAGAAACTGATCTGTGTAGAAACGATGGACAGAAACAAACAGTGACTAACACGCAAACCAGACATTCTGGAAACAAAGTGATTTGTTCTAATTCCTACACTAAGTAGTGAATTTCATGTATTCAAGCAAGATGTGTCATTTGACTGCACCCTTTTGAACATCTGATTTTGAAGCTTCAGCCAGAACATTTAATTCCATCAACCTCCAGTACATTTTTTGCCTTACTAATTTAACTAAAGAAGTGTCACCATTAGGAAATGTCAAAGAAAAGGGGCATCATTCTCCTACAAAGTGATCTAGAGGCTCAGGTTCCTAAAAGAAGAGCCCACACATGCTTGATATGACTGGAATATTTTCCTTGCTCCCCTTGTGCAGATTTTATTTAGGTAGTTCCAAATAAAGCTCACCTCTTCTCAGGTGATATTTGACTTCTAACCTTTAGGACACCCACAGTTCCGATGCTCAGCACTTGTGGGGAGGATTAATTCCCTCCCTGTGCTCAGTTCTGCCTCCTGCAGAACTCTGCCTGGCCCTGCTGAGGACACTCACAGCTGCCTGGGGGTTTTGCTCTTCACCAGCTGCTGGACCAGGAAGGTCCCGAAGGCGAAGGCGGGGCGGCCGTGCAGCAGGTAGTACAGGAAATCCAGCCTCTCCACCACGGCGTGCCTGCTCACCAGCTCGGGCCACGAGAAGTGAGGGAGCTCACTCCAGGCATCTGGGAACAACAGATCAGCGCTGTCAGCTGAGGAACAGCTGAATTCAGCATCAGAAGCGGCCTTGAGCTACAAAATGTGACGTGACAATCAAATATGGCTCCTCTGGTGCTAATTCAGATCTTGGCGTATCCAAACCCCACTGAAATTCCACCTCTCACTGGAAAATAAGAGCTCTGCATCACCTCAGCTTGCTTTTAAAAGAAAACATTGCTTTTCTATCTTGTATTTAGAAATTCTGTCTGCGAGGATTTTTTTAACACAAAAATCTAGAATTCTGGTTAAAAACACAATTTTAGTAAATTACATTATTTTTCTTGTGAAAGAAATGGCCTTTTGAGTAAATTTATCTGCCAAATAATTCCCCTGGAATGTATTTCATTTTAGGTGCTCAGGCTAGGAAAGCATGTAAACCTTGGCAAGCGACATACCTGACACAGCAAGAGTGTTTGTTGACTGCCAGCCAAATAATTTCGTGGGATCAAAGGGCATTAATGACTGAAAGATTAGAAACAAAATATATTGAGGCAGCTTAACAACTTCACGTCACTGTCCTGTAACTCTCAATTTCTAATTCTCTTACCATTACAAACATTTTAAAATTTGACTATTGTAATTTCTGCAATATCAAACACCTTGCCCACTAAACACTGCAAGAATATCCCTCTCTGATATTCCAGCACTGCAAACTCACAGGGTGTAAAGACCATTTGAAAAAGCAGTTCAGGATGAAGCTGTGAACTCCAGCTCCACATTAAGGATCCCAAAGAAACAACCCATGGCCCCCACACCCAGGCTTTAGCTGCAGACAAGCTTCCCTTTCCCTGTGTCCTGTCAAAAGCACTTTGTGTACCTGAAGAAGATGGTAGAGAAAGAGAGCAGCCTTGAGCTTGGGGTAAGGGGTCAAGGCCATTTTTAAGAGCTGTGGATCAACTTTCTTTAGAGGTTTTTCTGTATCTTCATTCTGAAGGACCTACATTGCAAGGAAGCAAAATTAATTAGGAGGAAACTGCATTAAATAGCAATAAAACAATTTTGGGATGTGCCAATCTACCTCATGGGAATTTGACATGAAGTGACAACACAGAAAGTGTAATTTTTTTCCTGTAAAATGCTTTTAAGTTGTATCAGACAGGTCTTCCCCAGCACCTGATGTTCCAGGTGACTGTGCTGAGGATCAAGACACTCTGTTCTCATCCCCTCTGTTCCAACACGTGGCTCAGGGGGCATTTTCCTAACAAAGCCACGAGGGCAGGGCAGGGGAGCAGGAGGAGAGGGCGGGATCAGGTGCCCAGGCAGTACCTGGTCGATGCCCCCAGGGCCATACACCGTGGTGGCCAGGGCCAGCAGGGTCCTGCCCTCCAGCAGGATGCTGCTCACACCCCCCTGGCTGCTGGGAATCAGGATCTGAGCATTGGCCAGACTCGCCTGGAAAATCATCTTGGGATCTTAAAAGAAAAAGAAGTGACATTTAATTCCATGCAAAATCAGTATTAAATCATCAATCACACATTACAACTGTCCTCTGACTGTGAAAAATGCTGAATTTTCTACTTTTTGTTGTCAATATTGGTTTTTCTCAATTTACCTATAAACACAGATAAGATGAGCTAAGGTTTACCAAGCCTTCCCCAGTTTCAAACTACAGCTTTGTCTACACAGATTGACTGGGGTTGAGCCCCACAGTTTAGCACTGTAGTGGTTCAATTCTTTATCCTACACTGATCACACTTTCTAAAAAAACGCTTAACTTGGGATTATTTTTATCTTTTGTTAATGTGTGACTCTGCAGAAAATGAAATCCTTAAAAAGTGCAAGTGAGTTAAGGGCACAAGTTCTACTGGTTTGCAGTGAAGCAAACACGTAATCCAAGGGCAGAGAAATCAAAATGCACCACAGGGACTAGAGGAAGGTTTAATTTTAATGGGATGTGTATTTTCTTATGAATTCTCCTTTCATCCAACCTGTTGGGAATGTAACTGAACTGGAGGTAACGATGATCCTACACAAAATGATTCCCACTTACGTGCAGTCTCCAGATCTGTAAGTACAGTTCAAGTAGGGATTACAATCCAGACTTAAGAGATGAGGAAGTGAGGGACAGGAAAGTGATAGGCCATGGCAGCAGAGCAGAGGTTTAATTCTGCTAGAGCAGAAACATCAGCCCCCCCTCTGGAGTGAGATTCCTACCTCGGGGATTGCTGGCAACCCCTCGACACTGCACAAGGAACTCAAACCAGGGATGTGCTTCGTGCAACACCTTGTTATTCAGAATAGGGCAGTTTGAAGGGGTTAAACTGGAAATAAATGAACAGCACAGTGAAAATACAGGACTTGTAACCACTGATGTAACACAGCATTAAAGATTTGGGGCATCTCATGGGTGTAATGCCAACTACAAATGCTTAGACAAACAATTAGAAAATGATGTACTGGCTTTTTTTCTGGTCCATTTCTACCTTCTTGATAATTCCAGTGTTAGACTGGAGTTATAGCTCAGAAATTTTAATTGCCAAGTATCCATTAAGTGGAAATTATTCATACAGCTCCAATACCTAATATTGGTACCACCTTCAAATCCCAACTAATCCTACTTTAGGTGGAAACCAGCAATTTCCTTATTTGTGAACATATCAAGGGTCAACTTGCACTTGTGCTCAATGGAGTTTTTGAATTCTGTAAATTCTGAGTTTCTGAAGAGCAACTTGGCTTGGCTCATTTAGGATTGTACTGTTTATAGCATTACACTCATTACAATTGTAATTGTTTCCTTTCATAACTGACATACAAATTAATATTAACACAAGCTGAATAAAGCTTCAAAATACATCTTAAAATCTCACATGCTGCCCCAGAGTTTCTGTTAAATGACACTGCTAGGGCTGAGGAAAACTCTCCCCACCAACTGTTGAAATTGTGTTTCCTTCTTTAAAACCGGGATCCCTCACGGGATTTGAGGGATGGAAAGCATTCCTACCTGTAATAGTCCAGGTAAGTGTACAGCAGGTACTGCAGGCTGTGCTCTAGGCAGTGGAGGACAAACTGAGCATGGAAGTCCAGGCCACTGGCAGTGCTGTATTTTGGAACAGGGTGAGGATTCTGCAGGACTCCCCCGAGGCACAACACCCTCTGGAGCAGGAGCTCGAAATCCTCCAGCTCAGAACGAACAAAAATTCCCTTTCTGTCAGAAATGAGAAAAAGCACAGACACTGATCACACAGCTCTCTTTGACAAGTTCTGATGGGTGTTTTCAACTCAAATTTAGAGCAGACCTTTCCCTCTCAGGGATTAATTCCCTACTGAAGCAAACACAACATGCCAAAATCCATGTGCCTGTGCACAAACAACACTGTGGTTACTCCAGGTCACTGCAGAGAACGAGGTGTGAGCAGTGAAATGTTCAGAGTGTGCCCAGAATTTTCTCCCCTGCATTAAAGTCAGCATCAGGAACATAACCACTGGGAAACATCCAAGGGCTGAGGGAGGACTGCTCTTCTCACATGGTTCTTATGCTTTTAGACAACTGGAAGTACAAGACTAAAATTACATTTACCAATGGGCTCATGCTGTTTCCAAAAAGAGCAATATAAAAATTATCATGTATCAAAGATTTTATTGCTCTGATTTTGGCTTCACGTAAGAAGGAGAGAGAGTGTAAAGCTTTGGGGGCCCTACCTGGCCAGCTTGTTCAGGATGTCCTGTCTCATGTAGGTGCTGCACAGTGTGTTCCTGTCAACGATGTCAGGGCTCAGGGGGGGCCAGGCAGCTTGGCTGCAGGGAGCCTGGCTGGGCTCTGACTCCTCAATCCAGGAACAAATACTAAACCAATCATGCTCGGCCGTCAAGTGCATCCAAAGAACCTCAGGACTGCAGGTCTTGAGTTCTGCATTTCAAAAAGGCAAATGGATGAAACCAGCACACACAAACACTTCTGGGGGAAATACTGGTAGTTTCTTACACAGAATCGTGGAATGGTTTGGGCTGGGACCTTAAAGACCATCCAGTTCCTTGGGCAGGGACACCTTCCACTATCCCAGCCTGCTCCAAGCTCCATCCAACCTTGGGCACTTCCAGGGATCCAGGGGCAGCCACAGCTTCTCTGGGCACCCTGTGCCAGGGCCACATCACCCTCACAGGGAACAATTCCTTCCCAATATTCCATTTAACCCTGCCCTCTGGCAGCGGGAAGCCCTTCCCCTTGTCCTGTCCTTCCAGGTACCTATTTCTAATGAACAGCTGCAAATATGATGCTGAGATCAAGGATATTGTGCCAGCTTTTGGAGCTTCATGTTGGCAGAGCTGGAAGTGATTCCCCAGTGCAGGGAGTGGGACAGAAGGCGGCAGAGGGTGGCATTTACACGTGGCCGTGCCTTAGGCAAGTCCCCCCCAGCTACTTCCAAACTCCTCTCTACAGGAACAGCCGAGATCCAGGACGCAACAGGATGAAACCCATCATTACCCACTTCCACTGACAAACGTAAGGGACCTCGGTGGTAGCACAGGCTTTTAACTGTGTCTGTGCCACTCCCACACAGTGCCTGCCTGCTGTGCCAAAGAGATTTTCATTCCCAGTTTAAGCCCTCAGTCCCACAATACTTGCCTTGGCGTGGTTTCCTGGGCAGCACAATCATCTCCTGCACCAGCTCATCCCACCAGTGAGCCCAGTTAAACATCACCCTGAGCCTCCCGCTGTGAGCCCCGGGCCCGGCCCGGCCCAGCTCCAAGCCCAGCACTGCCTGGTGTCGGGAAAGGTCCTGCTCCCTTCTCCAGCTGCTGAAACTGCAATGGGGGTGGGATCAGCGTGGGCTTTACTGCTCCTGTGATGAACAGTCCCCAGTCTAACAAACAGGAGCTGAGGAAGGCTCAGCAAAGTTCCCAGTCCATTTTGAAGAGCTCTGGAAGTGCCAGAGGGATGGACTTGAGCTCCAGGTTTGAGAACTAAAGAATTACTTCATTTTTCCAAAGCTGACATAACAAATTGTGAGTATCATAACAGTTTTACAATTATTTAACTGTAAAATGATTTTTCTAGGTTATTTAGTTTGCTGTATGACAGACATCATAGATCAAAAATAGAGCAAACATCTGAACACGAATAATTGAGTAGTAATTCTAATATTATTATTAAAAATGCTTCGTTTCAAGCAGAAGAGCTGCCACCCTCACAATAGTTTGTCATGACTCACACAATAGTTTGTCATGAGAGAACATGACAGCAACTGCTACATTAACGAGAAAATGACTCAGTCCCCACACTGACTCTGATTTCTGCAAACGAAGACCAGTGTGAAATTAATGAAATTAAAGACTGTACTTGTTAGTGCAGTAAATCACACAGAATGTAGAACCCAGCACATTTTAAGTCCTATTAATGTTAATAATTAATAATTAAAATTAATAACCCACATTACCTGGAAAGAGACTCAGTCTCTTTATTTTCCTGGAAGGATTCCGAGTAAAAGCTTTCAACCTGATGCACAAAATCTATCATTTTCTTCTCTTTTTCAGAAAAATAATTTTCTTCTCGTAACACTTTCACCTTTAATTCAAATTAAAGTATTAGCTCCAGTTGTTCAAGTATTACCTCCAATTACCTCCAATTTTCATCTATCTTTAATATATTCAAGTTGTAAATGATCCTGCAAGTGCAACAATTAACCAATTGTAGGAAAAAAATGCTGGAAGCAGAGGGCCATACACTAAAGTGACAAGAGGACTCCAGACCGTGTGAGAGAACTAGATCAGAGGCAGGACAAAGAAATGACATTTTAACACCTCTGTACTTTAACTGCAAAGACAAAGGAACAGGGATGTTCCAGGAACTACACTGGAAGGATGCAGGGACAAGCCCTGGCTGTCTGCTCTGAAAGTCAGTTCAACACAGGGGTTTCCCTCAGCACAAACACACACAAGGCTTCAGGCTTGAGAGCTGGACTGAAACAGCCTTTGCTGCACTCACCAAGAGATCCCGTACGTGTTTGTCCTCTGTGTGAAAGCAGATCTTGTGCAGTTCCTCCTTCACATTGAAGCCCTGCCACAAAGAACACACTCGCTGCATGCAAACTGTAAAATGTGCCCACAGAAGACACTAAAACGATCAAATAAAGAATACACACCTGCTTTCCTTCCAAAGCACACAACCCTTACAAACAGGCTTGTGACAGTCCCTGCACCAGCTCCTACAGGGATGTGCCTGATGTCCCCAGCACCTGGGTACAAACCCTGCCCCCCGTGACACCTCCCCAGCCAGAGCCACCCTCACTCTGCTGATCAGCACTTCAGCCAACACACAGCCACACACAGGCTCCCTCAGCAGCTCTTCAAACAAGTGAATTTTCACTGCAATTCTACCTGTTCCTGGTGGAATCAGTATATCCATAAGGCCCCAAAAGGCTCCCCAAGCTCCTGCATTTCCTTAGTAACAAACCAGTGTGAAGATCCACTGAACACCTCTCACCATATTTCTCAGCAGCTCGGAGGCCTGCCTGGTGTTGCCCTTCAGCAGACAGTCATAGACCAGGTTCAAACCTATCTGGATGAATTCCTGGAGACTCTCAGCAGGATGTTGGTGCCTTCGGAAGAAGATCTGGGCCTCTGGTATTTTATTGCTTAGGATGGCCTCAGCAATGACTTCCTGAAGGGAAAAACACGGAACAAACTGATCTACCTTTGTAATCCCTACGTTGATTTTCTTCCCCAGTACTTTAAGGTATTTCTACATTAATGATCTCCTTAAATCAACTTCATAACAGTAGTAAAACCTGGGTTACTCATTTTCACCTCTGGTGTCAGTTTTTCCCACTCGTGGCTCTCTTCTATCTCAGGCAGGTCTTCGTCCATGTCAGCTCCCACGTGCCCTGGAGTTACTGGTGGTCGAGGATATTTCCTCAGGAATTTTCTCAGTTTAATAATGTAGTCAGTTAAAATATCTGCAGCCTTCTGCAGGAATTCATCAGGTTCTGCCAAGAACATCCAAGGCACCAGTTAAATGGGAATGAACGGACAGGATTATAACGTCTAGCAATGTTGAATTAATAAATGTCCTGATTAATAAACAGAAACCCCTCAGAGGGAAGAGCACATCAGCTCTTTCCCCTGCACAGGCAGTGCCACAGCTCAGCACTCCCAGCACCCTGTCAGGATACAGGACACAGCCACAACCCCACCAAAGCTCCCTGCCCTCACTGAGGGGTTTTCCTTCCTAGGGACCAGCAAATGAGAACTAAAATTTTGTGTTAATCCAATCAATTATCAGTCATGTAAATCCAATCTAAAACGCAGGGATGAACATCTTTCATTCACTTAACTCTAGTATTTTATGTTAATTCTAGGCAAATTTGAGCTTTTAATTAAAATAAGTAGCTGTTCTTACTTATTTAAATGATGACACATTACTAGATATGACCCAGCAGCAGTGACATTACCCTCTGTGTGCACAAAGATTTCCTCCAGCTGCTTGGTAAGGAAAGTCAGTGTGAGGGTCAGGAGCTGCTCAGAGAAGTGTTTGCTGTGAGGCTCCATATCATTGTCTTGGATTGCTGAGCAGAGCAAGTTTAAAGCTGGCCTGAGCTCCTCCAAATCTGCAATGGTTCCAGAAACAGTTCAAAATCTGCATTCTACACACAGCCATAGGGAGAAAGGTAATTAAATAAACCCCTGTGCAGCTGCAGGTACTTCACTCACTTCTCAGGTAAGACTGGGAGGCACCATCCCCAGAGTGCTCAGGCCCAGGGCAGGGTGCAGGGAGACTGAAAACACTTTCTTTGCTTTTTAAAAACAAGTCCACTGTGTCCAGCTGGCGATTTTCCAAACCTGCCTAGACAAACATGAAACAGAGCAATTAAGCATGGATTCTAAAACCATACCTTGTGCACTTACTGCTGGGATTCTCACCCCATACTTAGTGACAAACTACACATGCAGAAAAACAGAAGGAATTTAAACTCTGTGTGCAACACCTGCAGCCTGAAATAACAAGGTGACCTGCTCAGTCCCTGCCAGGCTCCTTTGACAGGCTCTGCTCAAACCCTGCCCTGTATCTTCACACACAAAAAGTTATTGCAGCAATATAAACTAAATACTATGAGAATCAGGACTCTGAATAAGCGTACAGCAATTTTATAAGAATGGCATAATAAATCCAAAAACCTAGTTCCAAGGATTTCTTTTGATATTTAACATTTTGCAAGGGGACAAAAACTGCTGCAGAAATTGGCAAAATTGCTTTTGGGTTCAATTAAGAGGGAATTTTGAGCACTGCTTTATTCTGTTTTATTTTATTAATGTGCATTCACTTTGTTGCTGTATTTCTTTCTTTGGGTTACTCATCTGTTTGGGGTTTTATTGTTTATTTAATAATTAAACCACTTCCTTTTGCCCCTAGGTTTGAGGCATACTTTTAATTGTGTCTAAACCCACACTAACATTGCTAAACTGCATTCAATACTTGAAAGCGGCAGTTTGTTATTTGCAAGACATGAACCAGCTCTCCTTACCTCGAGGGCATGGATGGGAATGGAGCACCTCTCCCACCCATTGAGGTGACACACGGAATCCACAACTCCGGCGCTGCCGAACATCATCAGCCTGGTCAGAAACTCCTCTTGAGTTAAACCAAACAGGACCAGGGACAGACCACGCTCTGAATGACAGAACCAAGCCATAATTAAAGATAGAGCAGCCACGTGCTAGGCAGCAGCACTTCTATCCACTGCTGCTTCCGAAAGAGCAAAGCTGCCGCCACGCTGTTTGGATTTCAC
>NW_008236184.1:4865425-4870254 GCF_000691975.1 Corvus brachyrhynchos
CAGGAATGCAATGGAAGTTACCCCACAGCAGCCAGGCAAGCAGGTAGAACCCTAAAAACTGCTGCAGCAGCTGTCTCAAGGCAGTTTAGGACCCCTCACCTGTCAGCAGCAGACACAGCGGCACCTCTGCACTGCACTCCACATAAGCACTGCTTCTGCCGAACTGGGAACACGTCACATCCTGGGACTCAAAATCCCAGAGCACCAGCGACAGCCCCGTGTCCTGTGCCAGCACCACGAACACAGCTTTAGCTCCAGTCACCAGCTTACACTCCAGTTTCACCACTTGCTGAGGTGCTCCCACGGGGATTTGTGTCCACTGCTGTCCTGCAGCCCCACAGGCTGCACCCTGGCTTTGGAGCACTTGGGAAGCCGCCCACGTAGCAGCCCGGGGAACAAAGGCCACCATCTTCTCTGGATCCTCACAAAGCTCAGGATCGTGACCTTCAAGATGGGTAAAAAACTGATACCAAGGCAAATTCAAGTCGTTCACCAAATCTGGAGAACCTGGTGTCCTTCTTCTCCTTACTCTGTCCCACAGTGAGGATAAGTGTGCCTTCCAGGACCTGGGGAGGGGACAGAGTCACCTGTAACACCAGGTATTGCTCCAAGAACAAGGCAGATAAAGCTCCCTCAGTTAAATAAAATGCACTTAAGCTTATAAAATCCATACAGCATCCTGCATTTTAACCTTACCATGGCCTCTTTATTTGCATTTAAATACTCTCTGCAGCCAAGCTGACTGATCACAGCTGCATTAGCTGACAAGGTCCATGTTTAGCATTTTTAGTAAAAAGTTTCCTGTTCCTCACAGAAAGTGGCCCATCAATTAAAAAATAGTAGAACTGAATTAATTCCAGAACTGAGTCTTTCTTACATCAAGTTACAATTCACATGTTTTATTAATATCAATACTCTAAGACCTAAAGGTAACCCCTAAGCAGCAATTACTCTTTGGAAGTTGTTCAGTGCTGTACATGAAGTTGTCTCGGCCCATCCTAAATTCAAAAGATTTACAGCAGAATGGGCTGATTTTACCTGTCACAACTACAATTGAAAGGAACAAATCAGCAGTTTATTATCAATGTTCCAAAGGAGGCGAGGCCCAGCCTGTGCCAGGAGGTTTTTCCCTTCTGTACCTGTCTGTGCGGAAAGGCGACGACAAGAGCTCCATGCTGTGGTCAGAACTGGCCAGGTCATCCTCATCCAGTCCCTCAGGAGGCTTCACTGGAAGATTTTCAGGATCTCTCTTACAGAGCAAATGTTCAGGGAACTGTCTATAAAGAAATAAATATGAAATTTCACCTTGCTCAGATGATTTAAGATGTTTTTTCATATTTAACTCCTCCAAGAGCTCTCAGTGAAGCAGTGTTCTCTCAGGGTAACAGCTAAACCATCAAAACCTGATGCTCTTTCCTTTGAGGTGCACACCACTTCTTAATTACCACCTGGCCCTAATTTAGCAAGCTAAATCAGCACAGCTGTACCAGTAGAGTTTGATAATTCCATACCCCACGGCATTTCTAAAAGGTGCTACCACCCACCCCTGGCACTGAGAGGACCTAATCTTCCTGGAAAAAATACAAAGTGCAAGACAAAGTTTATCTATTTGTTAACAGATAGATTAAAATAAAGAGATGTTATAGATACATTTTCCTCTGTTAGAGTGACAGAGTGTAAATAGGAGCAAATAATGAAAGGACAATCTTTCAACAAAGAAGTAATTTCTGGTCTAGCACAGAACTCAGAATGAAAAGCTGCCAGCACCCCGATGAGTACAGGCCCAAGATTAGGGACCTGTGAAGGTCAGTTCAGCCCAAAGCCTTCCCCTGTACCTGAAGTAGGTGTTGAGCTGCACAGCGAGAGCACCGTGGGAGGTGTTGGTCACCACGGCCATGCTGAGGTCAGGGGACACTGCCAGGGCAGCCAGGGGGGACACGGGGGCTGAGCCCTCCCCCTGCCCAGCTCCCAGGGCTACACTGACCTTCCCTAAGATGGCACCATCAGAGCAGTCGAATATGTCTGTAAATAGCATCAAGGAAAAACCCAGGCCCTGGAGTGCCCAACAGAGAAGTTACACAGGAGGGAAAGGTGGTGAATTTTGGCAGTAAGAGAAGGGAAAGGTACCTGACCTTGTCGTACTTTAATGTGTCAGAGAAGATGACCAGGAAGAGGTTAAATCCAGCACCTGGTGGAACTGACAGGTCTGAGCCCCTGCTCATCCCAACACACAAATCTGCCTCCCGAACTCTGATTCCCTGTGTACCTGCAGATCATTTCTATTTCATTTAAGAAATTAGGTGACAGTAGATGTCAGCCTGTTATACACAGACCCATGAATCAAACCCATTAATGACCCATTAATCCAGTGGGAAACAGATCTCCAGTGGAGTACTGGGAAACACCTGATACACAACTACAGCACTTCCACCACAAAAACCAGGATTTGGCTACACAACCGTCTTTGCAGGCATCTCACTTAAATGTCTCTGAAGAAATTTCTGCTCAGCCCTGGCAGCAAAGAGAAGCAACTTTGTTCTTCCAGATGATTTTCCCTGAGAGCTCATCTCTCCTGCAAAGGATACAAATCCAGCCAGCACTGTCCAACAGGAACAGGATGCCCCTGCAGAACTGGGAATCTGTTATTCTCCCCACAGCTTCTGGAGGCAGAGCCAGGGTGAAGCAGTCACAGGTCTCTGGGGATGAGTCTTTCCCAGGAAAGGTCAGGTGCACAAGGATAAACTGGTTGAGCAGAAGTTTGCACTTCTTGTTTCCAAAAGACAAAATCTTCACAGAGAAAACTGAAGGCAGGTCTGAAAATTTAAAGATATTTAAATGTCGGATTACAGCCAGCTGGGACTTCTGATTTGTAGAAAGAATCCCAAGAAAACAACAGCTCAAATTCATTGCCCCAGTTACCATCCTAACAGAAGTTGGGATTGTGAGTTGGGGTGGTTGGTTTTAAATCTCACTTTCTGTGCCAGGGGCACTAATTCTAGAACAATTTCCTAAAACTTTTATGTGGCTTTTTCTGTGGACAATACTATGAAGAACATAAAAAATCAGCACAAAATAGTAAGTCAGCACTGAGAAGAAAAGCTACAGACTTTGGAAATAAAATACTTTAGGAAGTCAGACTGTTTAAGAACATGTAAAACACCAAAGGCTCATTCTAACTGCACACTATGTTTGCTAATCATAAAATACAAGGTTAAATGTTTAATTAGTCTTTGCAGGGTTATTGAGGTGCCCTGTCTCTGTTCTCTTTCCATCAGTTCCAATATTAAAGTTAAAATTTGAGAGAGCAGGGTTGTATATATTTTATTAAAATTTATTTTTAACTTTATATCACTGAAATGTGACCCTACAAGAGTTTAATTATCTCTAACAGTGTCACCTTGGAATACGGAAAAGTCCCCATTATTTTTCAAGCCCATGAATCCTGCCGATCGCATTGCATCAGTGTGGAGGCACCTGACACTTCCCTAGTGCTCAGTCCCACTGCCTGATTCATCCCACCAGGAGCAGCAGAACCAGACCTGCAATAATTTCACACATGGAACACGCTGAAAGTTACTCACTCATGTTTTTAGCTTCAAGAAGCTTTTTAAGCGTCTCTTCCTTACAACTGTGCAGGGAATTTGGGTTGTGTTTTCCATCTTCTACACTGAATTCATAGACAAACAGTTCATGACCTTGACCAAGAGCCAGGAGTTTTGTCTTGTTTGATTGCAAACCATCATCTTCTGTGCTGTCCCACATGAAGCTGAAGACACAACATTCAGGAGGGTTATTAGCTTTATTTCCTTTCCCCATTTCCCACACCGAACAGTTCTGGACATGCACTGCTGATGGACAGCACCGCTTTCACTTCAGCTGTGAAGACTCTGCTGCCACCCCGTCCCTCCCAGCACCGGAACTGTTTCATCCTCGGCAGGACAGAGCCTGAGGAATCCCAGCTCCTCCTCCTATCTAAGATAAAGGGGTTTCCATCCTCGTGTGTTTTTCCCTTTAGTCACCCAGGACATGAGGGATGCTCTGCTTCAGGATTTCCAGGAGGGGGAACACCAGCTCTGCCAGCAAGGGAGAGCAGAACACATCGTCCATTTTCAGATTTTTCCCTGTTGTTTGGGCTGAAACTCTCCAGGTGTGTCACACCTGCTCCGTGGTGACGGGGAGGCGGCAGAGAGGAAGCAGCTCAGGATGGGGCAGAGCAAACCAGAGAGCAGAGCCCTGTAACAGCCCTGAAACACTCCCCATCCCCGGAATGTCCCAGGCCAGGCTGGACGGGGCTTGGAGCAAGCTGGGATAGTGGAAGGTGTCCCTGCCCATGGCAAAGGTGGAACGGGACGGGCTTTAAGGTCCCTCCCAGCCCGAACCAGTCTGGGATTCTGTGAGTCTCTGAACAGTGTTGGTGTTGCTGGACACTGCAGATGCCCAGATCTAAAACGTGACCGTGGTTTTGACTCAGCACGAAAGTTGCTGCAGCAGATGTTAAAGCCATCATGTGATTGCCGAGTGTCACCCGGGCTGGCAGCGGGGGAGGCGCAACCCGCGGGGACACAGGGCACAGGGGTGTGAAGCCAACAGCCTGGCAGACAATCCCTTTTTGTTTGCTTTGCCTTTTGGATCGACTGCCGTGAACACGCCCAGCTAAACAGGCAGATATGACACAGCAGCCCCGCAGCTTTAGGGAGAGCTCCCCGTTCCGAGGCGGGGTCTGCAGCCCCGCAGCCCCGAGCACAGGGGCCGCCCCTCGCCCTGCTCGCCCCGCACTTACTCAGCCCAGGCTCCCGGCAGGGGGGCGGCCAGCGGCCCCCGGGGCGCCC
>NW_008236184.1:4870440-4870810 GCF_000691975.1 Corvus brachyrhynchos
CGAGCCGCGATACAACTCCCAGCAGGCACCGCGACTGCCGCTCGCGTCTTTAAGCAAAATGTTCTTTAAGCTGAAGTCTCTGTATCTTTTCTCTGCCCCTGTCCCTTCCTCTGATCTCTCTTGCAGATGGACCCCCATGGCACCATTTTCACCTTCAGCCCCTCTTTTAAACGCAAATAGATGTTCTCAGGCAGATAGGCGGGTTCATGTAAACTTCAGTGTATAAATTCTCCCGATTTTTACTCCCTGCCGTGCGTGATTTGTGAAACACCTCCCCCATGCACCGTGCGCAGAATAAACAACATCTCCTTTCTCGGCCTGACTCTGTCCGTGCTTAGAGCGTTCCTAAAACACGGCAACGCCGCGTCCG
>NW_008236184.1:4871222-4887950 GCF_000691975.1 Corvus brachyrhynchos
GGAACCACGCCGGTCCTGAGGGGCTCAGAGCGGTGAGGGGGCCCCGAGGGGCTGGAGGTGCTCCATGTGGGGCAGGGAGAAGGGGCCGTGTTTGGCTTATTTGGCTCGTTTGTTGTGGCTTCCAAAGAGGAGCAACATCAACAGTGCCGGGAAGGTGGGGGCTCATAAAATACCTTTTATTAAATCCAGGGAAGATACCTTATTGTTGCTCACTTGTCTCGTGCCTCAGATATAATCCGGACTATCCGGGACCCGGAGAAGCCGAACACTTTGGAAGAACTGGAAGTGGTGACAGAAAACTGTGTGGAAGTGCAGGAGATAGGGGAGGATGAATATCTGGTCATCATCAGGTTTACACCAACAGTACCTCATTGTTCCTTGGCCACTCTCATCGGTGAGATTTGTTTAATTAAATGAGAAACAAAGAGCACAAGCTTAATTGGAGGTTGTCTGGATACCATCAGTCCCAGTTCAGATTCAGTGTTGCCTGGCTCTGTTGGTCTGACCAGGAACTGCATCTTGAGACTCCAATTATCAGTGTAACCAAACCAAAAACCAAACCAAGCAAAAAAACCCCAAATCCAGAGAAATGAGGACATCCATCTGTTTGTGTCATGTTAGGGAATCTCTTCAAAGAGAACCTCTCAAAACTCTGCTGGAAAGTGGTACAAAAGTCCTTTGTATTCTCCAAGTTACTTCATTAATGTTATTAATTGACAATTTCTCAGCTCTTAGTTCAAAAAAAAGAAAAAACAAAAAAAACCCTGCAACTTTCTGCTTGTCCCCTTTCCCTCCCCTGTGGGCTGTTCTTCATTCTCACACATGCCCAAAAATCCCCACATGCTATCCAAGAATCCCCAAAAAGTCTTGATCCATCAGGAGTTGGAAAGGAATTAAGTTGAATGAGAATTTACACTGGCTTATTTTTCCTTTTTATTTTTTTTTTTTATGATTTGTGGTGAGATTTCATCTGAAAATGTCACATCTGAGAGCTCTGACATGATTTGTTTAAATGTGCCAATGTTAGAAACTCAAAATATCAATACTAAGATTTCTCAGTGTGTTTTAAGATTAGAGATCAAGTATTTAATTCAGTGAGGAAATTACTGTACTTATGCCCAAATAATTTATGTTGGGTTTTTTAATAAATATTAAAGAACAACCCAGGCACTCCCCTGAGTACAGACGCAGCCACAGGATGGTTGGGAGGCTGTATGAAAAATACCAAAGAAAGCTGAGAATACAGGAATTTGTCTCTATTTGGTGTTTGTAGGAGGTGTTTAGAGAGCAGAGACCTCCCAACCTTGTAAGGCAGGTCAGAACTTACCTGAGAAGCTGCACCCAAAGGGTCAAACTAAGAATTATTTAGTCCCTCTGTGGCTTGTGCTGCTCCGAATACAAAAGGACATTGTCAGTTACACTGATTGTTAAATATGGATTCTCTGAATATGCACCTCAAACCTCAAATTTTACAGGAAAATCTCTTTTGTGTTCTGTTTTAACAGGCCTTTGTTTAAGAATAAAACTTCAGAGATGTTTGCCTTTTAGACATAAGGTAAAGTGCCTGGTTTGAAGCCTATTTTAAACTGCATGAATGAATGGCAACCTCCCTAAATTAAACACAGCGATTTACAGACCTTTAGAGACTTGACCAAAACAATTTGAAGAATAAATTAACTACCTGAGGATTTCTGCTGTTGATTTTTGGGTGGTTGTTTTGTTTTTAGAGCTCCCTCCTCCCAGCTGAAGAGTGTAAAGGGAGCTCTATCCACCAGTCCCCTCCTGTAGCAGCAGAGGGGACAGGCACTATGTTTGGGGGGGACAGTGTTTTACCTTCAGGAAGGAATATATTCCACTGTTGTGGTGCTCCTAACACTGCTGATCTCTCTCTAGCTGGAAATCTACATTTCTGAGGGCACACATTCCACTGAGGAGGACAGTGAGTAGAGCCTGTGCATGCTGCTGCTTCAGCCTCTTTGTGCTCTGTGGGGTGCTCTCCTCCCCTGCCTTCCCAGAAATTAATACCCTGTGAAAGCTTGAAAACCAAACAGCATCGAGGTGTTTCCAAAGCTGTGGTGACTCTGTGACCACCTGCTTGTTGCTGGTTTGGTTTTATAACA
The DNA here is from genome assembly GCF_000691975.1 of Corvus brachyrhynchos. Classification (NCBI taxonomy): domain Eukaryota; kingdom Metazoa; phylum Chordata; class Aves; order Passeriformes; family Corvidae; genus Corvus; species Corvus brachyrhynchos. The sequence goes on from NW_008236184.1 coordinate 4,873,343, forward strand.
AAACTCCCTCCGTTCTTGCAGGCGTTGTGTTTGGAACAAAAGGAGGTGCTGCTGAATAATTAACATGAAGAGGTGCCTCACCCATTGATCTCGCTGTCCTAAAACCTGCACAACAAAAATTGATGTTTCTCAGTCAGTTTTTGATGTAAAGCTTGCAGGACATGGATGTTCTGCACAGCCAGAGTCAGGCACTGCCTTAAGCAGCCGTGGAGTCCAGGCAGTGCCCTGGGCTTGAGCATTCAGTGTCTGGCAAAAATAGGTTGTTTTGGTTAAATAGCTAGAAACTGAACCTGGAGAACCTGGGCTACTAATTTATCATTAATTTCACTCTTGATTTTGGGACATGTCATTGGATCACCTTACATGCTTTTCCTAAACTAGAAAAGTGACAAGAATTACTGATGTCCAGTGGTTGTTTTGTTGTGACTGAGCTTTCATTTCCCAGTAATCCTCCTTGTAATGTCCTTTTCCCCTGAGCATCCCCACGCCCTCGGCTGTCCCTGGAAGCCCCTGATCCCCCCTCTCCCGGGTGTTTTGCAGTCAACAAGCAGATCAATGACAAGGAGAGGGTGGCAGCGGCGATGGAGAACCCGAACCTGCGGGAGATCGTGGAGCAGTGCGTGACTGAACCCGACTAGGGACACTGCTCCTGGGGACAGCCCTGCTGCAGACTGAGGAAAATTATAATAATCAAGGCCTTGAGTTTAATACTTGAGTTCTTTTTACTTTCCCACATGTTTTTTAAAGACAAATTGTTTATAAGATAGATTTAAATTATGAGGAATCAGTCTCTAAAGAAAGTCCAGTGTATAGTGCTAAGAGTTTGTAATTTTTGGTGTCCAGAGGAATATTTTGTGATTCAAAGCAACACATCTGCATTGCCTTCTGAGAGACATTGTGATATAAATTCAGTTTTGCAAGTTAAATTTCTACATTGTTTCAATCACTGCACTGTAAAAATAAAACAGATTCTTGTACTGAAATGCTGCTTTCTGGGTCATGAATCTGGTTTTTTTCTTAAGGATTAAGTTTAGATTTCTATTAGAGAAATTAATTTCATTCAGCTTCTTTGGTGTTGATAAACATTAAAGCTGAAATTAATTCACAAAAGAATTTGGAGCTGAGGGACTGGACTAGAACAAGGAGATTTTTACTGGGACACAGTTCCTGCTAAATATTTGTGCTCTTTTCCCTGTTGATGTTACACATTTCTGATTCTGGAAGCTTTGCTTTATAGCCACCCTGAGGGTGATGGTTCCATATGGACAAGATCTTGCCAGTTTGATCCTGCTTTTCCTTCCGACTTTCCTGCAGAGTTGGAGGTGAGAGCATCCCACAGCCCCTCCTTCTGCTGGCTCCCACTCCCCTGTTCCCTGTCACTGCTCCCTGACTAAGCTTACCTGGAGCATCCAGAACATTTCCAGCTGCCCCGCGTTTCTCACTGGAGACATTCCCCAGGGTTCCATTGCAGCTGTGGATCTGAGCATGGATTTACCTTTGCCTGAGAATTAGGCAGTTCCCTCCCAGCTCCTCCTCCCAGTGCAGTGGTGTTCAGGATCTGCTCTAGTGGCTCCTGAGGGATTTAAGGTGCTGCTCCTCCCTGGAGTACTCCAGTGGCTTGTGGCTGGTTCCATGGTGAGAGATCCTTGGAGCGCAGTGCAAACATCTGTTGTGATTTCAGGGATTTGTAGCCATTTTAATAATCCCCATAAAGCTTTCCTGAGGGCATGGAACGATGGAATGGACTCCAGTGTTATGAACAGGGGGAACGTTCTCCTTGGTAAACCAGTGAACTGCTCCATGGCACAGCAAGGCCCCTCTCCTCAAGTGCCAAGTTGCACATAAGAAGAAATACTTCTCTTAACTTCAGTTACTCAGCTTCAATTAAATTTTAATTAAATTTCAAGCTCCTTTGCGCCCCCATGGACAAATGTGCCAGCACGGGGGGACACGTCCTGCATTCCAGCCCACTGCTGGGAAGGATCCAGACAGGTAACTCCTGCAGGGATGGATCAAACGCTCCAGGGAGTCTGAGCTGCCATTATCTGTTGGCTTCTTTCCTGGAATTTGCATTTTTTTTTTCTCTCTCCAGCAGGGGGGTTGATATTTTCTTTTCAGAATGCAGATATCTCTGCCAGCAAGGAGGTTCTGTCGATCCTGTAGCCACAAGATAGCGGCTCCTCTCCTTGGATGAGCTCCTGGGGGCTCTCTGTCCCCACTGCCCTTGCACAGCTCGGTGGCACCACCAGAATGGCATTCCCAGCTCTTACAAAAGCTTGGAGGACAGGGAATAGGATGCTCTGGTGACCATGACTCTCCTTGCTTCTGCAGTGCCCTGGGATCCTTAGCCCTGAGGGGTTTGTGCTGAGGCACAGAGGTTAAAAGTTCTCCAGAGCAAACATTTGGGGAAATGGGTCAGATTCCAAAACCAGGCCTCTGAAACCAGGAATATTCCCAGCTCCTCAGGGAGTGGATGATTGCTGGGGCACTGGGAGGTGCTGGGTGCACTCCCCAGGAACTGCTGCAGTTTCCAGCATTTCCATTTTAACTGGGCTTGAGCTCTTTGTCCATCCCCGTCGCTGCTGCCCCACAGACAGGGCTGAGTAGAGGCTTTGCTGCCATCGGGCTTTGGGGACACCGTGGGGGTGACAGAGGAATAGCCAGGGAGCAGGAGACACCGGGGAGAACAGCTCCAGGGGGATCCCATCGGGCAACATTTGAGGTGCTGGAGGAACACGGGATGTTCCTGGAAGAACACGGGATGTTTCTCCAAAGCCGGGAAGACACACACGGGTCACCGCCCTCACCTGGATCTCCAAGTACTAAAATTGTTCCTTCGGATTAGGAATCCTTTGCATTTACAGCAGGGAAAGACAACTGCAGAGGGCACCAGCAACCCACGGCTCTGCTGTGCTGGGAGGAGCATCCCCACCCGCCTGGCTCCGGGGCCATCCCGGGAACCGAGCGGGCTCCCCCGGTGCCCGTCACCAGCAGCACCCCTGCGGCTGCAGAGCCATCCAGGTGTGCTTGCTGGAGAAGCTCTGGACAACCTGGGAGGTGGAGGAACGGACAGTGCAGGGTTTGAGCTGAGCTGTGGCGGTTCTGTCCTTTCGGTGCTGTTTTCTGTGGTAAATCACGGAATACTTGGAGCTGGAAGAGGCTTGACTCTCTCCCCGCCACGGGGGCCCCAGGTATCCCGGCAGGAGGGTGCGTTCCCGGGGTTACACCTCTCCAGAGGCTCAGAGCAGCCCGGCAGGTGCCTGCAGGGGCGGGAGAGGAGCAGAGAGCACAGCAAACCCCCAGCACTCGGAGCTGCGGGGAATTCAGCCAGGGCAGCTGCTGGCGGGTACCTTCCTTCCCATCAAATTGCACTCCAAGGAGGAGGGAGCACCCCGAGCCCAGGTTTAGCTCCTGGCTTGCCTCAAACCTCAGCAGAGCACAGAGACCATTCCCCACCTTCACTCCCCCCAGACAGAGCCAGCATCATCCTTCTGCCCCTTTGCCAGACCCCTGACACGCAAAGGGATTTACAGCAGCCTCTGGACTTCCAGCTGGCGTTTCCAGGTCTGAAATCCCGTTTCCATGCCAGACCCCCAGGCTGAGGGTCCTTGCAAAGAGGAGTAAGCGCGGAGGAAGAGGGACGGGGGCTGTTCTGCTGCCCCTCCGGCCCCAGGGCCGCGTAAAGGGCTCGTGTTTGCACACACTTTACTCGGGAGGTAACTATTACTCACCACACATGGCAGCGGAGCAGTTGCGTGAAGAGACAGAGCTATTTTTAGCAGGTAGATGTTTCTAAATGTTTACACCCGGCTGAGCCTTCCCTCAGTGCAGCTCGGGGGCCGGGGGCTGTGGCTTTGTGGCAGGCCCCCCCCCGCTCTGGGGAGCCTCCCTCCCCTCCCACAGCACATGTGGAACAGCTTTGGTGAATTTCCCAACCAAATGGTTGCTCTGGGTGAGCAAACACACCGTGCCTTGGTACCAGCTGAGGAGCAGGGCAGCTCCTTTCCCTCCCTCCCCTCCCCTCCTCCCGTTTTCTGTGCTTTACTTCCCACCGGGAATGTCCTGTCTCTGCAACAGGCACTCCCAGGATGAGCTGCTGGAGCAGCACTCCGAGGTGGGTGGATGAAGGCTGTTCCTCACCGGAGCAGTTGGCAGGGATCAGCTGCCAATTAAAATCCAAACAAAAAGATAAACCAGTGGAATTTTTCAAATCCTTCCCTTGCTGTCCTGGCTTTGCTGCCCCTCTGTGCTGTGCCTGTGAACCCTTTCTGTGTAGCTCAAGGAGGTTTTAAGAACAAGAGAAAATAAATCTTTTATTATTATCTGGAGAGGACAGGTGGGAGTTGAGCTGTTCCCGGTTCCACTGAATTCACTGCCTCCTCTCCTGCCCGGGTTGGGACAGTGCCCCTCCCCAGTCCATGCAGCTGATGATGCACTGATGACCCCTCTGACTCCTTGGGAATTAAAATGCTCCAGCTGAGATCATCTGGGCTGGACAGAGGCCCTTGGTGAGGTCTGAGAGCTGCAAACCACAGGTGCTCTGCCAGCAGAGCTGGCGGCTCCTGGGGCTGCGGAAGTGCTTGGAGTGTTCCCGTGGATCTGAGACACAAACAAGCTCCTGCAAAAGCAGCTGCTGCTCCCCAGTTAACAAGCTCCTCTTCCTTCCTGTCTCCAGTATGGAAATGTCTGGAGGTGACCAAGGGAGTCACAAAGGTCTGATTTCCGATCTGAAGCCTAAGACTCTCTCAGAGAGTCTTCCAGGAGATCATGGAATCACGGAATGGTTTGGGTGGGAAGGGAGCTTAAAGCCCATCCAGTTCCACCCCCTTCCATGGGGAGGAACTGGGTGGGCTTCAAGCTCCCTTCCCACCCAAACCATTCCATGATCCTATTTCAAACATCTTTTGATCCATGAGCCCTTTCCTCCTTCCCTTTTGCCCCACTGCAGCAGCTCTGTCTGACTAACATCCTGCTTGTGTTGAGACAATAAAAGCATCTTTAGAAGAAGAAAAAAGGCATTTCTATATCTCATCCAACCCTGCCCTCTGTCAGTGGGAAACCATTCCCCCTCTCCAGGCCCTTGTGAAGAGCCTCCTTCCAGAGACACTCACTGGAGGTGTCTCACTGCAAGAAAATATTGCAGATACTTTAGCCAGATGTGTGCTCCTGTCACTGATAATGCAGTTTCTGTGCTGGTGGGAGGCCTGGCTTGTTGTGTGGCTAAAAATCAGATGAATTGCCCTTCATACAGAAATTCCCACACTGTGATCCAACCTTCTCCAGCCTCAGTGTCCACACACCCCTCAGGCACTGCTGGGCTCGGGGGCTGCTGTGATTTGGGTTTGCAGTAAATCCTGCAGCTCCTAGCCCAGGTGCTTGGGAATGGGCTTGGCTCAGCCCTTCCCAGAGGGACACCCCGGCCCAGGGCTCTGTTGTGACAGCTGAAGGTCACAGCAGGGCTGGGGCCACCACACTCTGCAAACCCCAGTGCCTGGTGGGGCTGGCCCTTCTGGGGACACCAATTTGGGGCTGAAACAGGAAGGTTTGGGGTTGAAATTGAGAGGTTTCTGGTTGAAAGGAAAAGGTTCTTCCTGGCTGCTGCATTTCCCTGTGCCAAAGAGACACAAAGGTTCTGCTAGGGACCCCAGGGACATGAGGCATAGGTGGGCACTGGGCTCTGGCCATGGCCTGGTGTCCCACAGGAGGGATTATCCCATGCCTCAACCAGCCACAGATGGGACCCTGCACATGGAAAGGCACTGCAGGAGGGGCTCACCAGATCCTGTAACACAGATCTGCAGAACTGATTTACCCCATCAACCCAGCTCATAAGTTTTAATCAACACATTCCAGTTGCAAACACGAGCTGTGAATAATTTTCAGATGCAAACTGATCGTTCCTTCCTGCTGCCAGTGCCTGAACCACCTCAAATTAACTGAAAACTCCCTCAGAATTCCCCAAGGGGAAGAGAAAATGTGAAACCCACCTGTTTCCTTCAGTAACTGTTTAATTTAACACACTCATGAGCTGTGGCCATCAGACCCCAACACAAGGGTTGTTACTCTGCAATCCTGGGAGGGTGACAGGGTGGGGGACAGATAGTGCTGGGGACAAAGAAACCAGGACTGAACACAGGCTCTTGGAACATAAAAAATTTACATCACCTTGGAACAGAATAAAGCACAAATGGTGAAGTCACGGCTTGTGTTTTACATACAAATCGCACACAGGAATTTCCCTGTTTGGACTGAGTGTTGCTCCTGACAGCCCAGGGAGATGCATCTGGAGCTGTGCAGCCTGGGACGGGCTCCAGCCTGACTCTGCCCAGTGCAGGTAGTGTTGCCCCTAAAGGTCCCCCAGTTTTTGGGCATCCTCCACAGCCTGAAGAGTAATAGGGAAAGGAATTCCTACCTAAATGCTCCTGCCCACCTTCAGAGACCAACCTGCCAGCAAACCCTCCCCAAGACAGGGAGGGATTCATTCCCACACCGCTCCGAGAGCAGGCGGTAGGGGCTGTGCCTCAGAGTAAATTGGATATTCTAGTTAAAAATCAGCTAACCTTAACAGAGGAGAATCTAGATAAGCAGGAAAAAAAGGGCTTAGCCTGTAAGGCCACAGAAAAACACCTTAACTGAGCATTAAACTGCTACACATACAGAAATCCAGGGACTGAGCATTGGCTGCCCACGAAGGAGGGGATGTGCCACCCACTGCCAGGGCAGCTTCCCTCTCCTGCCCACATACATGCAAGGGAATGAGCTGGTGGACTCCAAACCCTGGTGTCCCTGATGATCCCCTCTGCTCCAGAGGGACACAGCAATGGGTTTGGCAGAGAAAGCCAGCAGTGGGGAGATGGGGTACAGAGCCCTGCACACCCCCAACTGAAGCTGAAACTTTAGTCCTCTGCCGTGTTTCCACTTCTTAAATTAAATCTATTTAGCTTCAGTGCATAAACATTTTAATGAAAATTACAGGAATGGGTTGCCAGCTTCAAGTCCCTTAAAGGAAAAAAATCCCTACCCCAAAGGGTCGGCAGAGCCAGCAAAATGCTGGATGCTCACTTCAGATACATAAAAATAATAATAAAAGTCAAGGTTTGTGCTGGCCAGCCAACACCTTCGAGAGGCTGCAAATGTCAAATGATAGCACCATAAGCATTTCTGAGAGGTCTTCCCCAAATTATTGCTGTTTTCAGCTCCCCTTCCCCAAAAAGCCTCCCTGCTGGTCCCCCAGGGCAGCGTGACCCCGACAGGTCATGGAATCTCTGTCAGGAGCAGCGGGATCTGCACCCCCAGCCCCACCAGCCCCACTGATGGTTTGAGCACCATTAGAGAGTAGCACGAATTAGAGAGCCCAGGGCCTCCCTGGGCAGTGGCAGAGCCACCAGTCCTGGCCGTGGCTCAGCAGCCACAGGGAGCCACCGCGGATCCCGGCGCCCTCGGGACGGTCCTGTCACCTCCGGGAGAGCCGCTCGTCGCCGCGGTCCCGGCCGGGCCCTGCCAGCAGCCCGTGCTGGCGGCAGCTCCGGCAGCACTGGACGTGGACGGTGGGCAGGTGGCACCTGCCCAGCAGCCGCAGCGTCTGGCAGAAGGCGAAGGTCAGGCGGTCACGCTCGCAGGGGACACCTGGAGGGCAGAGAGGAGGACAAGGAGGGTGTCAGTGCCAGTGCCACCAGGGTCATCAGGTGTCTGATGTGAAAATGTCCCTGCACATGGCAGGGGGTGGAACGAGATGATCATTAAGGTCCCTCCCAACCCAAACAATTCCAGGATTCTATGGAAGCTGGCACTGGCTGGAGAGACACAGACAGAGCTCCCCCAGCGCAGAGCCCTCCTGCACCTGGGCACTGCCGTGCAGGGACGTGCCGTGGCATCTCCCATTCCCAGCAGAAACCACACCTGTGCTGCTTCTGGCAGCTCCAAAACATCTTCCCAGGGCAGCAATGCTCCCAGGAACAGAGGTGAGGTGCAGGGGGACAAACCCCCCTGTACTGACACCTCCTGCCAGTCCCCAGCCCCCCCCCCGCAGTGCCAGCAGAGTGGCAGAAAGGCCAGCATTCCTCTTCCTTTGAATTGTTTAGGTTATTTTGAGAACCTGCATCATCTGGTTCGCTTCCTGCAGGTGTCCTGCAGACCTCAGAACAACGCTGGAGCTGCTCTGAGGATGGACTTTGTTTTGGGAACGGCTGCTCCAGCGGCAGGCCCCGCTCTGCTGTGGGGGAGTGCCCGGGCAGCTGCAGCAGCGACCGTGCTGCCCACGGGCCACAGCCTGGCCGCCCCAGCTGAGTCACCCCCAGGCTGAGCAAACTGTTTGCAGGAACTGTTTCCTCTCTTCAAACCGTCTGGAAATCCCAGCTCCCACTCCAGGGCCAGGAGCAGCAGGTCAGGGGTTTGGGTTTCACAGCGAGCACTGCCCAGGGAGTGAGAGGGTGGGTGGGACATCCCACCTAAAACTGCCTCACACCTGCCACCCCACGGATCCCACGGGCTGCTGTGAGACATCATCCCATGGGTGATGTGCGACATGCATCCCAGGGAAGAGGCTGGGATGTGGCAAAGAGGGGAGAGCCCTCCCTGCACGATCAGCAGCCCCAGCTCCACAACCAGCCATTCCAGGCTCCACCAGGCCCGCCTGGGCTCAGTGCAGCAGCAGACACCCACCACCAAATACACGCTGTTTCTATGAATACATAGTTGGTTTGTTTGAACTTCTGATTTCCTCCTTCTCTAATTTATCTCAGAGCAAGGCACGACTCCCTGAGCCTGCAGCTTCTCATCCAGTGGTATAACACTTGCTTAAATTACACCAACTCAAAAAGGAGCCTAAGCTTAAAATCCGTGATTCTGTGATTCCAATTTTACCTCCTGTACAAGGAATTAAAATAAATGACAGCTTTTCTCTGGAAAAGGGCAGAGTTGATGCACTCTGGGGCCAACCCCCCCCCATTGCTTCTCCCTGGGCACCGTCCACCAGGACCATGCAGAGCAGGGGCAGAAATGGGGCAGGTAAATGGGCTTTTCTCTTTCTCAGGACACTTCTCTGCAGGGGAAACACCAGGACTGAGCCAGGGGAGCTCTCGCTGACCATTACCCCTCGGCCTGTCCCCTCTGGGAACAAAGGCTGTGCCGAGGGAACAGCTGCTGCCCCGATTCCCACGGGATGAGCCGACCCGTGGCCGATGTGAAGGACGCGGCAGATGCAGAGCAGAGACTTCTCCCCTGGTTTGGGATTTCAGTCACAGCCCCCTCCCCCAGCCCAGCAGTGAGAAGGTCACTACACTGCTCTAAAATTTATTTTCTGTTTCAGCTGAGGTATTTCCTCTCTGCCTCCCAAGCTGCAGCTCTTTGTGCCTGGCCAGAGCATCCCTCTGTCCCAAAAAAGCCATTTATCACCAGCACTGCTGGATCCAACAGTGCTGACAGAGTGCGATTGAGGGGATCCCGGCTTCACAGCACCCCTCCAGGCTGGGGGCTCGCTCCAGCCCCTGTGTGCTGGGATTTTCCCTGCTGGGTGAGCAGAGCAGATAAGAAATCTCCACACAGCCCGTTGAGGGCCAGGCCAGGAGTGCAGCACATCCCAGACCTGCTTTGAGAGCACTGGAGCCATCGGGAAAAGGGAAGTACTTGCTGGTGCTATGCTCCACTGGGCTCTCAGGATAATATTCCCTGGGAGCATCCCTGTGGCTCCACAAGGCACCCCCTGAACCCCCAGGGCCCTGTTGCATCGGGACGTTGGAGCACAGGAATACAGGTATTCCTGTTTGTTGCAGGACAGGGATGGCTCAGCAGGGCTCCTAAAACACCTCAGGGGTGTTCCATGAGAGTGGGAATCAGCCTGGATGCCCATGAATGGGTGGGAATGTCCTGGGTACTGGTGGGGGATGCTCTGCCTGGGCAGACCCTGCCCAGCCCCTCGGTATTTTTAGCACTCACTGGGTTTATCGCAGCTTCCTAGAAAGTTATTTATGGATCACAACCAAGCTGCCTCCTGCCTTCCCTGGAAAGAGCTGTGAAGGCCAGGCTGCTGAAGGCTCACACTGAGAGGCTGCTTTCCAGGCTTGGAGTGATGGTTTAGCTCTTTCCTGATCCCCTTCCAGCAGGTCAGCACCCTGGGCCTGTCAGGAAATTCCTGTCCCTGCGCCATGCCCAGGCAGCAATGAGCCCACCCTGCCAGGGGTTACTGCTCTCTGAACACCTCCTTATTCACAAAGGTATGGGATTACTGTGGAGAACAGCTGGGAGGGGCTTGAGGATGGGGGAGAAGAGCCACCACCCTTGGCTGGAGGCTCTGCTGACCTTACAGGAGACCCCGGCAGGCCCCCAGGGGTCCAAAGCAAAATGACCTCATAGAATCATAAAACACCTGAATTGGAAGGGACCCACAGGGATCATTCAGTCCACCTCCTGGCCCTGCACAGGACACCCCCACAATCCCACCCTGTGCCTGAGAGCGTTTTCCAAATGCTCCCTGAACTCAGTGAAGTCAATGGGAGTTGCTGAGGGGTTGAGTTCCCATCACTTTCCCAGATCCTGATGCAGTCTCAGGGTGGATGTGTGCAGGGTCAGGCTCAGGTCTGAAACTCTTGGCCAAGCTCATGATTCCTCCCTGGAATTTTGTCTTCGGAAAGGGAAAGTGTAATAAGCACTTAATTTGTCAGCTCTTCAGAGGGGGACCTACAGAACCCACCCAATTTTCATTTAATCCTTTTACTGCTATTTCTTTCTGGTAACAATTTTTTTATATAATCCTCACACTTCATTTGGACACACGTTCCATAAGTCCATGCCAAATTTTAGGCTAAAGAAATAGCTTAAAGCAGGGCTTTAAAAATCCAGGCTAAGTCAGCACATTAGAGACTGAAAACCCCCACTTTTTTTTGGGCTGTTTTTTTAGGTCGGTGTGGAAGTTGCTTTAAATTTCATTTAAGCTTCTGCCAGCCAGACCTAAGCTTTTACTTTTATTCCTGGGAAAAATAAACTTCCTGGAACACGTTTTGTAAAAACAAGGAAAGGTTGAGCTGGTTGAGCTTAGAGCTGAGCTAGCAAATCCAGGGAATTAGGCTGCTGACCTCTGGCCCTTGGGATGCTCTCAGAGCCAGGGCTGAATTTAACAAGTAAATTATTCCAGGGTCCTGCTCTGAGGCCGAGGTGCCTCCCTGTGGTCTCTGGTCAGCATGATGGGATGGATGGGATGGATGGGATGTACCCCCAGCTGCCAGCTTGGCCTGCAAGGGCTGGCACTGACATGGCCACAGCTGGGAAAACTGGGAGAAAACCACAAACCCCCCAGTTTTCAGGTGTCAGTCCTGCTGCCGGCAACATCTTTCTCCTACATTTTATCAAAAGAGGGAGTCCTTTCCAGAGCATCCCTTTCCCACTGACTCCTGTTGTTAATTAGCAGTTAATTAATTGCTCTCCATGCCTCACTCAGCAGCACCTCCTGGCCTCACCACTCAGATAGGGACTTACACGCTCAAATGACAGAGAAAATTAGGATTTGCTGCAATTATTTCCCCCATGGATCCCTTGTGGACAAACTCTGTGACTTGCAGAACCATGAACAATTTCACTTCCTTACTGAGAGCAAGCAGGAGCACCACATTTAATTGCCAATTAATCTTGTGGCAACTCGAGATCCAGCCAGCCCTGGATAATGAGCCGGCAAACGGGAGCAGTTGGAGAGTGATGGGTGTCTGGGATTGACCCAGTGTGAGCAGGGGCTTCATTCTTTGGCCCCCCCCCCAGGCATTGCTGCTCCCACAGCCCCCCAGCACGATCCCCCGTGCTGGCTGCTCCTGGGACATGGGGCTGAGCTCCTGGGACATGGGGCTGAGCTCCATCCCGCTGCTTTGTCCCGCTCCCAGAGGAACTGCACCGCTTTATACACACTTGTCCTTGAGCCAGTGAAGTCTTTACCTCACCCCTCTGGAATTCCAAGCTGAGACACCTGTGGAACAGCCGTGTTTGCTGTTGGAGCCAAGAACTGGCCCCATCACCTGCCTGGGGCAAATTTGGGGAACTCAGAGACCTCCCTGGTATTGGATCTGGAGAAATGATTCCTTCCATGGCATGACCACAACGAGCACCTGCGGCTGCCCTGCTCTGCTCTGAGCAGGGATGTGTCACCACCACCAGGGTCTGCCCAAAAGCCGTGTCCAGCACAGCCCCCACCCTGCAGTGACCAGCCAAGTGACCAGCTCCGTTCATCCCCTGCTTCCTCCTCCTGTACGCAGCAATTCCCACTTTTCTGGTTTAAACCTCTCTGATCTGCTGGATAAACTGCAGCAGGTTCTTCCAGGCCCTCATGCAGGACCTGGGGCTCAGCTCCTTTCCAAGACGCCATAAACAATTCCCAGATAAATGTCCCTAGCCTCTGGAGCATCACATGGAGGCACTGGGGTGCCCACGGCTCTGGAGCTCCCAGGAGCTATCTAGGGACACACTCACAGCTGGCTGCAGCTGTAAAACAGCAGCCACATTCAAAAATAACCTCGGTGGAATCTTCAATTAATTTATAACCTGGCAACAGCTCAGGACTCTGGTTCTAATTAATCCCGACCTCCTTTAATTGAGGAGCCGATTGCTGTGAGATGTTTGTTTGTGCTTCATCTGTTTCATCTCTGCTCAAAATCCATCTGATAATGGCTTGAACATTTAAACCCTTCTGGGGTTATTGGCACTTTTGTGTCCAGTGAGGACATTGCCACTCACAGACCCAGCCCTGGCTCTGCTGGTACCAGAGCACCTGATGCCAGAAGAGGGGGAGGTTCCTTGTGCTCCTCACAGCAACATGGATCGCTCCAGCCTGAATCCATCTTGTGCAGTAAAGATCCCTTAAAGCACAGGAAAGGGCTGAGTTACATTTATGTCTTTCTGGGAGCCTTTGACTGTGCATTTACACATCTGGGATTTCCTGCCATGTGAAAGTTTTGTTCCCCTTCATGCTTTGGCTGGAAACGTTTGTATTTCCAAGAGGCGTTTCCTGCCCTGGGCTGCAGCCAGAGCATTTATGTCATTTTTGATCCAGGATTTTACCATTTATTTGTGTGCTTCCTACACATCTCAGTGGTTATTCTGGTCTGGCCTTGGCTCCACAGCTCTCATCACCAAGCCTGGCATGGAAATTTTCCCCTGACCAAAACAGCCGGATGCACACTGTTTCTTGAGCAGGGCTGACTCATCATTTCCTAAATACCGGAGTGTCCCATGGCCCTGCAAATGCTCCAAAAAGGAGCAGATTAATGGCTAAAAACATCCTGATGGCCAACAGAGCCAGTGCCCAAATCCCAGTTAATCAAAGCTAACGTTCCTACCCGCTCTGGAATAGGTGTTAGGAGGAACACCCTGGACATGGGATAAACACAAAGAGCTGGAAGGGTGACATGGGTGTCCCAGGCTGCAGAGGGCACCTGCATGGATGCAGCCATGGATCCGGCTCCTCTACTCCAGGCACCAGCTACTGCTGCCCCCCTGCCCACCCTGCTCCATCTCTCAGCCCTCCCTGTATCCAACAAACCTCCTGGAGGTCCAACAATACTATCTCGGCAGCCAAAGAGCTTTTCTTTTGCACAGACACATTAAAAAGATAAAGCTGATAAATGATTGACATGCTGATATCAGTGACATCTAATCCCTTATGATATTGCTTTTCTGTAAATGCTGTTAACCCTTGCAGCCCCCAGATTTCTGTCTCCCAGGGAACTGCCTGGTGCTTGGGATGTATCTGTGAGTGGAGGAGGCAGGAGAAGCCAAGTGAGTGCCCATGGTGTGGCCAAGCACTGTGGCTGCAGCACGGCAGTTAAATGAAAAATGGGTTAAAACGGGGCTGGCTCCCTGGGGCACTTGCTCAGACACACCTGAAGATGCTGGAGAACTCCTCCTTTATTCCATTTTCTAATGCTGGGCCCAGCTTGTTTCACAAGTCTTGCGTTTTGGGACTTTACCACTAAACAGGTTCCTGAGAGCTCCATCACTGGCTATTCCCCTCTGCCCTCCTTTTCCTGAATGCCCCTTGCCCCTGAATGGGGTCCCTTCACCCCACAGCCCAAGGGGTCCCTCGGGTGTCCCTGTGCTGGGTGACACTGCTGACTCCAACAAGCACATCCCAGCTCACATCCGTGCCAGCAAAACCCTGCTTGGCCCCTTGAGGGACGGATGCTCCGGACATTTACAGACGGTTATAACATTCCCACTTAATTATCAATTACCCAAGTCAGCCTTACACAATCCATGTATGAAGCACTCGCTCTATCTCCCCACAGACTTCCCACATCATTTTTCAGACTGGTTTTGACTGCTGCTCACCCGGCTCGGAGCTGTCGCAGTCCTGGGGGTTGCACTTCTGGGTGCTCTCTGGCCAGGGCTCGTGGTCGCACAGGCTGCTGTCCTCCTCGGCCACCCCCGTCCTGGTGTCGATGCACTTGACCTGGCGCCGCTGGATGCCCCCTCCGCAGGGAGCCGAGCACTGCGGGAGCGGCACCCCGGGGTCAGGCTGGGGGACCCCTCCCCGTGTCCCGCAGAGCCCCCAGCGCCACCCCAGCGCCACCGCAGCGCTCGGGAGGGCTGGGATCCCCCCCGTTCGCTGCAATTCCCCGTGGAGGGGGGGAGC
>NW_008236184.1:4887988-4890618 GCF_000691975.1 Corvus brachyrhynchos
CACGTCACCAGCCGCGCCTGCTCCCCGCCGCCACACGGCTCCGAGCACTGCGGGACACAGCGGGCAGCGCCGTCAGGGGCTGAGCGCTGCAGCCCCTCTGCCCTGGAGACAGCTGGGCGTCTTCGCCTGGAGAGGAGAAGGCTCCAGGGAGAGCTCAGAGCCCCTCCAGGGCCTAAAGGGGCTCCAGGAGAGCTGGAGAGGGACCTGGGACAAGGGATGGAGGGACGGGATACAGGGAATGGGTTCCCGCTGCCAGAGGACAGGCGTAGATGGGATGCTGGGAAGGAATTGTTTCCTGTGAGGGGGTGAGGCCCTGGCACAGGGTGCCCAGAGAAGCTGTGGCTGCCCCTGGATCCCTGGCAGTGTCCAAGGCCAGGCTGGACGGGACTTGGAGCAGGCTGGGATAGCGGAAGGGGTCCGTGCTCTGGCAGGGGATAGGACGAGCTGTGCCCCCGGCCGGCCCCGGGCCAGCCCCTACCTCTCTCCCGGAGGGCGTGTACCAGTCCAGACACGGCACGCTCTGGCACGGCAGCTGTGCCGGGGGCTGGGAGAGCACGGCCTGGCAGTGGAAGGGCCGCAGCAGCCGCTGGTCTCTGGTGTCAATGCAGTGAACATCCCGAACCTTTGTGCCCCTGCCGCAGCTCCTGGAGCACTGGGAAAGGACACAGCACCACGCTGGGGAAGGGCAGCGAGGGCCGGTGCAGGGGGAATCCCTGTGGGAATGGGAGGTGACCCCAGGGACAAGCTCTGCGTTGGGATGGGTTGAGTTGACGCTCAACCTCCTTTCCCCTCTTGCTCTACGCCAAGCTAGAGCAGTGTGCAGCTCATCTGTCACTATCACCCCTCTGAAACCAGGAGGTTTCCAGTTGTGACAAGCACAGTCTTTATGCCTTAAAAAATTGATGATCCCAAGGAACAGCAATGACCCAGAGCAAGGAGGGCTGTTCCCCATCACCAAACCTACCGAATTCACCCAACCCAACTGCAAGCATCCCCTGGCAGTGCAGAGTGGCCAGAACATTGTCCAGAGATTGACAAATCATAGAACCACAGAATGGTTTGAGAAGGACCTTAAAGACCATCTTGTTCCAAGCCCCTACCATGGGATGACACCCACTAGACCAGGCTGCCCAGTTCCACCCAACCTGGCCTTTCAAATCACTTTGTTTAGCTTTTGCAAATTCCTGACGTTTTTTACCAGCCCAAGAGCAGGAAAAATGAAAATACTGTGGGATGAGCAGTTTAAACTCTGTGGCAAGTGCAAACCTCCACCATCTGCCTCTGTGAGCCATGGGGCAAGAGCCCTCCCCAGGAGCAGGTGTGACCCCACACCCGCCTTGTCCCGTGCGTTTTGGGGATACTCCCTCCCGGCAGGTTCCCTTACCTTGCTCCAGTTGCCCACACGCCAGGCTGAGCAGGGTCTCAGGGAGCACCTCCGGGCAGGGACGGGCCTGTCGGCCGCGGCACAGCCACTGTCACTGCCGCTGCTGCAGCGCACGGGCCTCCACACCGCGCCCACACCGCACGTGGCCGAGCACTGCAACACAGGGATCCTGCTGCTCTGCATCCTGACGCCCCTGACCCCCCAGCTCTAGGTCTGGCCAAGGAGGGAGCCTGCTGACCCAGCAGAAAGGTCCCTGGGCACTCAGCTCCTGCCTCTTCCATGGGCACTGGGAGGGTGCTGGGTAAACTGGGGCTGTGGGATGATGTGGGGAGAGGACCTTTCCCCGCTAAGCAATCCCACATCAGGCAGCTCTCAGCCCAGGGAAGGAGGAGGAACATGCTCCTCCATAGCCCATTCCAGTTGTTTCTTTCTAATCCTTCCTCTCCCTCCTTAGTGTTTGCTCCCAGGAGGATTCCCATGGCCACGGCTGCCCACAGCTCAGGGGAAAATGGGGCAGCACCCTGGGCCTGGGGGTGCCTTTCACTTTTGGTTACCAGTTGTCTCTTAACTAGCACCAATGACCCCAGCCACTGACTGCTGCCAAGAGCAATGTCCCAGAGCCAGCCAGGACAGGGACAGGTCTCACATCCATACTGGCCATGTCACATTTTTAACAGGGCTCACCACGTACCTCACTCCAGTTCCCGACCTCCCAGCTGGGCTTGGCAGTGGCTGCTGCGGTGGTCGATGGTGGAAGCAGAGCCTCCTCCTCCTCCAGCCTCTTCTCCCAGAGTGGGGGGGGCAAAGGGGTGGGCTGGGACAACTCGTGCCCCCCATCACTGGAGGCAGATGTCCCTGGGGGTGCCCACGGTGAGGGTTCCTTTGGTGCAGTGACGCTGAGTGGGGTCCCATGGGAGGTCAGCTTGGTGTGGGGCAATGCTGGATCTGGGAGCTGGGACACCCCCTCTGTCCCCCATTCCAGGGGGAACTCTGCTGTGTGGGCAGGTGGGCCATGAGCTGGGGCTGTGGGCATGGCTGGGGCCAGGGCATCCTGCTGGGTGAGGCCACGGGAGGTGAGCTGGGTGGCTGGCCCAGGCATGGCAGGGGACAAGGACACTGGAGGTGCTGCTGTGGCCACTGAGGGGGTTGAGGAGGGGGCTGTGGGGCTGTGGAGCTCTAGCTGGTGCCCTCCCTGCCCCACGGGGGCCACATCAGCACCCACAGGAGGGGGGCGTCCAGGAGGATG
>NW_008236184.1:4890919-4912591 GCF_000691975.1 Corvus brachyrhynchos
CTCACAAGGCCATCGCCACCGCTGCCCACCGCTCCCGGCCCATGGGACACATCCACATCAGCACTGCCCCAGCCCGTGGGCACTGGATCAGCTGGGTGGGGATCCCAGGGAGCGAGGCCATGGACTGGGGCATCCTGCCCAGGGCTGGTCCTGGTGGGCACAGCTTGGTGGGGTTCATCCCAGGGCAGGTGGCCGTGGCTTTTTGCAGAGTTGCTGCTCACAGAGCTCTGGGTGGGTGGGTGATGCTCAGAGTGGGGCACAAGCACTGTATCCTCCCCCTCCTCACCCAAAAAGCCAGGGGTGGTGTGTCTGGGAGTGACTGATCCCACATCCTCAGGGACCACACTCAGGAGGTCATTCGTGGCTAAATCCCCAGGCTCTGTTTCTTGCTCATCCACAGGAGCAGAAGTGTTTTCCTCACTGGTGCCCTCGCTCTCTCCTCCCAGGTCGGTGGTGAGCAGGGCCTCAGTGGGCAGCTCCAGGGGCCCCTCCGTGTCATCAGTGCTCCGCTCTGGCTTTGGCTCCTCACCTTTGGTCTCCTTCTCCGTGAAGGGATAGTAAGACAGATCCTCATGGAAGTTGATAAAGTTATAATCGTAGTAAAAATCATCAACAAAGACATTTCCCTTCCTGGCTGAGAAGTCCTCCTCGGTGATGACATTGACATCATTGGACTCCGGGATGTTTGGGATTAAGGGGTTAAATTTAGCAATGTGGTTGCTGGGGATGTAATGGATTTCATTAAATATCTCCCTGCTGGAGGAGCCGCTGCCAGACCAGTCCGCATTGCCACCATCCCATTTCTTCTGGCACTGTGGCAAGGAGCAAACCCTTTCAGGGCTGGGTCTCTCCGCAGGGTCACACGCAGCCCCGGTGCTGTTGCTGCAGTGGACAGGGCGTCTCTGGGTCCCGTTTCCACAGGTCACGGAGCACTGGGAAGGGAAGAGAGAGGGACAGGTCTGCAGGGCCAGGCCAGGAGCGGTGTCCATGCCCTCACCGGTGCTCCCTCTGTGAGGGCTCCATTGTCCCCTGTGCCACAGTGCTTTGGGCACGGGGCTCCATGTCACTCTGCCTGCTCCCACCACCCTCCTGGGTCCCTGGACAGCTCCTGTGCCAGTCCCACTTGTGGGGCACTGGTCACACTGGTAAGCAGAGCATAACTGCCCAAATTGCCCTCTGGGGCTTCCCCCGTTGCAGACCATCACAGAGCAGGGCTGGTGCTGCGCGGACTTTGCTCAGGGTGATCCTTGACCTGCACTCCAGCCAGAAGCAGTTTTCCCAGGAGATGGACTTTGGGAAGGGCAGGGGTAAGATGATCTAATAAGTCTTTCTTGTGACCTATTGCCATGAATTGCATCTCTTCTTGTAGAAGAGCATTCTTTGAAGCAGGGAATAACAACATGGGCGTTGTCCGAGTAGGGAAAAAGCAAAGGTCAGGAGGGAGCTTTGTTGGGGACACCCTGTCCCCCCATAATGGGCTCTTTGACATGGATCAGTACAAAAGAATCTGAGAAGCTGGAAAGGAGAACAGCAGCATTTTCTGCTGCATTTGGGGCTTGGAGCAACCTGGCCTTGTGAAAGGTGTCCCTGCCCATGGCAGGGGGGTGGAACGAGATGAGCTTTAAGGTCCCACCCCAGAGCGCTCCAGGGTTCTCTGGCAACACCACGTGGCCACCACCAGGCATTTCCAGGAGCTGGAATCAAACACTACCACACACCAACACCTGTGAGAGGGCTGCAAGGAGCTGCTCCTCCCCCTGGGATGGCACTGCCAAACCAGGGAAAACAGAGGTCAACTCCCACAAAGCTGAAACTTCCCAGCAAAGGCCACCAGCTCCATCCAGGAGGTAACTCCAGGTATCACAGCCCTTGCAGGGGGGAAGGAGGGAGGTTATTTACCAAGGCTGGGTTATCAGGAAAGCCCTTGGGACACAGATAAGGAATGAGGGCTGCTAGGAGCCTTGTGTGGGAACACACCAAGCTTTCCAGGAGGGTTCAGCCTTGGGCAGGAGGCATCAGGGCTGGCTGGCACGGCAGGATGTGCTCCTGCCAGGTCACAGCCATCCTGTTTGGGAACTAATGAACAACAAACCAGCCTTCTGATTGCTTTAGCTTTGGAAAGTCCATACAGCTGGATGTACAGTGCTTCAGGGTCCTTCTAAGGCACTAAGTCCCAGTGTTTACACAGTTTGTTGGCCACCCAAGCCCCAGAGAGCCCCTCTGGCATGGCAGTGCTGGGTGCTCCGGTGCTGGATGGGCATGTGTCCTGCCTGGGCTCTGCACGGACAAAGCTGCCCCACCCTGCTGGTACTGCTGACAGAAGGACCACGGTTCTGGCTTCCAAGCCCCTCCAATTCCCCTACTTGTAGTGGTGGTGGAAATGGAAAGGAAAGAGGGCTCTCCCTTTAAATTAAAGGACAGAAAAATTACAGAACCTCAAAATCCCAACCACATTTCTCTTGGGCTCACAAATCCATTGGTGCCAGCACCACAGAGGACGACTGTGAGGGCTGGGGCTGGCCCTGCCCAGCACTGACCCACCAACAAGCCATAATTTTCCTGTTAAACCATTGCATCCATCTTTCTCAGCCCTTAATTGTGGCTTTTGTGGGCCCCTAGAAAAATAATTGCAACTTGCTCTCATCTAGCCTTCAAATTCTCCGTTCACATTTGACTCCATTTGTTCCTTAGCAACAAGCTCTGTTCCCAGGCTCTCTCTTTTCTCTCCTGATATTTGTCTTCACTCTGAACACTTTTGGAACGGCTGCTTAAATTAGGAGTTATAATTTTCTGGTTGAAACCCTCAGCCTGTGGTTAAGCTGATTCACAGAAACACAAAAATAAATCAAGGTTACACAGAGTGTCACCATTAATCACCCCATGGAATGGTTTGGGTTGGAAAGGACCTTGAAGATCATCCACTTCTACTCCCTGCTATGGGCAGGGACACCTTCCACTCCACCAGGCTGTTCCAAGCCATGCCTAGTTGAAAACCTCATTTCTGCCCTCCTTGTGCCAAGCCCAGAGTGTGGCCCTCACCCCGTGTGAGGGAGCTGCAAAGCTCAGAGATGGGGCAGAGTTAAAATGCCCAACGCTCCTTCCTCACTCTGAGGCGTCTCCGAGCAATGGAATTCCTGTCCATGGGAGCTGCTGAGCCCACACAGACTCATCCATGGATCTTCTGTGACCAGGAGCACACCCATCGCTCTTGGGCAGGCTGGGGTGTCTGGGGGCACCTGTCCCCAGCTCCCACCACTTTGCAAGACAATGGGACCTCCCCGACGCTCTCTCTCACCTCGGACCAGTTCCCCACAGCCCACTGGGAGGGACAGGGGACCTCTGGGTGACAGGGTGCGGTGGCATCCGGCTTGGCGAGGTGCTGGCAGTCCGCTGGCTGCAGGGCCCTCTGCTCGTCCAGCCCCACACTCTGGATGCATAGCACCGTCCTCTTCATCAGCCCTGCCCGGCCGCATGTGGCCGAGCACTTCTGCCACTCCCCCACCCACCACCTGCAGAGAGGGAATTGGGAAAGGGGAAAGGGGAAAAGGGAAAGGGGAAAGAGAAAAGGGGAAAGGGAAAGATCTCAGCCAGAGCAAGTGGCCGCGCAGCAGGATCCATCCCATTGCTTGTCACGTGGGGCCATGGGGAAAGGAGGATCCCAGATGTGTCAGTCCAAGGTCTGGGAGCCCGGACAGAGGGTCAGGGATGGGACAGTCCCCGAGCTGTGCCAGGGTTACGTGCACAGAGGCAGAGGGGAGCATCCTGCCAGGATGGGAGCTCCCGTGAGGCTCAGCCTGCAGGTGGGCAATGCCCTGCAGCAGTCAGGCAATGCCAGGGATGCTGTCACGGACCAACAAGGCCTGGGACCCATCCCCAGCGTGAGGGAGAGGGGAGGAGCAGGGTGGGGTCGCACCTGGCCGGGCAGGGCTCCTCGCTGCAGGTGCGCTGCTGGTCATCGGGGCGGGTGAGCGTGTCGCAGAACCGCTCCTCCACCAGGCCCGCCAGCCTCTCCACGCAGTGCACGACCTGCCGCTGCACCCCTGCGGGCAGGATGGACACTGAGGGCACCCCGGGGGCACCGACAGGACACTGACAGCCCTGAGGGCTCTGACACCACACAGGCACCAGCTCGGCTTTGGAAACCGAACTGAACCACCCAGCACCCTCTGGCAGAAGGTGGCAGGAGGTTCTTGGTGAGCCTGAGCCACCAAAACAGGGGAAATAAAATGAAACCACCACTTGAATCTGCAAGTTGATTTGTGTTGAGGGTGTGACACCCTCACAGAGCCCCATGGCACCGGTGCAGCTGGGGCAGGATGGCAGCTGGAGGTGCTGCAGCCACAGAGCTGCACCGTCCTGGCACCACTGCCCAGAGTCACACCCAGCCACCGGAGACTGTGTGCACTGGGAGTTCTGGGGGCTGTGGGGAGCCAAGGGGCAGCACCCAGCTCTTTGGGCAGCCCTGCCCCAGCCCAGCCTAGGGATAAATCACTGGCCAAAGCCTCGTGTCCCCAGTCTGCTCACAGGGGTTTTTAAGGGTGACCTCACCACACTGTCTCGCTCCGGCTTCTGTCCCTGTTTCTGTAACACATACTTGACCTGTGACATGGAGAGCTGTCACCACGAGCTCAGCTGAGACTGACAGAACCCTGCTGAAGCTGCTGAGCTGGGCTCTGGCTCAAGCACTTGGGAGCTTACAGGGCCCTGGGACTCACCAGAGGCTCAGTGTGAGCTCTCCCAAATCCACGTCTCAGCTCACGCCATCACTCAGTGCAAGAAGAGGGGCTCAGGCCTCCTCCAGCTGCTCACCCTCACCTGACTCCTGCCTGATTCACTCCTCTATTTCCCTTCTGTTCTGGAAGCCAAGCACTCAAATCATACAAAGGAAAGCTGGTTTTAAATGAAGCCCATGTCCTGGCACTCTGTGCTACCTAGAAAGCACGAGTGTCCTTGAATTCCCCTTTTTTCCAGTGCCAGCTGCTCTCGAGGAAGTACTTGTTGGTCCCAGCCTCCCCTGGCAGAGTTCCAGAAATGTCCCTCTGCACCAGCTGCCCCAAAACCTGCCCTGGGGACCCTGGGATACCCAGCCAGCAGTGCAGTGGGGCATGACAGGGGGAAGCAAACACCCACCCACACACACCGTGTGGGACCCCAGCGCTCTCTGTAAAACCCTGGATATTCTCCCCCCTGGAGAGGCCCAGCCAGGCAGGAGACCAGCCCTTCCACACTCCCTGATTTCTCTAAAGGTCTTTTGTCTCCATCCCCTGCCGGGTAACAGGACACCGAGCCGGGAGCAAAGCGCCGATAGAGCCCTGGGGTTCATAGTGAGTGCCACTGGGGCACCGGAGCCGTGACCTCAGCAGATGTCGCTTTTTTCTTCCCCTAAGACCTCGTGAAACCCAAGACCCAGGAATTTCTAAGGCTCCCCAGGGATGCTCCACTGCTCAGAGTGGGTGTCCCGTGGGGCTGCACTTGCCTGTCCCACAGGTGGCCGTGCAGGTGGTCCAGGAGCCAAAGCGCCAGAGGAACTCGGGCTGCTCAATCTCGTTCTCGCTGTCAGCCGGGCGCTGGATCGTGTACTGGTACCTTACTCCAGGGTTGGTCTCCTGGAACAGCAGCTGGGGGACACAGGGGACAGTCAGGGGGTGGCCAGGCAGGGCAGTGGGGGGTGGCATTGCCCCGGGGGCTTCTCAGGAGAGAAGGACCCACCCAGCACGGCCAGAAGGATGTGACCCTGTGCCCAGCTCCACACCAGGGCTGGATGTGACTTGGAGTAACCCAGTCTGTGGAAGGTGTCCCTGCCCATGGGTGGAATTTCCTAAATTGTTTCCCACTCCAAACGGGCTCCGGCTGCTGCTGTGGTTGACACAAGTCCTGCTCAAAGCGCCTCCCACACCCGCGCTCGCGAGGGCTGGGAGTTCATCCCTGTTTTTCTTAGCCTAAGCACTCCCTTTGTTGCCAAAGCTTTGTTGTTCTTGGAGCTTTGGCGGGAGCCAGGGCGTCTTTCCAAAACCTCTCCACGAGTATCGAAACATTCTTGTCCAAAGGTTTTAATTAGGTTATGAATCCCAGAAAGTGATTTGTGGGTGCCGAGCACGCCAGTGTTCCCATTAACAGCAGCCCTTGGCAGCAGCGGGCCCAGGATCCCATTCACATCCCACCCTGAGCTGCTGCTGAAGGAAAGGCAGAAGGAGATTTTGGCTGCTCAGGGTGTCTGAGCTCCGGGCGAACCCGTGCAAAGCCGGGGATGCTCTGGGGGGTGCATCGGGCTGGGTCGTCACTGCTGGGGCAGGGGGATCCTGGGGGTCCAGGGCAGCTCCGTGGCCATCACCACCTCTGCACCACACCTGGCACCACGAGGGATTTCAGCCTGGTGCCAGCTGTGCCATCATCTGTGGGATGATTCCCACTGGTTTCTCCAGAGGAAGGCTTGGCCTCAGTCACAAGGATACTGACTCCCAACAGCTTTTGCATGAACTGGCAGCTCCCTCACTCCTGACTGTCCGGCCCAGCCAGAAGCACTGGGGGTTCTTTCCCTGCTCTTGATAAGATAGGGGAAAGGCCTCAGGAAACAGCTCTTTCTCTTCTCTCCCTCTCCTGTGTAAATATTTTGCAGAATGCTGCAAAGGGGATGAGGCTCAGCTGGAAGTGGTGTGGGCTGGAAACACTCCCCGGGCCAGCAGCACGTGCTTGGCTGCTCCAGCGTTGGCTCCCAGAGAAACACACCTCGAGGAGGTGCCGAGCCCATCCCCTGGATGCAGGGAGGGGCCATGAGGGACCACGGCAGCTCAGCCCCACAAGGAAGGCAGGATCCATCATACCTGGATCCACACAGGCTCCACGGTGGGCCCTGGGGAGGTGAGGTTCTCCCAGTTCCCCGTCCTCTTGTAGGTGAAGGTGGTCCCTGCCACCCTGTAGTCCCCGTTCCACTGGATGGTCCAGCCGCCGTTCAGGAAATACTTCTCCGGGTCCTCGCTCCGCAGCGCCAGGAAATTCCCGGCTTCTGCCACTTCTTCAATCTGGATCTCCCGGGCTCCCACGGGGATAATCCCGATGTCAACATAACCTGGGAATGGAACCAGGCATTGGTCTTGGTGGAGTCAGAGGTGTCTGAGATGATTTTTGTCCTTGAGTGGGTGCCAGTGTCCCCTGGGTGGGTGCTGTGTCCCCCGGGTGCCCGTGCCAGCATTGTACTTACACCTCTGTAAGGCACCAGTGGGCACCAAACCCTCCCTTGCCCTGAGCCCACCTGAGTTCCCTGCAGTCTTAGCCCCAAAAAATCAGCAAGTTGGAATTAAACTCCCCCTCCAAAGGAGGAGCAGCAGCAGCAGCCCAGCTGTGCTGGCCCAGGCACACGGTGTTCTGGGTGCAGCAGGAGGTGCCCTTACCCAGCCCCTCGCTGTCCTCGAAGGTCTTGTGGACGGTGTGGCAGGTGGAGCCATCCCCGTGGCAGACCCCACACCGATCCTCCACCGCGTGCGAGTCGATCTCGTAGTCACAGCCCACGTTCTGCAAGAGAGCCCCGTCAGCCCCACACCGGCATCTCCCACATCATTCATAGCACTGACTGCACCATCTCCAAAGGATTTATAGAATCATGGGATAGTTTGAGTTGGAAGGGACATCAAAGACAATCCAGTTCCAGCCCTCCTGCCACGGGCAGGAACACCTTCCCCTAGACCAGGCTGCTCCAAGCCCCATCCAGCCTGGCCTGGGTGCTCTGTCTCCTTGAGGCCAGCACAGAGGCTGACACAGCCCATACCACACACCCCATGGGAATCAGGAACACCTCCCGAATGGGGAATGGCAAAAAGAGTGGGCTCAGCATGGGAGGGAGGGGACGCTGAGCACCCACAGGTGCGTCCTGCCCCCACCCGTGTTCTCCCAGGCCTGGGGTGTCCCTGTCTCCCCCCGAGGCCCCACCTTGCAGATGCCGTTGATGCAGACGTCGCGGCTGGCGTCGCTGTCGTAGCAGGGCGTCCCGTCCACCACCGCGTCCCGCAGCTTCTCCGCAAAGTACTCGTGCTCGGGCCGGCAGTGCAGCTCGCAGGGGTTAACTGGGGAACAGGCACAGCAGGCACAGACTCAACCCCAGCACCCGGGCCCATCTCCGAAAACACAAATCAACCCTGCAAGCCCAGCCATAGTGTAAAACACAAAATACAGCACGAACAGGCTGCAAGGCAACGCTGGGACACAAACAGCCAACTCCAGCCATTTGCGGGACCGCGTCCAAGCATTTCCAGGTTTGAGGTCTCTGCCCTCCACTCACTGTTGTTGGGCACCGGCGTCCACTTGTAGAGCTTCCCTTTGTAGAGCATGGGGTTGAAGTGGCTGCACTGGACCTGGCGGAAGGAGGGCTTGTCCGGGGGACAGCGCTTCACGTTGCAGATCCGGAACCGCTTCCGCTCCCCCAGGCAGTACCGGCCCCCGTACTTCGGCCTGTCCATGGCAGGGAAAAACAGGAGTCACAGAAGGGCTTGGAGTGAAAGAGATTTGAGAATCAGAGAATCCCAGAATGGTTTGGGTTGGAAGGGACCTTAAAGCCAATCCTGTTCCACCCCCTGCCATGGGCAGGGACACCTTCCACAGACCAGGTTCCTCCAAGCCCTGTCCAGCCTGGTGCCCATCCTGCAGCTGCTCCAGAGGAGCTGCTCCCCATCCCATCCCATCCCATCCAGGGTGTCCTCTTGACTCTGCTCCTCTACTGCCCCAGGGAATAGCAAAGCTGACACTGGACTTTTTAAAGCAAGAGAGACTTGAGAAGCGTCAACAATTTTTTCTCAGATGCCAGCAGACCCTCACAACACAGCCACCATCTCCCGCCACGCTGCCTTTTCCTTTGGTCACACTACTCTCCATGGCCCATGTCCCAGTGACCTCATGAAAATTCCTTCTCCTGGGCACACTTTGCTGAAGAGAATGAAGCTAATGATTATTTTAGGGCTGTGTTTACATGCCCTGCCCTGAGCGAATGGCTGTGGAAGGGGGGGATGCCCAGCACACATTTTCTCACTTCATCCCAAGCACAAAGCTAAAGATTTACCTCCAGTGGCCAAAGCAAACAAATGCCTGGGAAATTCCCAGTGTTTGCTCTCCTGCCTGTCCACAGCTGTGTTTGGAACACTCCAAAACTCCATAAACCATGGCACCTCTGCCACAGTTTATGTCAAACACAAATCCAGGTCTTGATGCGGGACCGAGATGACAGAGCACTTCCCTCAAGAGCCCAACAGCACGTGCCAAAGTCACCCAAGGAAGAGGATGGGCACAACACGTGTCTGGGCACATCAGAAGCTCAGTCCTGTGGTTGCCAGAGCTCCCCACGCCATGTAAAAATTATTCCCCTGGAACATCACTACAAAGCCCTTTTCCTCCCCATCCCAGGGTGCTCTGACACCAGGGCAAGCCGGGGGTTTTGGCTGAATCCAGTGCAACAGTGATTTGGTGACCAAGGGGACATCTGGGGAGCAGACGGGTCAGCCCAGAAATCCTGGGATGGAGATGGCAGCTCCTCCAGCAGTGCCCGGACACTTGCAGGCGGGAGCCAGCACTGGCTCATGGAATGCAGCAGGGTGATAAACTGCAGCAGGATTTTTCAAAACAACTCTGAATCAGGCTCTAAGAATGCCTGGTTTGCTGTTCTGTCACTAAAGGACACTGCATATGTTTTACATCTCCGAGTGTGGAGTCTCTGCCCTTTGTTCGAGTCACACTGCAACGCTCCCAGGGCAGGCGATGGAATAAGGTCCCTTCCAACCCAAACCATCCCAGGGTTCTGTGACTCCTGACTGGTGTCCTGGGGGTGTGGGCAGCCCCAGGGTGAGGGCTGGCTTACGTGGGGTGGCTGCAGTGCCTCTCAGCACTCTGCACTCCTGCACCACAGCTGCGGGAACAGGAGGCCCAGGAGCTCCAGGAGCTCCAGCCGCCGTCGATGGCCTCGGGCCGGTATCCCACGGGAACGCACTCGCCATTGAAGCACCACTGCGGGGGGACAGGCAGCAAGGGGAGAACACAAGGTTAAGGATGGGGAGCACTGAGATGCAGCACACAGATTGTCCTGTGGAAATCCATGCTTCGCTTGCATGGAGGTGCCTGGGGTCAGCTGGGCTCTGCCAGAGCCTGGAGCTCCTCAGGCAATGGGAAACTCATAGATATTGGGCTGTTTGAGGATCTGAGGGAGGCAACAAACCCAAACCTCCATGGAGACCCCTCAGCAAGGGGATTCACAGCTCAGTGTCAGCCCAGAGGGAAGAGCCAGAGGGGCTCAGAGGTGCCTCCCCAGCAGTGGGGAAGGTCCCAGGGATGACCATCCACCATGGCAGCAGATGGAGAGCCTTGTGCTCTCCCACCACCGTCATTAACTGTGGGTTTCACCTTCCCAACTGATTCAAGCAATCCCAAGTGAGTCACTTTCCCCAGGACTTTTAAGCTTCCCTAAGGGCAGTGGGAGCAGTGGCTGTTTGGGCAGAACAAGGATGAGCCCATCCCTGCACTGGACCCTGCACAGCTCCTGTGTGTGCAGGACCACGGGGCCCCGAGGCCATGGAGGGGTGTCCCCCCTGTTACCTTGCTCTCCCCACACGCTGTGCCGTCCACAGCCGCGTCCAGCTTGGAATGACACGTGTTCCCCACCGTGCACCACAGCGTGTTGCAGACGCTCTGTGGGAAGCAGAGGGACACGGTTCCTGCCGTGGATCCCGGCACAGATCCATCCCTCCGGCACAGATCCAACCCTCCGGCAGGGAGAGCACAGCCCCAGCAAATCCCCAGCCCAGAGCCCCTCAGAGCCCATTGCCCACCAGGGACCCCACTCACGTCCATGTCGTCGCAGAAGGTGGAGTAGGGGCCATACTGCAGCCGGCACTGGTGGCCCACATCATACAGGACACCCGGGGGCACCAGGGGCAAGTCCAGCACCTCCCGGGCTGGGGGGTCATCCAGGCACAGCCCCCAGCCCCGGCTGGAAGAGACAGGTCACAGCAGTGTCACCCCAGGCATCCAACACCTCTGGCAGATGCCAGGGGGAACAGCAGCTGATGAATGTCCCATGATGAGAGCAATCAGCATTTCCCACTGACACGACCCTGGCTCTGCCATCCCTGGAGCTGTTCTGGTGTGGATGGGCACCTCTGGGTATCTTTTAGGGTGGGAGCCCCCCAGAGGGATGCCCCCATGTCTCCCAGGGATAGCAGGACATGGGGAAGGCAAAGGGGCAAAGACAGAAGGGGCAACAACCATAAACGTCTCGGTGGACCCACAACCTCCAGAAATGTCCCTGCAGACCCTGCTAACAGGAATAAAGGAGATTATCAGCAGCCAAACGTGCTCATCTCCATACTGCCACCCCAGGAGTGCTCAAACCAGGCTGGACAGGATTTCTTTGGAGCAGAGGTGGGAGTGGAGCGGCCGAGGCGGGCTGTGCATCCTGCTGCTCCAACTGCTTTTGCTCAGATACTTCCCAAACGCACACGGAATTGTCACCAGTGTTGATTTAAACAAACTTGTTTCCAGCAAGGCCAAGCCTCTGGCAAGGCTGCCGTGGTGGATCAGATTACTCGGGTTTGTTGTGATTGGGAACAGCTCTGAATTAACTTGAAATGAGATTCCTTTTTAACCCAAACCAGCAGCACGGAACCAAGGGCTGGAAACAGGAGAGCTCCTGCTTTGGGGTGCTGGCAGTGCCTGGGGTGATGCCCAGCAGAACCAGCACCCCCTCCTCCCTTTCCCAACCCACCCACCAAGTTCCACACTGGACACCTGCAAACAGCTCCCTTGGCTGGAGACAGCCCCTTAAACTCCCATGTATATCCTTACTGCAATATACTTTTATTTCCCTATGGGAAAAAGCAGGAAATGGGTTGCTTTCAGCAGCCCAGGGGCTTGAAAGTCTCCATTTGCAAACTCCCAACAGCAGGAGCATCCTGCTGCTCCCAGCCCAGTGGGAAGAGAAGGATCGCTGTGGGTGATGTGGGGCTGAGCTGGGATGGATGGAGCACGGACTGGGCAGCTGGACACAGGGTCCTGGTGCAGCCTGTGTCAGGCACACAGGGGGGTCACTGCATGGCACCTCTGCACATATTTCCATAAAGTAACAATCCTGGAATGGTTTGGGTTGGAAGGAGCCTTAAAGCTCTTCCCATTCTTTACACTTGGAGAGTTTTCTCTAAAAATGGAAGGAATGGTATCCTTACTGGAAAAAGTCCAGGCTCCAGCACTTCATCCTGGATGAGCCCCAGGTGTCACACTTGTGCTGCTCTGGACCCTTCACCCTCTGCCTGTTTGCATCCCGGCACAGGGGCCCCACAGGTCCCCCACAAACTGCCCCGAGCCTCCTGTTCCTCTGACCTGCTTGGGGCACTCCCTGCACTGCCCAGCTTATGGAGGGGTCTCTGTCCAGTTTGGGGGTGACTGGGATCTGCCTCAGCCTTCCAGCTTTTCCAGAATCTATTTCTTTGTTAAATATTTTACAGTCATTCTCCCGGTCTGTTCCATTGGCCAAAACACATCTCCAAGCAGGGAAAAATTGGCCTGAGTTTCCCTCTGGCTTTCAGGGATCTGCAGTAAATCCCAGTCCACAGGGAAAGACGCAGGGGCCTGCACTGCTCTGCCTGTTCCAGCCCGTTTCTTAACGAGCTGGAGGATGGAGTGGATGGAACAATGATTAAATCCCCATCTGTGAGCAGGCTGAGAGGATCTGCAGATACATTTGAGAGCAGGATTAAAATTCCAAGAGCTCCCAGAGAACTGGAGGAAGGGTCCAAAAAAGCCAGGACAGAATTCAGCAAAAACAAAGGCAAGGCTTGGAGCTTGGAAGAATCAGCTGCACAACACGGAGCTGGTGGAACGGGCAGAGGAGTGGCATGGGCAGGGAAAGGGCAGCAGGCCCCAGGCCCTGGGAAGAGGAGGGTGATGGAAGAAGAGCTTTAGCACTGGAAAGAGGCTGAAAATCTGGTTGTCTGATGTACAGCAAAGACTGAAGGGTCCCCCCACCGCAGGAGCATCACCAGCCACCCTGTGCCAGCATCCTACACTGCTCTGAGCAAGGGGACACCTTCCCTGGGGACACTGCTGCCACAGCAGGGACGGGACCTCTCCCAGTGCCCCCGCATGTCCAGGCAGACCCTGACCCTGCAACCCCAGCTGCAGCCAGTGCTGACCCACAGGGCTGGGGCTGTGCTGCTGCCGGGAATCACTTTCAGATGCTCAAACATTCGGCAGTGCTTGTAAAATAATAATAATCTTGTGTAAAATAATAATCACCATCATCTGAGAGTGTGGTTTTTCCAAACGTGAGGTCTGTTCCAAGCACATCCAGCAAACCCAGGTCAGCAGGGTCCCGTTTTCCGGCTCCCTCCTTCCCATTCTCCTGCCAACATCTCATTATAACACGCTCATGTCTGTGCTGGCCCTGGCCTCCCCCTGCCCTGGGGGTGTCACAGCCGGTGACAGACGCCTGCCGGGCCCTGCGCCGCTCCCAAGGAAGAGCTGCTCCTTCTGGGGGAGCAAAGAGAGCAAAACCCCAGCTTCCAGCTGCTCTGTCTCCCCCATCACAGCTCGCAGCAGCTCAGGGTCATCACAAGCAGGAAATTCTTCATCCCAAAGTGAAGGTTAAAAGCAGAGGGCCAGGGGTGCTGCGGATGCGGGAAAGCTCCATTCCTCTGAATGCCATAAATCAGCAGTAATTCCCCCTGCACGGGGCCAAGCCCACATGTCCCAGGCTGGGATTTGGGAGGGGGAGCCTAGCCCTGGCAGCCTCCAGGCCACAGAATGCCGGCCCCTGGCCCAGCTCTCCCCTCGCTGCTCCTCACTGTTTGCAAACCTTCCCGTAGCAAGGGAGGAAAATGTTCCTCCAGTGCAAGCCACTGGCTGACAAACCAAACTCCAGGCTGTGTTCCTCAGAACTTCCTAACAACAGGCTGAAAAATCAGCCACGGGTGCTAAAAATAAACAAAGGCAGGGAAGAATTTGGCTGGGTCTGGTTTGCCCATGTCAGGCAGAGAGAATCGAAGAGATTCTGCAGAACCTGCAGAGAGCATCAGGGAAAACACTCCGGTTTTATCCCTGCAACCACAGCCCCTGGGCCTGCCCCAAACACTCCTGACCCCCCTTTACAGCACAGAGTGAGGCAACCCAGGCAGGATTCACAGAATCATGGAATGGTTTGGTGGGAAGGGATCTTAAAGCCCATCTCATCCCATCCCCTGCCATGGGCAGGGACACTTTTCACTATCCCAGGCTGCTCCAAGCCCCATCCAACCTGGCCTTGGACACTCCCAGGTATGCAGGGGCAGCCACAGCTGCTCTGGGCAAGAGACCCCCAACACTCTTAGAGAGACGATCTCAGAGTTAAGAGCATCCCCCCGTGCCCTGGCCCTGACCCCCCAGGCCCCACAGTGAGGAAGAAGAGGAGGAAGCACTCACTCGAGGAAGCGTGTGATGTACTCGCGGCTGCAGCGGGACCAGGTGAGTGGGGACGTGTCATACAGGAGCTGTGGAGACATGATGAAAGGTCTTTTCCCAACTGGCTCACAGTCATTGCTGCTTCCATCATGCTGAATCCCAAAACTGTGTAAGAGCACAGCCCACGGAGGGGAGGTGAGCCACAACCACCACAGCCACCACAACCACCGCTCCCGGCACAGCGCGACACCGGGCACGGCCCCGGTCCCGCTCCCGGCACAGGAGCAGGGATCTGCCCTGGGGGACGTGCTACTGACAGCCCTGAACTTTGTCCTGTGCTTCTATCTCAGCTTTCCCACTGAAAACTCAGGAATACTCAACAAGATCATAGTGGTGGGTGTTTTCCCACACACGGATGTCTGTCTATTGGGAACTGCAATGTTCAAGTGACCTTGTCAAAATTCAACTGAAACTGGGACAAGCAAAATTCTCTCGCTGATACTACAGACAAATCCTACTTTAAAATTTCTCAATGGGCAACCCCTGCTCCAAAACCTTCCCAAACCACCACAGGACAATACACAAGTGCAATTTCTCCAGGCTGCCTTGGATTACGTGGCTCTCATTAAACCTGCGACAACCCAAAACTTAACTCTGGAATGAAGTCCCCAAGGAGCAAGGCAGGGTTTGCACCAGCGAGGAACCACTTGGGAACCGTCTCCCAACTTCCCCCTGTGCTTTCTCCAGCCCCACAGCGCATGCACAGGAAGAGAAGGAGGAAGAGGGTTACCTGTGTCCGAGCTCGTGGGCCACGGTGAAGGCGAGGGGCAGCCCCGTGTCCTCGTTGATGTTGCAGCTCCGGTGGGGTTGGCACATCCCGGCCACGTGGGACAGCCCCAGGGTCTCACAGGGCCTGTTCATGGCAGCACAGATGTCCTTCCTTGGCCGAGGGGATGAGGACACACAGACAGACAGACACAGAGCAGAGAGGGCGTTGGAAGGCGGCAGGACCCAGCACACAGACAGCGGCCAAACAGGAGTGAGAATGGAGACATCCAACATCCTTCCACAGGGAAAACGTTTATGACCTTTCCTTTCCCCTTTCCTCTCCCACTATCCCCAGCTCATTATTAAGCCTGATTAATGGGAGCTGCTGGCCAGTCTGGCTACGTTTATTCCTTCGTATAAATAAAGCTGATGCTGGGGATAATCAAGCAATGCTCTGGGGAAACATCCCAGAGGTGCTGTGGTTTTCCAGGGCAGCTCCAGCCACCCAGGAAGAACAGTTCCATCGAAGTACAAGGCCTGAAGTGCCTCATTTCTGCTACAAAGCAACTTCCCAGAGAAGATAAAGCTGTTCTGGGTTGTGAATCATCACCCAAACCACCACAACAGCAAACTCACGGCAGCCTGAAAGCCTCAAACCAGGCTTTGACTGCAAGGTACACAAACTTGGCCAGAGGCAGGAGTTCCTGCCAGCTCCATGGGAGGTCAGGGGCTTCCCAGAGGCTCCTCTGCCAAGCCCAGCCTCCAAGGGAAAAAGGAGAATTAATCCCTGTGTACAACTACTGGGAGGATCCAGCCGTTCTGGGGCTTGGCAACAGGGCCACGGTGAAAACCTGCTTTGGAAACCTCAACTGGGAGCTGTGTCTATGTTTAAACCTGAGATTTGAGACCAGTTCATAGAATCACAGACTCATGGAATGGTTTGGGTTGGAAGAAATCCTAAAGATCATCTAATTCCAACCCCCCTCCACCTTCCACGGCAGTTCCAGCCATCAGGACCCAAATATCTCCAGATTTCACATTACAGATCTTACATGCATGTGTCCAGGCAGGGAGAGTGAGATTTCAACAGCTCCCACGGAGATGTTCCCCTGCCTGCCCCCACCTGCAGCCAGGTGTGTTTTTAGCTGCCAGAGCAGCTCCTACAGCACTAAACCAGCGCGTGGGCTCCTCACCTGGTGAGCAGGACGGCGACGTCGTGGTGCAGGGGATGGGAGTCTCCCTTCACGTTGATGCTCTTCTGCCACTTGCAGAAGCTTTTCAAGGTGTTGTCTGCGTGGTGGGAGATCTTCAGGTCCTCCTGCCAACATAAAGGGAAATCTGCCGGAGCTGTTTGGATTTTGGGATGGGGAGGGGAGAGGTCTGATTCCAGATACATGAGAGCAAAATTGGGAGTGACTGCCATCCAGATGGAATAGCTCCATGTTTATAGCTTGTAGGCTGGGTGGGAAGACAGCCCTTTTCCTGCTTTCTTTTCATCTGTGATTCAACCAAAACATTAAATCATCCAGTAACAGGGGTTAAGAACCACTGCAGGAAAACACCCTGTGCTGGCTGAGGGTGAAGGACACAGCTGTGGAGCCCCTGAGCAGCCTCAGGCCCCCCAGAGCCACCACAGCAGCTGGGACATGACCATGCAGTGACCCAGAGCCCTCTGCCACCTCACTGACACTGTGTTATCATAAACCACCCCAGAAACCAGACTCTGCAGCTCCTCTGCCCACACTGCCCCTGGCTCTACCAGCCAGGACATGGAAGCAAACGTGGTCACCTGGATTTCTCTCACACACACTCGGCCAGGCCACGAGGACAGCCCAGGAGGGAGCCTGGTTTTCCAGACCAGCTCCCAGCCCATCCCAGCCTGGCTGCCAGGGCTCAGTCCCCGTTGTGCCCTCACCTCCTCGTGCTCCAGCAGGATGAGCCGCACTATGGCGATGTTGATGGGGTTCCCGATGCTGGCGTGGTGGAACAGCCCCGCCACCTGCAGTGGGACAGCCATGGGAACAGAGCTGGGAGCACAGAGCAGCCCGGGACACTGCTGCTGGCACCTCCAGCTGCAGGAGCAGCAGCTCCAGGGGAAGCTGCTGCAGGTTGTTGACAACATCTCGGGAATTCCCCACATGGGAGACAAGAACAGACACGGGCCTAGAGTGAGGCCTGCCATGAAATCCATTTACACTCGATACGATCTGTGTAGACACTGGAACTCAGTCAGAAACGCCTGGGGAACCCCTCTGCTCTCACTCCTAACGGATGTGTTTAACATCTCAAAGGAATTCAGTGCTCTCTGGGTGCCTTCACCACCCCCCAGAAATCCAGGGATGTTACCTGAGGTCCTCTGCCCAATCTCACCCTTTCCTGGCATCAACCAAAGCTCTCCTCTGGAATGCAGAGGTGCAACCTCGGCAGCAGCAGAGGGACAGACTGAGCCACCTCCCCCAGACTTATCTGCTTGTTTCATGGTGCCAGCAAAGCCCCCCCAGATTCCCAGTGGAGACCACCACAACCTGGCTCTCCTTCCCTCAGCTGTCCTCTCTGGCACCTCCCTGGGAGGCCATGTCCCCCGTCCCCAGGAGGGAAGGACAAGGGAACAGCCCTCAAGCCCCAGAGGAAGGTGAAATGGCCTTGGCTGAGCTGTTCCTGCCTGCAGGGAGGTTTTCGCATCAAGTTTGCTGCCACCTGCCCATCCCCTGTGGGGCTGGGGCACTGGGCACAGCAGCAATGGCGAGGGCAGGGTGGGAACAACCTGCTGGTGGGGTTTTGCCAAGGTTCCACCAGGGATCACTCCTGGCAAGCCCTGGGGTCTTTGTGGCAGGGAGACTGGGGCAGGGGATGGACATGGCTTGCAGCCACCTGGCCTGTGGGAGGTGACGCTGCCCCACATCAGGGGTGCACCTGGATGAGCTTTGAGTCTCTCCCCACCCAAAGCATTCCACGGTTCCGTGGCTCCCTGCGTCCCAGCCCCGCAGGGCCCAGCACTCACCATGTTCATGACGGTCAGCACGTACTTCTCGATGTTGTCACTGCCGTGGAACTCCACCATCTTGGTGTCTGCCACCACCAGCGTCTCCACCCACTTCTCCCTGCTGATGGAGCGCTGCTTGATCCTTCTCCTCCTGTGCTGCTTCTGCTCCCACCTTTCCCTGCGCCTCTCAGACCTCTCCAGGCTTTCCTGAGATTCTGAGGGATTTAAGGGGAAAAAAGGACTTTTTTCCTTGATAAAATGCTTGCAACTTTGATAAAATATCTTTTTTAATTCACAGGAATCACCTTTGATGTGGAGAAGGCTCCACACTTAGACCCATAACTCAATAACTCGTGTGCATTTTGCTGTGCTCTGTTCCAAAGGACTCTGAGCTCAGTCTGCTGCACATGAGCATGACACAAAAAAAACAAACAAAGCATTCAAAGTAATTTCTTTGACCAGAAGAGGGTTTGCAATATTGCACAAGGAACGACGAACTCTCCCAGAGCAGTATTAGCGTTTGTACTGGCACAGGAATTTACAGACCCTGCAGAGATGCTTGAGAAACAACCTGAGAAAAACCCTGGTGGCTCAACATTTTGGATCATCCCAAATGCGTATTTTCAGGAAGGGACAGTTCCCATCACAATAAACTCTGTGCCCCCAAAGCCGGACTGGTGACTGGAGCCAAATCCCACAAGTGCCAGAGTCCTGGGCAAGCCGAGACACTGCAGGCCAGCACAGAGACTCCCTCAGGCACACAGAGACCGGACTGCGCCTTCCCAAGGGGAAACAATGGGAATGTTCACTGGGCTGAGCGGAGTCCGGAGGCGGAGGAGAGCTCGGCCACTCCTCACGCACACCAGCAACTGGGAATTCTCCAGCGGCGACTTTTCCTGTGACGTGGCTCCAAGAGCAAGGTCAGGGTCAGCCCCAAGCTGGGTGAAGGCTTTACAAACCTCATCCCACACAGTGGGAATCGCTTTCATGGCCGGTTTCGGAGGGCTCAGCCTCACTTCCCTAACAATGGATTCCTACATTTTCTGGGCTGTACTGAACGTTAGCTGTGAAAGGGCGTTTTATCCCCTAGCATGAAAAATCCCAACTATCTGGAGCACTTGATGAATTGCTAATACCACTGTGACAGTTTAATTGCAGCAGCTTCCTTGGAGCTCATTCCCATTGTGTCCTTGGCTGCTGAGCTCCCAGCCACGACGTGAGGCTGCTGCAGAGCAGGGGGTTCCCCTGGGGTCCCGGGGGGCTCCTGTGGCATTTCCCTCTGGGATGATCCCTGTCCAACACTCACCCAGCTGTGCACACAGGTGGCCCCATGTATTGACAGGAGCGAAACAACACCAGCAGCATCTGCCTGCTGTGGGGCAAAGCAAACCAACAGCACAGCAGAGCTCAGTGAGAGGATGGCAGTCACTAAAATCCTACAGACTTTGGGATTTCTTTGGGATTCCTCTCCAGGGCATGCACAGCACATCCACCCCGCTAGCTCTGATTACAGAGGAGATCCACATGAGTTACACACAGGCCATGGTATACCCAGAGAAAATAATTTTCAAGAACAGACTTCAAAGTCCAGAATGGACTTGAGTCAAAAACAGACTTCAAAGCTTAGAAGAAGCCATTAAGATTATTACCACAGATTAAATAATTAATTTGGATTATCAGAAGAATGCCTGAAGATAACCCTCTTACAGAAACAAACCCCAGTTTGTGAAAGCAGAAAGCTCAAGGAAATGTGCAGCACATCAGGGAGTAACGTGCCCATGAGTTTCTGGGAATGTACTGAATTCCTCAGTACTTGAAATCTTGGATTTAGGAGTTTATCCAACCCATCTGCTCTGGACAGGGAAGGACCCACATGCACTCTGCCCACCCCGGGAACTCCCGGGGCAGCGACCGAGTTCCACTCCCAAAGTCCAATGCCCTGGCAGGTCAAAAAGCAAAGTTTTCATGGAAATGAAAGCAAATGCTCTGTCCCCACATCATTCCCCGCCTGCAGCAAGGCTGGGAGCAGCAGATGAGAGCAAGAGGCCTGAGGTCCAGCACCCATTGAGTCACTGGTGTCACAAACTTTGCCAGAAGGCCAGAGGAAGGGACAGTACCTCGCACACCGCAGGATTCCCGTGGAGCCGGGGGTCTCCTGCCCTGCTCAGCCCTGTCCTTGGGCACCTGGCGCTTGTAGATCCTGTGGGGCTGTGCTGCTCCCTCCTCCCGAGGGCTGCTGGACACGGGCTCGATGAAATAGTCCTCGTTCATGAGCTGAAACACACCTTTCTGGCAGGGAGACACAAAGCAGCACCGTGAGGCCACCTGCACCCCAGCTCTCCCTGAGGAACCTGGGACTGGGAGTGATCACAGAATCACAGGATCATGGAATGGTTTGGGTGAGGAGGGACCTTAAAGCCCATCCAGTGCCAGCCCTGCCGTGGGCAGGGACACCTCCCACTATCCCAGCCTGCTCCAAGTCCCAGTGCCCAACATGGCCTTGGACACTTCCAGGGATCCAGGGGCAGCCCCAGCTGCTCTGGGCACCCTGTGCCAGGGCCTCCCCACCCTCACAGGGGAGGATTCTTCCCAATATCCCACCTATCCCTGCCCTCCGGCAGTGGGAAGCCATGGAGGATCTGATGGAGCTGTCCTCCCTCCAAAGTGAAAGACACCAGCATGAGCACTGCATCACCAGTTATTTGGAGCCATTTCTGCAAACCCACAGGAGGTTTTAAGCCCTTTCCCCCAGCTGCCACTCTTCCAGGTCACTTTTGCCTTTGGAAACACCTAGAGTGGAGGAAGGCAGTGGAGAGTTCAGGAAGCAGCGAGCAGCTTCACTACCCAGGGGCTGTGCTATCAGTAACACCTCCAGCTCCAAGCCCCTGGTTTCCAGATGTGCTCCTTGCAATCCCACACTTATGGACTAAAAGGCAGAGATTTGCTCTTTGGGAATTTGGACACAAACAAGTAAACCCAGCCCCGGAGAGTTCCCAAACCACTGGAATCCATGGGAAATTTACAGTCAGCTCTCCCATGGCTGCACCAGACCTATAGATGAGACGTTGACTGCTGCTGCTGGGAATTTTGGTATCAGTTTTGGCAGAAGAAAGGGTTTCACCCAGCTTCTGCTATTGCCTTATGGATTAAGGCTCCTTGAGGATTGGGGCTGTACTCACCAGGCCATCGCAGGTGCTGAGGGCAGCCAGGCCTCCCTGCAGCGCCCGGCTCCGGACCTCCCCGATCATATGGCAGGAGTTGTAGGAGTGAGGCTGGATCTTGGCGCCGGCGATGCCCCCGAAACGCCTCTCGCTGACAAACCCTGGAGCCAGGAGGTGCCTGTTCAGGCTCAGGTTGAATTTCAGGGGTTGCCCTTTGTATTGCAGCTCATAGAACGCAGGAAGCTTGCTCCTGGAGGCAGGAGACCTCCGGTGAAGGGCCCGGTGGGACAAGTCATAGGACAGGAAGGATCCGCTCTCGTCGACTTTGATGGGATGGACGATGTCGCTGCCGGAGCG
>NW_008236184.1:4913572-4913873 GCF_000691975.1 Corvus brachyrhynchos
GGTCTCCTGCCGCTGTGCTTCGCCTGCCGCGCCGTGAGGATTGCGGTAGAAAAATCAAAACAATTCGGCCAATTTTCGGTCAAAAACTAAAACCGGTGCTTGTATGATGCCGTCATATCCCCCCTCTGCTCGGCCGGAGCTACCCGTCAATGCTTCTTTTTGTTTTCTCTCAGGTTAAAGCGAACTGGGAGCGTACACCTGGCATTACTCGGCGCTATTAATTAACCCCTCGGGGGCTGCTCGCGGCTCCGGCATCCCCCAGCTTTCCCGGGACGGCGGCGTCTGCCGGCGCTCCACACCT